>NC_134703.1:205799958-206123173 GCF_043290135.1 Rhipicephalus microplus
GTTTCTGGTGAGCAAGCTGTGGTACGTAATGTAGGTTTTGCACTGCAGTAGAATAAGTGTACAGAAAATACACGGAGTATTTGCAATTTTCATATGGAGCTCTGTATGGGAAAGATCAAGCCGCACAAACCTGTTCAGAAAAGTTTGAGATGGCGGGGTCGGATTAGTTCATTTGTGTATAAGACAAATTGCCAATCGTTTTCTCTTTCTGCGTGATGTAGATGACCCCTTTTTAAGAACCGTTATGAAACTAAGGTTATCTAGAGTACTGCCGGGATTTCTCGTATCATCATCAACTATGCAAGGCAATACAAGGGTATTTAGAGGAAGTTTTTTCGTCTTTCCACTTTTTGTCAGTGAGATTTTCGTTAGGGTATCCGGCTGAAGTACCACGTAAAAAATTGTATAAAGACCTTGTCAATGTTTTACTGGCTTTACCATTGTACCGTCAGCTATATTGTGCAGGCCTAGGAAAGGATGTTCTGAAACGTGTTATAAGAATGCCTGTAGCGCCAGGGGTCAAAACTTTTTTCTTTAAATTACATACTGGTAACTTACCAGTTAAAACGTGGTTGCAGAATAAGGGAATCTTCGTGCCATGGAGCACAAATCGCCACTTGTGTAATAAACCGGAAACAATTGAACACGTGCATATGGATTGCTGGAGCGGGGTTTTTTTCTGGGACATACCGCAAAGAACCTTGAAAAAAGAATTACCGTTAAGTCCACCCGGCATCCGTTTTCTTTCGGTTAAAAACGAGGCAGGTGTACCTTATGATCTCATCATGCTTCTGGGCCTGCACAGTATATGGAAAACCCGATGTGCCTTTGAAAACGCGGATGTAGAAGTTCTAGCTGTGCGCCAATATTTTTGCGAATCTGTGTGCCAGTTTCTTGAAATCCTGAAAGGCTAAGAGGATGTGCCAGACTGGATTGGGCGCATTGAGCGATTGTACCTCAATAAATTTTGTGGGTGTATTTTGTGACGCACTTGTATTTGGACCAATATGTAAATATGTAAAATGTGAACAGTCATGATATGCAAGGCAATACAGAAAAATACCCGCGTGGCTCAGTGATAGTATACCTTGCTGGCACCGAGTGGACCCGGGTTCGAGCCCCAGTGCGACTTTGGTACAAGGTTTCTTGTCTGATTTCGCGCGATGCGGTTATGGACATCGACGGCGACGGCAGAGAACTATGGCGCTGCGCGAGACCGCGTTGTGATCTCATATTAGCTTTCACTGATATAGCATGAACCACCACTGCCGCATGGTCAAGTCGCGCCAACTATGGAACATAATCAACAACTAACAAAAACAAAAAAGGTCCTACGAGCTTCGGGGAGCGCCCCACTAAGCCTACAGCATATTATTTCAGTTTGTTCTTCGATAATGTTCCGAAATCAACATTGTTCTCCTTCAGCATATTATTTCAGTTTGTTCTTCGAAAATGTTCTGAAATCGGCAATGTTCTCCTTGAGCGTTGCATAATCAGTTGCCAGATTTAGGCGTTGTGGTTATTGCCAGACTACCGCCAAATATGGCGAAACTTCCCTGTGCGGGCTTTGTGTCGTCCACGGGTTCCGCGGTGCATTTTGCGAGTGCGTGTGTGACGTTGGCCACGGAATGAACGTACAAAGCGTGCTGCAAAGTCGGGGTGCGTTGTCTTGCTGTGTGTGCAGCTGTGCAACTAAGAGGCATTTCGCGAGTGCGTTTGCGACCTTGTTCGCGAGTGCATAGGGGACGTTGGCCGTTTTAATTAACAGGTAACCACTGGAACACTACGTCATGTCCTTTCGATAAAACTTCGTGAATCACTTCTCTTATTTCATTCACTAGTTGTTGATGCTCCCTTTGTCGTAAAGCTGATTGCAATCTCTGAAGGGATGCCTTTTAGTCGCAGAACACAGCCCATTTTTGAGGTCGGGCTTCCGCGATATAAAGTATAGCAGCACGTAATGCGGCAAGCTCCGCTGCTGTGGATGTTGTCCTATGCGACAGTTTGAGCTTTATAGTGACCTGGTACGCCAGGATGACAACAGCACCTGTGGAGCTGTCAGCCGAGACCGATCCATCGGTGTAAATGTGGGTCCTCTGGCCGTATTTTTCGTTGAGTAGTGACAATGTCACCTGTCGTAGGACCACTGTTGAATGACGGCTCTTGTTCGTTATTCCCGGAATAGTGAGGCACACCTGTGGTTGTTGTAGGCACCACGGAGGTGACGCTGGCCTTGTTGCTGGAGTGAAGCCGAAAGGAAGGCATTCTCTATGGGCAGAAATAATCTTTGAAAACATCACTTGTGGTCTTTGAAGTGGCAACACTGCAACATGGAAACCAGGACGTAGTGTTCCAGTGGTTTCCGGGACATTGTGGTATTGTCGGTAATGACCTTGCTGATAATGCTGCCCGATCCGCCAATGCGGACGCCCAGACAACCCTGATTCCATTGTCGAGAACCGACGCTGCAAGGGGCCTTCACTCGTTCGCTAACACCATGTCGGAAACTTGGCTGAGTGACCCCAGTGTCAGGAACCGCCGCCTACACAAATTGGACCCATCGAGAAAGCTTCAAGTTCTGTCGGACCTCTCCCGCAAGGATGCAACTTTACTGTGCCGCCTGTGGTTAGGAGTAGCTTTTACAAAGGCGTACTCCTTTCGCATAGGAATGGCGCATAACTCCCAATGTGAATCGTGTGACACTGACGAGAATATAGACAATCTACTGTGTTCATGTGAACGTTTTTCGAGCGAACACAATTTGCTACGCGAAACGTTAGAGACCCTTGACAGTAGACCTTTCTCCGAAGACAAGATCCTTGGTTCATGGCTGTACGAGTCGCAGGCCGGCAAAGCGACGCGAGCACTGCTAATTTTTCTAAAGACGACCGGACTACGTGACCGCTTATAAGCGTGCAATGGACAAGGTCACATCTACACACACGTTGCCCTTCACTTTTTCTCTCTTCTCCTTTAATTCCCTCACCCCTTCCCCCAGTGCAGGGTAGCAAACCGGACGTGCGTCTGGTTGACCTCCCTGCCTTTCATTTCTTCCCTTTCTCTTCCTCCTCGCTCCTCTTAATTAACAGAATGAACGGCTTTGTTGCAGAAGTGCGCCGCGTTTCAATAGACGTCGGACGCGTGTCGCTGATGCACGGAATATCTCCGCAGGTGTGCGTATACCTAGTCGACTCGTACAACAACGCGTGTTCTGGAGAAACTGAATAGAGTCGTAGCAGGTGGCGCTTCCCTTTTTGAATCGTGTCCAATCGTGCCTCAGAAGTATGGAGTCTAGCTCTCTGCACAGCTGATCGTGGCGCGTCGACCACGTGCCCCGACAGAGACGCTATGCTTCCCCTAGCTGCTTCAGCACAAGACATAGCGTTCAGACTCGTGTGCACATATGAAGAATAAACGTGCCAAGGCTGCAAACTTTGTCCAGTTTCCTCAGAAAACGCGTCGTTGTGCGTTGTCGGCTAGGTTCGCACAGCTAGAGAGATACTCCATGCTTCGGCGACATGCCTGCGACGTATATTGAAACGTGGCGCACGAATTCAGTTCTCTTGAGCGTGTACTCATAAGCATCGTTGCGCGTGGATTCCCTAATTCTATGACACGATCGAGACCAACCACTTAATTGAACTGCTGCGCACACAGCGAGACAACGCGCCCCGACTTCTCCACCGTGCGTTGTACGCTCATTCCTTCAATTAAAATGACCAACGTCGCACACGCACTCGCAAAATGCACCACGCACAACACAGAGCCCTGACGGGAAAGGCGCAACTATGGGAGCGAATTTTTCTGCCAAATTTGCCGGCAGTCAGCTAACACTGACCGTCTAATTCTGGCAACTAATTATGCAGTGCCAAACAGAACATTGCCGCCTAATCCACGCAAATACTTTGCTTTTGAAACTTAAAGCAACAAAAAGCACCGATACGTAGCTAACGTGCTACAGAGCGCACGATCACTTCATTGATCCCAGGTGGACAGCAACGACTTCCAGCGGTGCAGCCAGTGAACCATCTTCTTCGCCAACGCGCTACTCCAATTTCTAGAAGTAGTGTATACAGTGACTCTAGGTGATGTGATGTCGGAGCGTCGCACGTGACAGAAGCCCGAATTGTTGGACAGCTCCTTTTTTACACAACTTGCAAAATAGTGGTGTATTGTAACTGTCATGTTTCATTTCCTTATATCGCTTTGATAGGCTGAATGAAATTGCACATTATCGGAAAACATCTTGTATTTGCAGCAAAGCTTGAAAATATCAGACCCGGCCATCAGACCGGGCCTCATGGAGCTCGGCCCATGCACCTCAGCAATCTTTCTGCTTTGCTCCCTTTCGTTCGGCGAACGTTTCTCGTGTCAGCAAAACTGCATATCGAGCCACAGCTGAGACCACAGCGACGATGTAAGGAGTCCTAAAAGGGATCCTATCACAGCCAGTACAGGGATGAGAGCACCTGCGTGTTCGGTGACCATGATTAGGATTAGCCCACCGCGAAGGTGCTCCTGGGCGAAATCGCTGAAACCACCAAAGTCTCGTCCTCTACAAGGGAAGCACGAGCACCTCCTCGGGTTGGGAATTCCGAGGTTGCGGACGCGCGACCTTGCCTGCAGCGAGAAGGACGCGTCTCGATCGTCGTGCCCCTGCATCCGTATTCGCAGCCAGCAGATGTACCGTGAGTCAGCGCTGCTGTTCGTGAGCGCACCTCGGACACGCTCGTGACGGTGTTCCCCTCTTTGAGCGCCAGGGTGTGCGCTTCCTGGTAGCTCCAACCAAGGGCATCGTTGTTCGGCTTGAAAGGTGTGGCTAAATATAGAACGCACGACATTTTAGCGAGAAACGATCTGTCCTCTACCGCGCAAACATTCGCAACAAGCGGGCGCATGAGATAGGGGTCACTCATACAATCGTGCTAGGAGAACATCGATAATACAGAAGGATAGCCATTGTCTGGCCAACTGCAAACCCTGCACAATTCAAGTTTGCACAAAGCACGTGCGATAAAGTGGAAAGAAGACACCGAATGGGAAATTTTCAGTCGTGAAATCCCTACATTTCTTATGATACAAAAGCAGTGTCGCCGATGCGAACTTTATTTAAGGCGAATGCAACTTTAGCTTCCTCACCAGAAGCGACGCTGAGAAATGAGGCGTCTGTTACGAGAACCAAGGAGGTATTCAAAGGCAAGGGGTGGCGAAGGGGGCATTCAGACACACTCCAAAAATTGTAAAGTTTGCTTGCTTACATATGAACGTACATATATACAATACGTGCGTGACGAATATAAAATATGGTTTAACCCTCCTTCCCTGAAAAAATTTAGGGGATACGCCTATGACCAGAAGTGACGACTCCTTAGCTTAATAAAGCTCTAGGTTCCAGCATGATTTAAACCAAAGTATTGTGCTTCGTTGAGAAGAGGTCTACCAAAATTCTATGTCGATACTTGAAACCGCTTTCGAAAAACTCGTTATGTTGGGCAAGAAGTTTCGTTAGCACATGTATTGCTGCCAGGTTGAAAAAAAAATCGCACCAGTCGTCACACCATCCAACTAGACGAGGGCGTTATTGGAAGGTGTCGTTCCATTACAAAAGGCGCAGTTCTAATTTGTCATCGTCATGATTATCATCAACAAAAATGCTCTTGGCCAATTTTACTTTCTTTGTGGCACTTGTTCGGTTAAAGAAGCACACCATTCAACGCCTTCACCCGTGCAAAGCAGGTCGGCATGTCTGTCAGGCTGCGAATGCTCCTGTGCGCACACGTCAGAGCTTACAACTGCCGCAAGGTGTCACCCGGCAGAGCAAAGCCGGCTGCTCGCAAGCTATAGATGAGTTTCCGCAGAGGCGTACGGGCGCTGTTATGTCTGATACGTGACCGTAACTGGCTTTGACCTAGTCAGTAGCATCAGCAATGCATTGGCCCAGTGAAGCAGCCGTGGCCTCAAGCGTCATTAGCTGGTAAGAAGCCAACATAGCAACACTCATGCAAACGAGACCGCCCACTCGGATGCGAACTTGCGCCAGCTACTCACCAATTTTCTTCGCAGCAATAAATGAATGCTGAAATAGGTTATCGCTTCGCATCATCTTATGCCATAAGGATAAAGCGTTAAGTTTGTTCTGTTTATTCTTTAGATTAGCTAAGTTTATTCATTCATGTCTTCTAAGCCCTGTCTCCGAGAATCTGAGAACAAACCGTGAAGAGACTGCAAAATACCAATGAATACATTGCCTTCGAAGCTTTATAGCGCGTAAATAGCAAGCCAATAAATGCGCAGGTGGCGAAGTTATGGGCCCCACAGCGATGAATGATGACGTGATAAGTTCGAAGCAGATAAAAATGGCAACAGCAGGTCCGCCAAGTTAACTTTTTTGGCTTTGCCGTCTGCTGTAGCTTTCATTCGAGTGCGCTCAGACACTATAGACGTATTGGGACACAGATTATACGATTCGACGTAGATGGAGACATATCGCGCGGTGCTGAAAAAGGCCATGGCAGGAAGAGCGCCACGGTAGGGGGCGGACATGGTGCGGTGGTGCCCCGCCGCGGTGTTCTAGTGGCTAAAGTACTCGGCTGCTGACCCTCAGGTAGCGGTATCGAATCCCCGCTGTGGCGTCTGCACTTTTGAAGGAGGCGAAAATGCTGTAGGCCCGTAGGCCCAAATTTGGGTGCACGTTAAAGAACCCCAGGTGGTCGAAATTTCAGGAGCCTTCCAGAACGGCGTCTCTCATAATGATCAGTTGTTTTGGGACGTTACACCACACATATCAATCAACGGAGCAGGTGTGGCACCTGTAGTTTTGATTGGACAAAACAGGTGCGGCAAATTGTCTATACAGAGACGTGGATGAGACTATACATTCACTGCGAAATACCTAAGCATATCGCTGGCAGAAGGGGTAACCGCGTTCTTGACTCCATCAAATTCCTTAGTATTCGCATTCCAATGTCTTGGCGGCGACAAAAACGAGCATTGCCCTGTAGAGCATGCGCTGTTATCGCCGCAGCAAAAAGATGACATCATCGGTAGAATGTGATTATTTAGACAAGTGTTTGTTGAATCGTACCTTTCTCGCTAATCGCACAAATAGGCAGACAAATGCTTTTTCCCTTCCCAGTACGGTTGTATTTCAGAAAAACCTACACAAGTGCTTCTAGAAGATTTATCAGACGGGTTAGACTTACTTTTCGAACGTAATTAGTTTATGTGTGCCCTCCTTTACACGTGAATAAAGCATTCAATAGCGTGGGCTATGACATGTGGTCAACCAAGCTTTCTTCATCGGGGTCTCATGGTATACACTCTTGCAGCTTCTGACGTGACAGTGTCATCTGCATATCAATATACAGACAACACTGTCATTGTAGCCGAGTCAACCAACTATATGCAAGACAATACTTCATTACAGGCAGTTGCAACTAGAGCTAGGAATGATTTTCTGCTAATTTGATTAAGATATTACGCCTAAGACAAAACTCATTTGTTTTCATAGCATTGGAAATATTAGAAATCAGTCATTCATTTAAGCTGCACGATTCCAATTGTTTTCTTTGTTTCTGTTCACCCTTAGACTATGTAGATACCGTAAAGTATCTTGGTTTTTATTTCTATTTGTATCTGTTCTGGAAATTCTGTGTAGAATATGTACGTAAGTGTCTTCGTGGTGTATCATGTATGCTTTACAATTTGAGATATTATATGCCTCTCTCTACTCGAAAACTTGTTTGTTGTACATGCTCTGGGTTTTAGTCAAGTAAGGGGCAGCATAATAGTAAACGGCCTTTTTGCGGCACACTGGCAAAAGAGGGTAAATTCCTATTCATCACATTTAATAAATTTCGATGTAAAGAATGATGATTTTAAAATCTTGTGTACCGAACTTCACTCATATACTAATGAACAGTGTAGTGATTAGGCACTTTTGAAAAAATGGTTTCAAAACCAAGTATGATGTTGCATGTTTTTGTGTGTTCGAAAGATCCATTTCTAGTACCCAGGCATCGTACAAAATACGGTAAGAGAATACGAGACTACTACATTCCTCTGCACTTGAATAAGCTGCCTCCACGTGTACTGTGTACTCGGACTAAACATAAGTTCAAAAAGGTTCTCAGGCAAACCATTTAATTATTGTCTTAAACAAAGTGTTGGTTCCCGTTCCTGTGTCATTTTTTGTGATTTTGGTATATTAGTAAATGTATAACTGTTTTCGGCTGCTTCCTGGCACTGCCACTGAAGCCCTGCGTGGCTTCGGCAGGCCTGTCATGATTATGATGATAATATGTGGGGTTTAACATCCTCAAACCAGCTTATGATTATGAGAGACGCCGTAGTGGAGGGCTCCGGAAATTTCGACCATCTGGGGTTCTTTAACGTGCACCCAAATCTGAACACACGGGCCCACAACATTCCTGCCTCCATCGGAAATGTAGCCGCCGCAGCCGAGATTTGATCCCGCGACCTGCGAGTCAGCAGCCGAGTACCTTGGCCACTAGACCACCGCGGCGGGGCAAGCCTGTTAGGTGTAATACTTTCTTGTGAAATGAGCACTAAATATTACTAATACTAGTTGTTTATATGTGACTGTGGAGGTTTATACCATCAAACACTACGTCTTCTGTTTTTGGTTGGTTTTGCAGATATATATACTTCCGGGTCCGTGCACCTAGCAAACATGGAGTCATAATAACTGAACTTTGCACAATCCAGTGCACGCGTTAAATTCGAACGTTTTTCTTGTGTAAAATTTTTCCCACAGGAATCTTTTAACTCTACACTCATGCACACGCTCTAAATTTTTGCCATGGCATCCTCATTGCGCAAGCTGGTGCTTTCAGTGTTCATTCTGTGGGCTGCCGGCTGCGAAATACTGGGTCTGAGTGATAATCAATTTCATCTAGTTAGCGTCAGAAAACACTCCGTTCTTCATCTTTTCTTTTTGTTCTAGAGCTCCACAGACGCATTAGACAATACTGTCACTTGATTTTATTTATTGTCACGCGACTGGGCATACTTTCTGGCAGTATACTTCCGCACTCAAATTAATATAGCACTCCTGGTCTCTTTTTTATTGTTTTATATTTTTGGTTTGTGTTTGATTCTCCTGCAGCGGGTAGTTTACGGAATGTGCAGCATGGTGAGTGCAACTGCTGCCATAAAGAAAAGCTTGTTTCCATTGCGCAGACGGCAACTGTTTGAAGGGGGGTGCTAGTACAATGCGGCTACCTTGCTGCGAAATTCCCAGAAAAAAACTTGAACAGGAAAAACCTGCTTTCTCCGTCCTCTAACGGAAACAACTGGTTTTGCCTTTCACGTTCATTAAAACTGAATAACTGCCAAGCGACGGCTATATTTGGGCAACGGGTGTTGCGTTACATTTGCAGTTTTGCATCCAGTTTCCCCATGGTAGTCTCAAGGGGACATAAAGCTCGGCATCTTCATAGCAAGCTGGCACCGGTATTGAGGAAGTCGTTGTTGGGGCGCGTTTATTTCGTCAAATCGGTAGCAATAAAAATGCAGGTGCACTCGAAAAAAAAAAGTGCGCGAGTTATTTTCATGAGAATATTTGAAGAAGCCACTGCGAATCGATCAACTCAAATAAAGCTCTCGTAAAGACGTGGAAAGCGAGTGCTGAAGTTATCACAAGATTTTCGCAATCACATTATTGCCCATCGCTAAAGGTCAAATAATATGGCAGCATGCTCCAACTCACAGGAAATTTCAGGAAAGCTCATTTCCTGGGCATTTGAAAGATTTTTCTAGACTTATCATAATTTCTAGTGGCGTGGTATGCGAACAACGAAGCAGTGGAAATGTCGTAATACAAACACCGAAATTGCAGCTCAGCACTGCATACACTTCAAAGTCTTTAATTCTTGAGGGTCGTCACCCTGTGGTTGCTTTTTTATGTGTCGTAATGTCCCAATAACGAAGTCATGAAACGCCGAGTGCATCCATGCAGTGGCACTCGGCTGCTGTACCTTTCACTCAGCTTCCAATGATGACAAACGATGACGCCTAAAGTTACATACAACCAACTTATAGGGTGACATTTTTTGATCGGAATGGAAAGCTCATTGGTCAGTCAGTGTAATCACAGAATTTAAAAGTAGACACTTTGTAATGAGTTTCTATATTTGCAGCGAACATGAAGTCGTATACTCGCATGCTGCAAGCAGTGAGCGTGCGAGTGGTTAGTGTACGAGCATCGTGGTTCACTGCGCATGTGTTCACTCCGCGCACATGCGCCACGGCTCGATTTGGTCCACTAGAGGCAGCCAAGACAGCGCCGCTTTTCACCACGCAAGTTCTTTTGCATCGTAGGCAGCCCAAAATAGAGCAGGGGTGGGTAATACTATACATACTTTAACTTTGACAACTGGTGCGCATGACATCAGTCTACGCGACTGCACACAGCAAAGTGATACTCCATATTTCACAATACAGCTTTAATTCTCTTCCACTTGGCTGTGCCACAGGACGGTCTTAGTTACTTTTACTACGGTTTCGAAATATAAATCTTGTTCAAAATGCGAAAAGAATGCTGAAATTTCTGACTACACTTCATGCTTTTTTTTTCTTTTTTTTTTCTCAATTCTACCAGCACCTAATTGTACAGTCTGGGCAGTTGTTGCCAATTTTAACAGATCCTCAACACAGGCCTTACAGGCTAAGCAATCAAAGTAAGAAAGCGGCAACCATTTATCGTTCGCGAAAGTGCCGTCAGGATAGCCCTAGGTTGTTTACAAGCACGCTTAATTGCGTCACTTTAATTAAAACAAGTTGACCGGCTAAGCCTTGCCGGTGCCCGCCGCCATACCGACGAGTTCCACTTTCGCCGCTCCGTCTCTGACCCAAAGAGGTGCAATTAGCTGACGCCATTCATCATGCGAAAAAGGAAAATGCAAAAAGCACCCTTTTATCTGCCGCTGATTGAATTATTGCTTGATACGGCGTCGTTTGTCATTGGGCGCTGGTTTTTTCCGACTGTCCACGTTGATCAGGTCATTGGGAGCTGTTGCAATCAGCTTCTCTGCAGCTATGTAAAGCCACTGATCTGGCATATAAGCGTGTGATTCGACTTGATTGCAAATCAGCATTGTGATACGACAGTGCCATCAGTACTCGATATTGTTATTCCTGTTAGTGTATAGCGAGTAGTTTAGAAAACTTGTGCACATAGGCCCACACTTATGATGGTGATGTTGATAATTATTCCCGGAAGAATGGCACAACCCGCACTGAGGGATCGGCCACGAAGCGTACGGCAGTAGAAATTTCAAAACAAAATGAATAAATTATAAACGGAGAAAGAGAGAGAAGAAATGGCGTAAATATGCGAAGATAGCTTAAGCAGAAACAAAAGCATTAGTCATCGTTTTGGTGTCTTTTTTATGCAGTGCAACTTAAACTTAAACATATGAACTAATTATTTCATACAAATTGGGTAATAGGATATATGAAAGATGTTTCAACATTACTGATAGTTTTAACATCACATTCTCTTTGATTCTCTAAAATAATTAAACATAGCATCGTAAATGATACTGTCACACTGCCCTAGTGCCAAGCCCCCAGAGAGAGTAATGCCTATATAGAAAGCTCAAGGTCCCCCCTTCCCCCCCCCTTTTTTTTTTTGAAAAGCCCCGCCGCGGTGGTCTAGTGGCTAAGGTAGTCGGCTGCTGACCCGCAGGTCGCGGGATGAAATCCCGGCTGCGGCGGCTGCATTTCCAATGGAGGCGGAAATGTTGAAGGCCCGTGTGCTCAGATTTGGGCGCACGTTAAAGAACCCCAGGTGGTCAAGATTTCCGGAGCCCTCCACTAAGGCGTCTCTCATAATCATGTGGTGGTTTTGGGACGTTAAACCCCACATATCATCATCACCTTTTTTGAAAATGTGGTTTTAGCAATTTGTGCCTTAAGTTCTGATATTATCAACCCCCAATAAAGAAGTGCTCAGTCGTTTCTACTTCATCACAACAGATACACTGAGGGGAAGACACGAATACAAGCCTCTGTAAGTAAAAAGATAATGACAGGAGTTAGCACCGCAATTTCGTTAACGTAACTTCCAATTGTCTTGTGCTGCACCATGAGCTATTCCAGGGATGGCTAATGTGCTGAAAACTTGTGTCGCTCAGTATAGAAGATATAGTATGTTCCTCGTACAGACAAACGTTTCTCACGGAACGTGTTATCACAGGATGCTTTTAGAACATTTAGGACACGTTTTTTTAACACGTGCTACCGCTGTGGTGTCCAGCGATTCATTTATTTCTAGTCCAGTGTGGCTTCGCACCCAAACCAGATGGACGTTCCGCACATCATTTGTCATATACGAATAACGTTCTGCAAGGCAGCTCAAAGAGTGAAGTTCTGCTAGCGCAGTGCACGGACAATTTGGTAACACCACTACTGAAGGAAGTGGGATGGCAGTTTACGCAGTGCTAGAATAATTCCCAACAATTCTGCTTGTATATTGATGTGCACTCAGGCAAGTGAGGAGAAAATGACCAACTAAGATCTGTCGCCTAAATTCTCACTCCGGCCTTCACGTCAGTGACAGAAGCATCTGTGACTACTACTGGATTTATCCACACGCTCTTGAGGTCGTCTTCCAATAACCCTTTTAAATATCTGGTGGCTTATGGTTTAGCGTTTTTTTTCGGAAATATATCATCAAATTGCTGTGCGAATAAGTGCGTTTGCGTAACTTATATTACGAAGTGATTCATGCAGTAATTCCAGAAACTTGTTCGCGAAAATTCTTTGAGATCTATGTATCACTCACCTTGGAAGAAAAAATGCGGGAGGGTCAGCAACGAACACATATGGGAGCGTCTGCTTAAAAACATATATGTGTTAAGGTACGCTTTGACTGTTCCCATTCGGAACATAGTATAACGCCAGGTATATATATATATATATATATATATATATATATATATATATATATATATATATATATATATATATATATATATATATATATATATATATATATATATATATATATATACATATATATATATATATATATGTTTACGATATGTGAGATAAAAAAACTGTGCATAGTGATTTGGCTTGCAAAGTTTTATTTTGTACTACTCTCTTTACCGAGGTCCCAATTATTTAAGGCTCCATGCTGCCTAGAGACGACTGCTTGTTGTCGTTCCAGCTTGAAACCAACGTCTTGTTGCTTTCTGCGTACTTCTATCGAAACGTTCTCTCTTTCCGGGCCATTTCTACTGCCTTAAAGCCCGTCTTCCCACACCGTTTCATCATACTTTTGCAGAGGCTTGCCTAAAATAAGCAACTTCTTTTTCCGGCTCTTGCAGGCATTCCTGGGGACATGCGCAACTGCCCAGGAAGACACGGCCGTCTCAGCAAAGATTGGTGAGTCGTGTTAACTTGTCTAGAAACGTTCCAAAACTTCTAACAGATACTCAAAGCTCGCTGAAATTGCCATTTTATGGTTCTGTAACAGAAAACACTCGCATGAAACACGCAAGATAGGGAGCAATAAAGCAAGGAATGACATATTCGTTAATTTTAGGGCTCGTAATTCGAATGACCTCAGCACATCGTTTACTACATGAGTGCATTGTGTAATCGTATGATAACTAAGCAATCAACGGATGATGTCCCACATCTGCTATGGATTTCGTTGTCAAGTGCCGGTGGAAATGGGAAGCCGATGAACTTGGTTTCCACCTTTTGAAAGAAGTCTTTTGAAAGTCTGGTGCAGAGGAGAGTAATATGCGCTGTCCTCTCCTTTGTTGAACGAGGGGGGGGGGGGGTTGCTAGGGGCGGCGTACTAGAAAATAATAATTTTCATATCGCTGTTCAACGTAAAAAATAAAGCCACTTACAAAAGTGTCGACATCATCTCAACATATTTGGAGACGATATAGCTGACTTGACGACAGCTCAAAATACACTGATTTTTGACGGATCGCTCTCAATTTACAAGCCTCTTTTATAATATCCAAGATGTGAAGGCTATTGTGAATTTTAGTGAAAACAAGCTGTCCTTCGAGTTGAAAAGTAGGTATCTTCGATTGAATGAACTACTACAGGGAAGAAGCTAGAATTCTTTTTTTTTGGGGGGTGTGCATGCTATGCTGGGGGTGTGCATGCTATGAGGAGAGGTGTGCATGCTATGCTCTGACATAGCATGTGCCAAATGTAGGCGGCTGTCTCAACTGTAATGCAATTACGAACAAAGCTATAATTTGCAGCACAAGCCTGCGGCTTGCTTTGTAGCTTACCCCTGAATGCCTGTGAGACAGAGTTATTAGCCCGGCTTTGTATGTCGCAGGAACCCGTGCAGATCATGAAACATTGCTCGTGTGATTTTCACGTTTGCTAAGTCAATTACCTTGATTTTTTCTTCATCGTATTATCTGACCAGGCACGCTTTCATCCATCTCTTGATTACAAAACACATGCCGTTGTAATAAACCTGGAAAGTACCACTTGAAAACATCATTTTGTAGATGACCTAATGTCACAGTATCTACGTGCTGCCAAGGTAAGTACATTTCGAATGCTGAAGCCGTATATTTTCATGGACTCGAGACGTGTATGAAGGGAGGAGACTGTATGTCCAAGATGAAACTGTTTATTTGGATAAACTTGTGGCCGTCAAATAGAAATCTTTGATTACAGTGATCTACACCAACACTGATAGCGACGAACCGAGCATCGGCCGTCGATCAACTGATCATTACTAGGACGTCTTTTATAGATCTTGCGTTGACCTCTCCAGGCATATTTTCAGGTGGTCGCGGAATCTCTGAAATAATCTTGAGTGTTCGCGAATTGTGCGCAATACAAACAAAATATTATACAGCAAACGTGGAGGTTTTCGAACACTGATACGCAATCCGCTCCAGGTACTGCTCATAGGTTTTGTGAATTTCAACCGAGCACTTGATTGATTGATTGATTGATATGTGGGGTTTAACCTCCCAAAACCACCATATGATTATGAGAGACACCGTCGTGGAAGGCTTAGGAAATTTCGATCACCTGGGATTCAATAACGTGCACCCAAATCTGAGCACACGTGTCTACAACATTTCTGCCTCCGTCGGAAATGCAGGCGCCGCAGCCGGGATAGGATCCCGCGACCTGCTGGTCAGTAGCCGAGTACCTTAGCCACCAGACCACCGTGGTGGGGCATTCAACCGAGCGCTTCAAAGGAACAGTTGCGGCAATACAATTTTATAACATATGACAAAGAAAATCGCATCAATTACTTTCGTATAGCGTTACACAGTTACAATCATAGAGTGGATGACAGATTCTGTTTGAAGAGTTGCTCGTTGTGGCAAGCCATATTTAGGTTGTGCACTGATTACTGCGGCTTCAACCAGCCCAAGCAACCATTCCTTTGCTCATGAGACAGGGAGATAGATACAAAAGGGAGCTCACAATCACTGAAAAGAGTCGTGTCACTGTGGACCATAGTCGTGATGTTTATGTCATGGCATAACAAAATGTTATGAATGCATCCCTGCGTAATTAACTTGTGTGACCATCATAGGTTTAATAGCAGCGATGCTACGACCTGTATCCAAAAGTACACGACTGGACGTTCACAGATAACTTCAGTGAAGAACGAGAGAAGTGATGCCCTTGAATAAACATATTTTGACAGCGCAAGACTACGAATAGTTACAACGTGTAACTACAGAAAAAGAGACAAGAATAGAAAAGAGCGCTGACATCACACCTAAACAGTACACCATTTGAGCCATCTCTAGGGTGACATTGACCAAGCACGTGACATGGTTGAGAACCACAGATGTCTGCGTAGCACCAGGTGTCAGCATTGTAATAAAACGACTGTTGTTAGAAAGCTAGAGGATATATGCAATCGTGGACGATTTGCTTAATCGGTCACCCCGTTGATCGACGGGTCGCAGACTCGCAGGTTTGAATCACTGGTGTGCACGTGGGAAAAAGATTTCTTCTAGACTGTTCTTCTTTTAGCGCCTTAGGGATCGTTATGGTGACGCCGATGGCAAAAAGCTGCC
Source organism: Rhipicephalus microplus (assembly GCF_043290135.1). NCBI lineage: Eukaryota > Metazoa > Arthropoda > Arachnida > Ixodida > Ixodidae > Rhipicephalus > Rhipicephalus microplus. The sequence goes on from NC_134703.1 coordinate 205,816,020, forward strand.
GACATATAACTGTAATAAAAATATGACCAATACTTATCCGTGAGGCAGCTATTTCATAAGTCTAGGCCTGGAAAATAAACCCGTGCACGGTTTCCTTCCGGCGAGAGCGTCGACGCGTGACGACGTTGGAATCTTTATTGCATGCGGACTCACGCATGCGTGTCGCCCAGTTCTCATCGCACCCTCGTCTTGCAAGAAGAAAGGTCGCGCCGATGCGGCTGTTGCTCAGGTCAGGGAGCCACGAAGTCAGCGAGCGCTTATTAACGGGGCGCCGTTTCATGTGAGGCTCGTTATTGTCGAAAAACAGATGCTGGCAATGGGCGCCTCAGTGCTCGACGACGTCAAAAAAACTACGTCCACTTTTATACGTTACGCCATGACATTAGCGATTAGGTTGGAGCACAATTCCACTGGAATGTTACAACGCGAATTCGCATGAAATCATAGAAATGGTATACAACACGGAAGTAAATGTCTGCTTACAGAAGTAGCTTGGTGTTTATCTACATGAATATAGAAGAGCTTATACAATATCTGTCAGAGTTTGACAGCTAAAGCACCATTTAACGTAAATGCCTCCAGGTCGACGCTTAGCTGTACAGCTCCATCACGATGCCTGACGTTCATTACTATGAATTAACGATAATTAAACATGCCCTTGTGATAATTCATACTTGTGGTAGCTGTAGTAGTTAAGGGTGGGAGCGGAACCAAGGAAAGCGGTGTGATTGCCAGAAGAGCGTGACTAATTGTGCGCTGAACTTGAGATAAAGTCGCCTACTCAAAGCATTTTAATGCTATTGAACGCCTATACCCTATAAGAGCAAAACACAACGGGTGTCGTCTCCCGGTTTGGCGGGCCACAATTTTTCGCGGGTTGAGCCTAAGCGGGGAACACAGAGTTATATCCAGGCGGAGCAGGTGCGTTGCTTTATGCGTTACCGTACAATTTTCGTTATTCATAGATTGAGTGGGCCACGTGGACGCGATGGGTAAGCTCGCCACCTGGCAGTGTGCTAAGAGACGCTGGCTGAATTGCACTTCTCTTATCGGAAACACACGGAATAGGACAGACGAGTAGAAACGACGCATGGAAGGAACTCATTGTGGATGCCACGCTCATGATGACTTAGTAAACTTTATGAAGAACATTGTGCGAGGACATTGGTAAATACAAAGGCGTGTTTGTAAAGCCTACAAAGTATGTGCCCATGGCGCAGTGTACAGCATGCCCGTCATGCATCGCTGATCGAGGGGTCGAGAGCTCTACACCAGTTGACAGAATGTTTTCATTGTCTTCTGATCATGCATATTTCTTCGAGTCATTTTGTGACGGAAATGCATCACCAAATTCATGGTGGACCCCAGCATAAAATATTTTTATGTGGAATGCAAAGATGCTGTATTCGCATCACTTTTGGTTGTTTGAAGAAATATATTCCTTCGGAACCACGCTTGCCGCTCATTGCGCATGTTGTCGTGCATAAGCGCTATGTGCGCAAAAGTTTATGCAAAAAGAATAGGCCAAAGTGGTAGGCGCAGCCTCACAAAAGTGTGACGCCCATTCTGATTTTTGTAAGCCGTGTACACAAATCGCACTTACGTCCTCACTACATCGCAGCCTCAGCTGTGGCGTGGAAGCAAGACGGGTTTATTGTGTGCTTAGTGCACTGTATTCCTAGTATGCCAAGTGTTCGGCATTGGATGAATTTTAGCGCCACAGTGACCCTTCGCAGGAAGCCGGTATCTAACTGTTTCGGCGTAACTGGGCGTGACAGACCTCGGAGGCCAGTTGGGCATGGAAGGGACTCTATCGAGCCGCAGCAGGAACGGGTCAACTGCCGCACCGGAACCGTGTTATTGTATGTGTCCTGGGAGAAGTGTCCATGGTCACTTAAGCAAACGCTGCGAGGGCAAACAAACTACTGTGCGGGCGTCTCTCATAATCATATAGTGGTTTTGGGACGTTAAACCCCACATATCAATCAAACTACTGTGCGTGCAACCCTGGACAATTCTCGTAGAATGTCTATTGAAAGTACAATTGTTAAGTGCCAACTACGCCAATCCGCGAAGTACCTTCTACACGTGCGTAAGGCAGCACACGAACATACGTTTGAACGCTCTGTAATGGGTGGCGCCTCTAAATACACACTCGTTGTGCACTTTACATGTTTTGACGACTGGCGAAATTCTACACTTTTTCCACTTATTATTGCGTGCGTTGAAGAAATTCGTTCTACTCCATGAACGAAAGAAGGGTAAACATAAGGCTTTTCTTTCTTGGTTATACAGAATATGAATGAGAGCTTCTACTACATGACAACCATAATATTCTTTTTTAAATTAGTTTTGACCCTTGTCGTGCCTCTGCAGTAGAACACCTGATTGTCACGCAGAGAGCGTTGGTTTGATTTCTAATCGCACTGTAGTGGTTCATTGTTTATTTTATTGGTAGGTTTGTTTTTTTAATTTTTTTTCATGGACACGATGCTGTCTTTTTGCTTACACCCGGAGACGCGATCATTGAAATTTCTGCCAAACTAGCTCTTTAACGCTCTCGCGTTCAAGTTTTTTACAGTGCATAAACATAAAAAATATAGATATAAGTGAAGAGACAGTCGTTTGTACGACAACGTAATGTGAGCGTGTGATCAAGGCACACCCTGAAAGTCAGTTTAAAACCTCAGGAATGTGAGTGAACGGGTGAAACAAGTTGAGACCATGTTACTATAGCCAAGTTTTTAAATCCAGCATGGTGAAGTATTTCATTTTCATGCATGCCATAGTTTGTTCTTGATGGGAGTATAAACGAAACAATGTTGATCATTACAAACCTCCAAAGAAATGCGATGTCATTCCAAAGGTGGGAGCAACCTTTGCTTCGCAAATTTAGAAAGCTCACTGCCAAACACAGTGTCTATGACGTGCAGTTTGAGAATGACGACAAAGTAACGCACTACCGTCATGTTTTTCTGGGCAAGGACTTTTGTTCTCACGTAAAAAGTGGGAGCTCGCGCCCGGTACTTTCCCGCGCTTGTTCTCGGCAATTCCGAAACCTAGTATATCGAAGCCAAAATGTTCATAACGAAAAAGAAAAAAAGTAACAGCGCCAGAACAGGACGGAGACGGGAAGACGTCTCCGTTCTGTTCCAGTGCAGTAACGTCTTTCTCTTTCTGTATAGACCAACCAGCCCAATTGAAGACGCTAATACCTATTCGTAACCAAGGCTCCGATCCCCCTCAAAACGCTCGGGCCTCTTGAATGCCCAGTTCCCAGTTCGAAGGAACCACCAGAAATAGAACAGCAAGATGAAAGGCACGGAACGAACAACGCTTTCGGTATTTAAAGATTTGCATCACAGTGACATTTGATCAATTGTCAACTGTCGCGCTGCCTTCAGAGCAGTGGAGATTATTGCTCTGATATATATTTCGCTTGTGAACATACACAATCATATTGACACGTGCGGTTCTTTTGGTTTTACGAAGGAAGCCGCTATCACTTTCTGTTAAGCGCAACGCAGGCCGTGTTTATCTTGTATGCCACTCTGGAACGCGTTATGACGCGTGTATAAAAGACTGACACGTGCGGTTCTTTTATACACGCGTCATAAAGCGTTCCAAAGTGGCATACAAGATAAACGCGGCCTGCGTTGCGCTTAACAGAAAGTGATAGCGGCTTTCTTCGTAAACCAAAAGAACCGCACGTGTCAATATATAAATGGTCACCTTCCACCAGTGGCTATGTTTTGCTACATTTGCTTTATATTACAGCAGTAGATCTTCTCCTCAGTCGCAGCGTTATCATTTCTAGACCTTATAGCAGGTAACGGTTGTGGCACAACTCGGTTTCAGTTCTTTCCGGTGCAGCGTGGTTCATCACTTACACACTATGAGTGTACTACATTCCTAAGTACGTCCGCAGAAAAAAAAATGAATAAGCGACAACGTGCAAAGAGTAACTAGCATCTCTCACAATCACTCCTGGGGCAACCACGCCCAAACCACACAAAAGTGCACTCACTCGGATTAGGTATTTTCAAGGAGACTTCATACATAATCCCTAACGCGTCCTTCCTGCTACAACAAAAACAATTGAGAAAGCTGTCTTGAGGCGTTTCACGAAAACTTCATGATTGGTGACCTCTTTTAGATAGTGCTTGAAACGTTGGAGCGGTTGCCACTGCATCTTTGGGTTACACCACTCATAGTGACAACATGATGGCTAGAATAGTAATGTTTCATAAAGTGATGTCAATATCTTTTCGTTTTTTTTTTTTTGCTACAAAAGCAATCAGGAGCGTTCTGAAAATGTGGAAACTGCGAGAAAGAAGGTGAAGTTGCTGTAACATTTTTCACTCTGCTCTCGATTGATAGCTGTCACGAAGGCTTGTCTGGTGAACAAAACATAGCATGGGTACTGGATTTTCTAGAACTTCTTTTTTGAATTAGTACAAAACATGAGTACTGTTTTTACCATTTTTGTATTCCAATAAGTCAACTTGTTCGAGGCTTTTACAGAAGTTTTGGGGCATTTTTTGTCTAGGCACGATGGCTCTTGGTAAAATGGTAGCGGTAGTCATAAAAACTATGCTGAAATTATCACTAATATACAATCTAACGTTCTTTATGGTTAAACGCAATGCAGACAGCTGAAATTACGCGGATCATTGATTCTTAGCCAGCTTGCAATGGACAAGGCCAATCTACACAGATGAGTCTCTGCGTATCCACTTAAGAAATTCACAAATGTGACTTGAGAATGTCGACTGGAAGCACAATGAATTGTTAAGTTTGATAATAGTGCAACAAGAAAGCCACCGTGCGCAACAGCGCGGCGGATTGCCGCGGTGCGCCGCTAGTTTTAGCGAACGCTGTTCGGCTGATCCTCCTCCGCTGGCGGAGCTACGAAGCTTTGAAACTGAGTTTATTCTATTATTATTCTATTAAGGTTGGTTGAGACGCTACCGGCACAGGGTGTTGCTTGTGCCGTCGACAAGCCGAGCCGTTCATTGCTGTCTAAGATACTAGTGGTTTTACCGTGCAACAAAATGTGATGCGCCTTCCTATAGGAAACGCACAAACTCACAGAGAGAAAGAAGGCACGACACAAGCGTTTAACTTGAGCTGTTTTCTATAGAATACCCTTGTCGTGTGGCCGCGCATACGTTGGACAAACTGAGGGATGTATCATTGAGTGCATAAAGGAACACTATAATAAGGAACAATGATACATCATGCTGTATATTGATAACACTTGCATTTTATATCGCAGCAGAGGTTTGCTAACCAGATTGATAGCTAATCTTGGAGAAATGAAATGTGGGGATTTCGATTGACTATCTCGCGTACAAAGAAAGAACTTGGATTTTTGGATGTGTGTAACAGATAAGACGTGGCACGACACGTGTGCCTTCTTTCTAATTTCCTTTTTTTCACTAATACGATGTGTTCGCTCTTCTAAACAAACGTTTTGTTAAGTGCTTGTGCTGTACCTTATTTTTTCTCTGTGAGTGTGTGTAGCTTAATTTGGTGCTTCCTACGAAGACAGATCTGTACCAACTAGTGCGATCAACATGTTCATTAGAAATGTGCGCTTTTGTACATGCCAGGTTTCTCAATCCAGAAGGCATCTCGTATCATCTGTTGTGAGAATAAAGTTTCTTGCGATATTCACTGGCGGGAAATCTGACACTGCGATCGTTCAGCCACTATAGCAATGATGTTTAGTACACGGAGGATTCGCCTAATCTTCCTTCTTGCTGCTTTCTATGCAATTGAGAGTTTGTTTATTGTTGTGTTACGGCGTTTCTGGTAAAATTCAGAGCATTGTAAACCTGGTGACCCCATCTAACTTGGTGAGCTTAAGAAGTACCAAAATATTGAGGTGAAACTACCGAACGCTTTCTGATCATTGTCTTGTGAAGAAGCGACTCTAGGCCCCAGAAAACAGAGCGGAGTGGCAAGAACGACGCTCAGACAAAGCCGTGTTCATTCCTTTGCTGGCTGAAGTTGCATGCGCTGCAGCTCCCATAGACCAGCTTTCCTTTGGTTTCTGAGAGTGGGTGCCGCAGGCCCCTCCCCGGGATTCAAAGCCATTCTTCCTGGTTCTGCATTCGCCTAGTCGCTTAGTCGGCCAACTCCAGGTTGAAAAAACGATATTATGCCTGTGTGTCATAAGCACATTTCCCTCATGATAGATTTAACTTATGCTAGCTGCGCAATAATGAATTCTACTGACAGCTCATAGCCAGTCAGACTGCAGAAAAAGAGCCACATGATTAAGCTGTTGCACTGGAATCCAGGAGTCCTTATATTTTCCCCTTCACGTTTACCCTGCCTGAAGATAGGTGCCAAAGATGAGTCAGTGCGCATGAAGCCATGCTGCAGACGGGAGTGAAGCAGAAGGCTCCTTGGCAGTAATGGAGTTGAGTTCGCTGGAACCGACATGTTTGAGAACCCCTGCTCTAGTGTACGATTCGGAAACGATACGCTTGTGAGTGCAGTAAGATGCGTTACGTTTCAAAGCATATCATTCGATGCCACTGAATAATCCATGGTCACGATAAACGCAGTTCAGGAAGGCAATCCGTACTGTGTAAGTGTGGAGTCATCCGTGAGGTGCGTGCGTGTCATGATCTCGAACAAAAGCTGCAAATCTGAATGATATTTGTCTTCATTTCAACGCTCAGAAAGTGCAATCATAGAAAAATATTGATTGATATGTGAGGTTTAACGTCCCAAAACAACCATATGATTATGAGAGACGCCATGAGAATATGAGAGAAAATGAATCAAACCGCATGAACGACGCACCGGGTCACTCGGCATACATACTTTGGTTGCGTTAAGTATATGTAGATGTAGGGGGTGATGCCTGTCGATGGTCTCCTGCGCTTTTCTATATTCTCACATAAATGAAAGAAAAATGATAGCACAGCATATATTAGCCTGGCTTACTACTCCAGGTGTCGGGCTTACAATTAACACGCATACGTATGAATATTATTACTTTATCATCACCATCATCGTTACTGAATATGAAGCATGCCAAAATGTGGTTGCTTTGCCTCTCGTTTCGTGAAAAGGCCCCCGCGTTCAAAGACGGGGCTTCCTTCTCGCGTACAGGTGATTTAGGCGGCCGGCCACTCATCTCTTAAAAGCACGTGTACATTGTAACCAATAGCGCTTTTATTAGATATGCAACACTTCGCTTTTCTGCCCTGAGTGAAATGAAATATTTTAAAATGCTAGGTTTTACTTTTGCAGGCACTGATTTAAGTTAACTCTTCAAAATGTCAAGCTGGCTTGTATCGTAAACGCAAGATTCTTTGAGATGCTTAGACAGAGAAAAGATTTTGGCGTTTCTTGATTATACGTCATCTCTCGTATCAAGCATCTATGTCCATGTCACACCACCGCGTACATGCGTACTGCGGCTTTGTTGTACTCAGAAGTACACTTTTATTCTAGATTTTCTTCGATCCTGGATATCATTCGTATACATACCTGCTGGAATCTCACTGCTCTCTTAAAAAAATATTTACGAACTTCGCAATATTCACTATATCTATGTGAATGACTGGCACTTCTCCACCAATGCGCATCAACGGTCATGCGATCATGATCTGTGCCTATGAAAATAACATAGCATCAAGGTTGTGCACATGTGACTAAAATCACAACTCAAAGTTTTACTAAAAAGATAACCCACAACACTATTTAAGACAGCCCAAGGAAGCATCGTAATCAGCAATGACAGCGCACGTCATTGACAATACCCAAGTACCTTAGCTTTGCTGCCACTTTTTTTCTTCCCATCTTTCTTTCTTTTTCCATTCGGGTGCGCTGTGTACGGTGCCTTCGTTGCGGACACGATATGGCCGAGCACGCTATGGAGCAATCGGCGAGCGGCGTTGCCCCACCTGGCGAGGCATTTTCCTCTGTCTGATCGTCGGCATTATTTGTGGGCCGTGCCTATGTTTTTTGACGCACGATCTCTGTAAACGTTTGCACGTGGCTATGGCTGCTCTAGTTTGCGTATAATGGAATGCTAAAAGAACTTTCAGTATTGTTTTAACATTTGCGCTACTATAGTAATAATAACCATAATTCACGATCAGACGACGGAAAAATAAGGAACTTAGCGCGAGGGTGCGCTAATACTACTACTACTACTACTACTACTAATAATAATAATAATACAAAGTTATAATGATAATTTTACGAAGAATAATAGTAAAAATTATACTAACTGGGCTTTTACGTCTCCAACCCACATTATTAGAAAGGCGTCGTAGTGGTGGGCCAGCCCTGCAAGTATTGTACGAGAACACCAGGAAAGTGTTCTCGTACAATACTTGCAGGGCAGGCGCTGACTTCCAAGTCAGTTTGAAGTCAGCACTTCTCCTGTGTATGTGTGCCTTGCTATTTTGCGCTGCTTAGCTTCAGTATGAATAACAGAGCAGCCCAGTCAGCTACATCATCTGGTGAAAGTTACAGCGTCTTTTGTCGTCATGATTTGTCACACAATCATGATTCAGTATAAATACGGGCTTGCGCCGCAAAAGGTTGGTAAATCTCACCACTAAAAACGAAAAAGACAACGCAACTGTATCATGGCAGTCGTCGAGCAAAACCACCCAGATAGGTGAGGAAGTGTTTGCAAGCTTGGACCCTCCCCATGTTTCATTTTACCACAGCCAAAACCCTACACTCCTCCCCAGCTTTTTTGCTTCAAGTCTGCCATGGCTTATTGTCAAGCCTATCGTTTGCGAAGAAATGTGGAGCAGACATTTATTCTGCTGCAGTTCAGAAACGATTCAGAAAACACCGCTGCTTTCGCAGAAGTAATGAGAAGGAAGACAACTCACGATGCATGGCATCTGTTTTGCCCGCTCTCGTTCCAACTAAATTTTCTAATATTGTCTTCGTACCAGCATGCAACGCCTTCCCTGTCAGTCTAAGAGAACAATATACAATACAAATTTATAACGAGACAGCCACTGCAATATTAGGAGGTGCACAAAAAAGGCCACACTCAACGCCGTGGCGTCAGACATGCAAGCAGCTGTGAAGAGATGCGCTTTCTTTCCTTATACACCACTTTACGCAACTTGCCGGCACAGACCTTGACCTTTGCTACCACAAAGCAGCCTCGCCCGCCAAGGACAAATCTTGTATCTGAAGGCACGCGTGGAATACACGCTCAGGAGTGCATGTTGTTGCGAAAATCCGCACTTCGTTTGAAATCCAGTCGAATACTGTGCCGCTCTATTTTACAATATTGCAATGGTGTTTGTAACAATACATCTGCTATTGCACGCTGCGTATACGTCAAGGCACTGAATGGTGGTTCACAGCTAGCGTGTTAGCAAAATTTTAGTAATTGTTTGGTAGCTTGGGGAGGACAGATTCCCGCGTGATTAGTAAATCGTTTCCACTTGTCTGCATCATATCTATCGGTACTAATTTTGTTGTACTGTCCAGCAGTATATTTAAGTGAATTTTACCGGTAAGTTCAACACAGCCCATGCGAGACTCAACTATGTTCCTCGGCCCCTTTCATTCCCCATTCATTCAGAAAGGAAATTTTATGCTTTACAGGCGCTTCTCTGATAGAATAGTTTTCAAGAAAAAAATATTCATTTTTGCATTCGTAACTGGTTCCACCAGTGTACTTCATCCCCGACACCCTATTTATATCTTGTTTCTGGCACACAGACTTGAAATCTGGCGTTCTTTCAAGCCGGAACCAGCAGGTAATCACCGTAACCAGCGTAATACGGCAATAGCGTTGAGGTCCTTATCGCAACCCTGTTTCTTCAGCAGCTTTCGACTGTAGATATCATTCTATATCTTTATTATTATACGCTATGGCTATCAAAGCTGGTGGTGAATGTTTAGAAAATCACTCAGTTCGACGTTGATTGCTTGAAAGTCGGCTTCGTTGTAAATTCGGATAATTTTAGTGTTACGTGCTTTTTAGGAGTTTTCAGATTCACGTCAAATGTAACCAATAAATGATCACTCAGTCCTGGAAGATATGTTATGTTGGAAACAATATCGGGTCTAGATATTAGAACCAGGTCAAGAGTATTAGAAACCGACTGCGTGATTCTCGTAGGTTGGATTATGAGTTGCGTTAACAAAAGCAATGTGCAAACATCCATGAAGTCACTTGCCAATGAAGAAAAGGGCTGCAAGCTTGGGGGTTGATTTTGCCATCTAATATTTGGAAGATTGAAATCGCCGAGCAGTATTAAGGCTAGATTCGAGTAGCTCGATATACCGTGGTTAATTAAATCATGTAGACGATATGTGAAGCCTGATGGAAAATTGGTGGATTGTAGCACACTCCTAAACCAATTTTTTGGTGGGCTATCTGGATGACTGCCCCAACATTTTCAATGTTGTTACTTACGTGGGCAACACTTGATGGTATTTCTTTACGCACTGCTAGTAAGACACCGCCACCGTGTCGTGCATCGCGATCAAAGCAATACACAGCGAAACGGTTAGCTAGGCCAAATAACTCGTTATCTTGAATGTTTGGATGCACCGATGTCTCTGTTCATTCTACTACATCTGGATTGCAGGTGTCGATGTACGATGTTAAGCAGTACGAACGTTACAGTGCATGAACGATACTTTTGGTGCGCGATTCGCACCGCCCCTCTCCACCCCCTAGCTTTCAACACGTGCTTGAAGTGACGGTTGAGAAGTACCGATGTTGTCTGCACACGCCTGCCCATTGGGGGTACTTGCAAGGTGGCTAGTTTATTGTGACGGCGAGCATTGGATAACTTTGTCGGCTACACAGTCGAACATATACGTTAGTTTCTTTATGACTAGCTTGTTGTACCTAAGCCCGTATTTGGGGGAATCGGGAAGGCCTTTTTCTATTGCTTATGGTGTGCTCGCGGCCCCGCCGATCACTAGCTTCACATATACCAAACTTTGTATCAGGTAATGTCAATAGACGACTGAGGTAAATGACACGTCGAAACATGATAATCATATTATACGTGTCATGTAACACATCACTGCATGCTACGCTCATAGCGTGATTGCAGCCGTTTCGCAAGTTTCACCTATAGAAATTTGGTATTACGAGACGTGAATGAACGAAGAAGGTAAATGACACGCCCAAACATGATAATCTGGATATATGTGTCATGTAAAACATGACTACATGTTAAGCTAATAGCGCGCTCACGGCCGTTTCGCTAGTTTTACATATACCTAGTTTGTTATTGTATGACTTGAAGAGACGACGAAGGTAAATGACATGTCTAAACATGATAATAATGACATGCGTGTGATGTAAAAACATAGCTTCATGCTACGCTTATAGCGTGTTTCCGGCCGTTTTGCTGGCTCCACATATCACGTCACGTGATACAGAATTTGGTATCACGTGACTTGAATAGACAAGAAATGTAGGTGACTGATCTAAACATGATAATACTGGCATGGAAGTTATGTACGGCACAATTTACGTCCACCTGATAACGTCTCGCTGATTTTAAATTGGCATAGTAACCTTCCTCATTTGTGTTTCGCATATAATCGGTTTCCACAGTACATGTGATCTACGAAATTTTTGATGGCGTCGTCATTCAGTAAACCGTCACAATATGTTCGAGTTCAGTACTTAAGAAAAGTACTCTCACTGCGATGGGTATGGTGTCAGATGATGCTTTTCTACGGGAAGAATTTCAGGTTACCAAGCACGAGCAGTATCCAGGCAGCGTTGCACATTAAAAAATCACAGCATATTCACGGAGTGCATGACAATGAGGGGGGCGAAGCATCCATTAGTTCGTCTGCGTTGGTGTACGTCCGTTCGTTCTTGCTTCCGCCCGGCCGCGCGTCTAACTGTGTGACCATCCGTCTGTTCGTTCGTACGTCCGTTCGTGCGTCGGTCCGTCCGCGCGTCTGACCGTCCATCCGTGCATCCATTCATCCGTCTGTTCATGCAATCGTTCACCCATGCGTCCATTCGCTCGTGCGTCCGTCCGCTTGTTCATCCATGCATCTGTCTGGCTCCCCGTCCGTGCGTCTGTCCATCCGTCCGTCGTTCGTCTATTTAGGGAACACTTCCAGTACAACCATTTCGCTTTTTTTTATATATTCATCATATAAAAGTATCGCCATCCAGCAGACATTCCATGGACTAAATGAGAAGTCGCACAGCCGGACTAGAGGAGCGGCACGCGCGCACTCTCTCAGGGCCTACGCTTTGTGTCCAGTTCTTACCTTTCACCTCCACTTGTTCATGACACTGCGGCTCAACCCTCGCTAAGCCTTGCTAAAACCAAGGAAGATTAGGCCCAGCGAGCTCGATGCGGCAACCAGATAGTGCTCGAAGTGCGTCCTTCTGATACAAGTTTTTTTTTTTTAGTAGCATCAAATTGAAGGCAAATTTTCTTGCAGATGAAGTTACCGATACTCTTTTCTTTAGGTTATTTAGTCAAAAACAACTATCTTTTTATTCATGATTAACGTGTGTGGTTTCTCTCCTCAATTCAAATGAGTGCACGCGTGCTGTTCTCTAGTCCGGCTGTAGTGGCGGTTACATATTACAACGAGGCACTATCACTACTACGACGAAGACGACTACTACTACATACATCGCGGATGCACTACCCACGGCATACAGAGCTTCTCCTCTAAATCGACTGAAGCAGGAGCCCATGCGAGGTGCAACTACGCTCCTCGGCCCCTTTTATACCCCATTCATTCAGAAAGCAAATTTTATTCTTTACAGGCGTTTCTCTGATAGAATTGCTTTCAAGAAAAATAGATTCCTTTTAGCATTCCTAACTGGTTCCACTAGTGTGGTTCGTCCCCGACACCACGTTTAAATCTTCTTTCCGGCGGACAGACTTGAAATCTGGCGTTCTCTCAAGCCGGAACCAGCAGGTAATCACCATAGCCAGCGTAATACGGCAATAGCGTTGAGGTCTTTATCGCAACGCTGTTACTTCAGCAGCTTTCGACTGTAGATATCATACCATACCTTTATTATTCCAAAGACTGCGTACGAACCAGGATGCGACACTGCTCATAAAGTATGCAGTGAAATTGCTATGCGAGTCTCGTAGCCCCCAGGTAGTCATCATCGACGCACCGCACTAAGGCTGTCTCAATAGAACCGGTAGCAGCCGGTCTTCAAACAGCAAGCCGCTTTCGGTCGTCCCTTGTCCGCAGTTGATCTGAGCGGCAATGATGCCGGCGTGGCCTCTTCCTAAGTCAGAGGTCATCTTTTACTACGTTGCAATCAGGCAAGTCCCGAATGACAATTTTATGAAGAATAGGCACTTTTAAAGGTTACGCTTCCTATGTATGTATGACTGAATACTGTGTTCATATTATAAGTAATACTATGACTAACGCATGAGAAATTTTGTAGACCACAGAAGAGTTCTCATTTTAACGCGTATTAAAATTGCCGTTACACGCGTTGGTGCATGTGTGAGTATCACTAGCTGCGTTTTGCACTGGATGCCTGTAAACACACACACACACACACACACACACACTCACACACACACACACATACACACACACACGCACACACACACACACACACACACACACACACGCACACACACTTATAATTCGCCAGCAAGCTTCCAGTAAATAACGAGTGCGAGACGGAAGAAGATACGCATTTAGAGTTGTCGACCGCTTTCACATGTAATACGATAACTCTACGATAGCACTTTTGTGGCCGTCATTAGAGATAACTTCAAATAATGCTGACGTTTTTAGAGAGTTCAAAGTTTTAATGCATCAGCAACGGTGACTGTGCACCATTGCGACTTGCTTAGAGCCAATGGAAGATTGAACCTATAGTCAGGCAAGCCGTCGGCCTAACTCTGCCTATAAATATTACACAGACGGCACCCAGCGATGCGAGCTCCGGATGGTTTTGAACCAACTGGACTCTAGACCAATCTCTGTGCAGAGGATTCTGGGACCTTGGGCGTGTGCCTCAATATCGCAGAAAGCGACTTAAGCACTACTACAGTACTTAAAGACAGAAAGCCTGAGCGACCACCTGTAGCCTGTGTGTGCTCTCCTGAGGGTGCTCGTGACTGTGTGTTTATTTCTTCCCTCTCTCCTATCTTGTTTCTTTCCTTCATTCTATCTCCAGTGTAAGGTAGCAAACCGGACGTGCGTCTGGTTAACCCCTCTGCCTTTTTTTTGCATATTTACCTCTCTATCTACTCGCGTGCTCACCAGCATTAGGAATAACATCTACTGACTCCAGAGTAATAAGAATAGTTCAGCGAACAGGGAGCGCGGGGGTAAACACACACACAAAGCAAAGAGGACGCACACAGCACGAGCGCTCAACTAAAAACTGGTTTATTTTCACATTTGAAGGGCATATAAGTACACAAGGGTGCGCATGTCAACAGAAATAAGATGATACTGTTCGCTGAATCATCATGATTAACCAACTAGCCCACCTTTCCATCTTATTGTAATAAGAATAGACTAATATTTTGTCTTGAAGGAACGTTTATGCTATACCTATATTACATCAGAGGACACGTTATTCTTTTTGGCCATAAACTAACGGGTGCGGTGGTGGAATGAGCAGTAATATATGGCTTGATATGAAATGGGAGAGTCGCATTCAATCAATGGGATAATTTGATTGATATGTGGGGTTGAACGTCCCAAAATCACCAGATGATTATGTGAGACGCCGTAGTGGAGGGCTCCGGAAATTTCGACCCCCTGGGGTTCTTTAACGTGCACCCAAATCTAAGCACACGGGCCAAGAACATTTTTGCCTGCATCGGAAATGCAGCCGCCGCAGCTGGGATCCGATCCCGCGAACTGCGGGTCAGCAGCCCAGTACCTTAGCCACTAGACCACCACGGTGGGGCCTCAATCAATGGGAACAACATTTTTCAAATAATTGTTATAGCATTTGCATTCGCAAAATATTGATGCTCATTCGCGTATATGGGTTGCAAACATTCATTCAATCCCAACGTGCACCTTTAACCATGAGCACCGGTTGTAAGGATAATAATTGGAGACGCATTTTAATCGGACTTGGCCTTGCCTCTGACAATCCATCTTAAGGCGGCTTCGGTGTGCCTTGTACCAATCAATCGTCTAAACGAATACAACACGGCCTTAGCGCGAGCACAGCTCTCGTCGTTGGTAGATCACAAATGACTGAGGCACAATGTTGGGAAACAGAGCCATCCTAAAGGTAGCAAAAATGTTTTAGCAGACATGCCGCGTCGTGAATGGGATGCTGACGCTGAATAACTATGTACGTATACATATACTGACGTGCCGCTGGGCATGTGGGGAAAATAAAAATATCCTGTCAGTGTACTTATTTCGCGTGCTCAACTCTAGTTACCTTGAGAGATTAGTCTTGTCTAGTTTTTTGGCACAACTCTTACAATATACACAACCATGCGAAATTTGGCATAGGCTGCCTCACGAACCCAATAAGGCCTATAGGTTCATAATTGAAAAAATTTTTTGAAGAGCACTAAAAAACGGGCGGACAGAAGAGGCTGACAAGCACAAGCGCTGTCTTTGTCAGCCTCTTTTGTCCGCCCGTTTTTAGTGCGCTCCAAAAAATGTTCAATTATAAACGTAATCCAACTGGCCCAACTTGCCATCTTGCTGCAAGGCCATAGGGCCAGCAAAGAATCAATTTTGCATTGTCATTTTTCAAACATGTAATAGAGAAGCTTACGATCTTATGCGGGAAGAGATGTTTCTGTTGTGCGGTGTACTTGGATTTTGCTTTTTTATAATGGCGTGGTTGGTTCGTATGCCTTTTTTTTCTTTTTTTCACCTTGCACTAAATAGCCATTGCCTAAACGTCGTTCTGGTCCGGGCAACTAATAGAAAATTACCTTTCATATAATAATAAGGACCACGCCAAGCTTGGTCTCTGCTTTTTATTTGTTGTGATTCTAGCTTTCTTCTGCTCTTTTGTTAAGTAATGCTCGTGAATGACCCTTAGCAAGTAAATGAGTATTGGTAGCTCACATCGCAACTTTTTCAGTTCTCTTGATGAAACGTGCTAAAACACGTTGCCGGGCTAGCTAGTTAGGTCTTGTAATTTGATAAGGCGTAGCGCGTCATGACACGATGACAGAGTGTGTCCTTTTTTCTGTCCTCTTCGTGTTGCGCTACGCCACTGCAACTCAATATATTGTATATATGTAGAGAGAAGAGCAACAACTTAGCGGTTGTCTTAGTTTTGTTTTTCAGTGGTTTTGGCTGGCGAACTGGTCTTCGTCCGCTCTTATGAACAGAATTTGTTCATAATCTCTGACGAAGACGAAGACCAAGACCAGTCCTCTGGTCGAAACCATTGAAAAAAAAATAAGACAGTAATATCTACAAATAAGACGGTAATATTTAAAAACAAAAAATAAAGCTATCGAACCCATAAGCATGGGTTTGATAGCTTTATTTTTTTGTTTGTAGATGTTACCGTAGTTTTCAAACGGCTATTCATGTGATCTACTTGATGTAAACACCATTCATGCATTTTCATAATTTTGCTTTGGCATTGTTTTGACATTCTCTTCTCACCGTTCATTACTCGCCACATCGCAGTAGATAGTGTATGATAGTGATGGTTCACGTGTCAGGGGCCCCGTTATATGCCATGCCTACTTAAAAAAGCGCATTTTTGCATCGTGATATATATATATATATATATATATATATATATATATATATATATTTATATATATATATATATATATATGTATATATATATATATATATATAGTGTAATGATGGTGAAAAAAGTGGCAAACAAACGGAGCTCTGGCTCTTTCGCGAGGCCTGCGCGAAGCAGAGGACGACAAAGCAGAATAAAAACAGCCAACCTAACATGCGGGCGTTGTGTCTTATTTCTTGTCACAATGACGCCCTCGTCGAACACGCTGCCTTGAAGCGGAGACCACCCGTTTTCGTGTGTACTTGGCGTTTCGGAGCTGCCGCACCAGGACCAACATCTGCGCTTCCTGGGCTATGAAACCTGCCTACACACCACCGCACCGAGCCCAGCCCAGAGACAGCGTCTATGCCTCCTCATTATGCAAAACCCACCAGGTGCTGCGACGCTCTCGTCGAACACGCTGCTTAAAACGGAGACCATCAGTTCTCTGCGTACTTGGCGTTTCTTCGGCGACTCAACTTTCCTTCATCGGTGCCGCGACACCAGTTCATGACAAGGCATCAACCGGACTTCTCCCGTCTTGTTAATGTAGTATTACTTGTTAATAGTAATATTACTAGAAGAAGCTCAAAAATAAGCCGGACCAAAGAAAAACTTGCGTAACTACACAGTACATACAGTGATCATGGTACATACAATGCAGCACGTCAAAACGTAGTCTAGTACGGTGACTATAGAAGATAATGGGTGATAAACAAAGTAACCTTAGAAGACATTCAATGATATTAGACCCAAAGCTGCCTATCCTAAAAAAAAGAACAGATTGCGGTGGATTGGGCTTAGCGGGAACGCTCGTAAGTGCGCCTGTGTTTTCCTCAGTACCAGATGAGGCGGTGTTAGACTTAGACTTGATAAGACTCATAGGTTTCCCGATCATGGCGGGAACAAAAGCTTGACTATATATATATATATATATATATATATATATATATATATATATATATATATATATATATATATATCATCATTATCAGCCTGACTACGTCCACTGCAGGACAAAGGCCTCTCCCATGTTCCGCCAGTTAACCTGGTCCTGTGCTTGCTGCTGCCAATTTATGGCAAACTTCTTAATCTCATCTGCCCACCTAACCTTCTGTCTTCCCCTAACCCACTTGCCTTCTCTGGGAATCCAGTTAGTTACCCTTAACGACCAGCGGTTATCCTGTCTATGCGCTACATGCCCGGCCCATGTCCATTTCTTCTTCTTGATTTCCGCTATGATATCCTTAACCCCCGTTTCTTCCCTAATCCACTTTGCTCTCTTCTTGTCTCTTAAGGTTACACCTACCATTTTCCTTTTCATTGCTCGCTGCGTCGTCCTCAATTTAAGCTGAACCCTCTTTGTAAGTCTCCAGGTTTCTGCTCCGTAGCTAAGTACCGTCAAGATACAGCTGTTATATACCTTACTCTTAAGAGATAGTGGCAATCTACCTGTCATAATTTGAGAGTGCTTGATAAATGTGCTCCACCCCATTCTTATTCTTCTAGTTATTTGAATCTCGTGGTTTGGCTCCGCGGTCATTACCTGCCCTAAGTAGACAGTCTTTTACAACTTGAAGTGCACTATTACCTCTCTCGAAGCGCTGCTCTTCTCTTTACTGAGGTACTCTCCATTAACTCTTATCCCTAACTGTTCCCATTATATATATATATATATATATATATTTGTTTATATATACCAAAAACAAAAGTGATGCTTGGTTCGGGAAAGATTATTCGTATAGGAAAGAAGACGCACGTACGAAGTTATTTTATTAACGTTTCGGCCGTGGGTCCGGCCTTCATCTGATGAAGGCCGGACCCACGGCCGAAACGTTAATAAAATAACTTCGTACGTGCGTCTTCTTTCCTATACAAATATATATATATATATATATATATATATATATATATATATATATATATATATATATATATATATATATATATATATATATATATATATATATATAACTATTACGCTGAATAAGATGCGATACACGTATGACGGCGTCTCTACTGAGAGCAGTTTAACGGAATCGGTAGGTAGTTTACCAGAGCGGATTCAACAGTGACTGCTCTTACTCCTAGGCTGAGTATCACCAGGTATACGAAATAGAAATACTTGCGAGCGAGACTTTGCGAATGGTCGCAGCGAAGCGAGACGGGAGTGACGTCTATTCAGCGGACATGAGCGTTGGTCGGTTGTGCCGCCCCTGACGCTCACGGCGGTGGACGCTTAGACAAAGCAAGAGTGGATTCACATTTGTTCGCAGCTTGAACGCAAGACAAAAAGAGCTCCAATGAAATATCCTATGCCGAAAGGGAAAGGACAAAGCCATAGGTGCGCCTTTGTGGCGAGACATGCGCAACGATGACCACGAACAATAGAGGTACGCCTGGGAAGTCGCGGAAGAGAAAGTTGATTGGATGGCACTGTAAAAGGTTTATCGTCGTTCTATGAAGGACATTTGCGTGAAGTGGTCGCACCTTTTTTCGCATAGGGCATGACCTCGTACTTTTTGTTGGCTGGATGCCTAGCTTTATTTGCCGATTTTTCTTCTTATCGTGAGACCGCTAAATCTTACACAAATTCTAATCTTGTTTCTTATGCTGAGTTTGAAGCCACTGTCCCAGTGAAGCAAGAGATAACGCGATATTCAGGATAACCAATAGTGTAAATTGGCTTCGCTTGACCCCGAAGAAAACAGCAGTGTTGTTTGCAGAGGGTGAAATATACTACTTATTCTATGCCGTTTCTGCTGCACGAAAGCCACTAAATGTGATATTTAGCTGCATTTCTTTTTTATTCAAGTGTACACCGAATAAACTAATCTACACTTAGCTGAGGCCACAGTGAAAACAGAATTAGGGGAAATACATTAGGTGCAATTGTAAAGGGACCATAAATGGTACCAACTAATCTGTACAAATTCATTCACCAGTTTGCAGAAGTCACTTGGATCATTATCACATGTATTGAAGAGTTGAAATCTGGGCCAGTTGGTTCACGATACCTCAAGAAAGCCAGCAAAAGCAGGGTTCGCAATGGAACAGGCATACGCAAACACCGCTGGAAAAGGCAGATACTTTTCTTATAGTGTCGCTTGCTGTTGCTGACTTTCTTCAACTACTATTCGAGCTTTCTGCGTAGTGCAATTTATTACAGGTACCTAAATAATCGTATCGCAACCAGGTGCAACGTCGTCTCATGAAGTTTTTAGCTGCCCCTGCGTTTGGACCATGGCATAGTATGGCGATGACATTAGTGCGATTGATATAACGAATTTCGTCGCGTTAGTACCGAAAGAAGTTGAAAGATTACCGTGGTGTCTGTCCTTTAAAGAGTGATGATCAAGAATGCAAAAAGAAGGTATCGCGAAAGACGGTGCTTAGCCCCGAGTGCTCGGCGAAGGCTTGAAATAAAAAGAGCGCGACTTAGTGAAACTGAAACTTCCACTGCTTCATTACTGCAAGCGATGCAGGTAGCTTGACTCAACTATGAATGACTTACTAATGTTGTCGTTTGACGGTGTGCATAACTTTTTGAAATTTGTTGCAGGGAGGGGTCTTAAGAGCCCGTGCAACAATGTTAGAAGTTATTATCGAATGACCTCGCGTTCGGAGCTCCATACCTCACAAATTTTGTCTGGTCTCGCCGTGATGTTCTAGTGGCTAAGGCACCCGGCTGCCGAACCGCAGGTCGCAGGATGAAATCCTGCCTGCGGCGACTGCTTTCAAGCTACAGGAATGTAGATTTGACGTGACCTAAAACCCTGGCCGAATGGATCAGGAGGCCGAATGTCGTCTCGTCATCCCGTTTATCCCCCTGTCCTGTTAGCGCACGATTCCGGTGCATGTGTCTTCGCCAATTCTGATTTCACGGAGGGGGGGGGAAGGAACAAAGAGATAAGGCAGGGAGGTTAACCAGGCACATGCCCGGTTTGCTACCCTACGCTGGGGGAATAGGAAGGGGGGCATAAAGATGAGAGAGAGAGGGGAAAGAGAAGAGAAAGAGAGAGAGAAAAAGATGCGTGAACAACTCAGTCATGCAGAGTTGTGGTTCATCATACACCGTATAGCTTCTAACCACTTGGATTCTTCCCTCCACTTGTTCGTGTAGAGACAGAATTCTCTACCGGGGCTACACAAGCACCAAAGGCTTAGAGCTTCTTCTTGTAGTTCCTGCAACGCTCCGTTCTATTGTGCTCGAACGATTTCATGACGCCCCAACCGCTGGACATCTAAGAGCAGCCCACACCGCACGTATGGACACGTATGGCATCGATTTTTCTGGCCAGGCCTTTACCGCTCTGTGGTCCAATAGCTTGCATCTCGTGAGTCCTGCCAGCACCGCAAGCATCATTCTTGGCGCCACCTGGCCAACTTCAGCCTATTGACATTCCAACAGACCTATACTTACCTGGTGTCGGGGTTACCGTGGTCAGCATGGCGGTGCCCCCAAGGAGAGGGACGGGCATTGCATTCTACCGCGTCGACATCGATCTCAGTTGACAATTCCCAACGTCTCTGGCTGGAAATAAGTGGGTAGCCGTGGCTACAGACTGCGCGAAGAGGTATGCTATAACGCAAGCGCTACCAACAATCTGTGCTACTTACTTCCTTTTTACGACATAATTCTCCACCACGGGGCGCCGTGTCGACTGCTGACCGACCGTGGTCGTTCATATCTGCCCAAGGTTGTGGACGACATTCTTAACTCGTGTTGCACGCGTTATAAACTCCCCACTGCCTACCACCCACAAGCGAATGGACTGTGAGCGCCTCAAACACACTCTGAGGACAATCCTATCTATGTATGTATGTTTCAGCAGATCACCATGATGTGATAATGCTTTGTTTTACGTGACGTTTGCCTACAACTTGTCACGCCACGACATTGCTGGCTTTTCACCCTTCTATCTCTTGTACGGCCGTCACGCCACTTTGTGTTTTGACATTCTTTTGCCGTCAGTTACGTACACTTCTGAGTACGCTCCCGATGCAACTACTCGTGCAGAAATGGCCCGCCAGATTACCCGGGATCGCCTTAATGCCTCGTAGCTGTCACTGAGCTGGTCCTTACACCCCGGAGGATCGTTGGTCTTCCACTAGACTTCTCGTCACGTGCCCTGCCACGGTGGTCTAGTGGCTAAGGTACTCGGCTGCTGACCCGCAGGTCACTGGATCAAATCCCGGCTGCGGCGGCTGCATTTCCGATGGAGGCGGAACTGATCTAGGCTTGTGTGCTTAGATTTGGGTGCTCAATAAAGAGCTCCAGGTGGTCAAAATATCTAGAGCCCTCCACAACGGCGTCTCTCATAATGATATGATGGTTTTGGGACGTTAAACCCAAGATATCAATCTCCTTGTCACGTTGCCCTGTCATCGAAGTTCGTTACTCGCTAGCAAGGGCCAATGATCTTGCTCCAGATGGCTGATGTCACCTATCAGATCTCCCTGTTGGAACCTTCATTGTCATCATCTGTGCAATCTACTGATATTGTACACGGCTCCCACCTTAACCTATATTTTTCTACGTAGGATCGTACGCTTTCTTGAGCGCCCAGAAGGCGCTTCCAGTGGCGGCGGCTATATGATACAAGCCATGATGAACATAAAGAAATGATCTATCAAGACGACGGAGATGACGATTGAAAAAAAAAACACCAGGCTTGCGCGGATGGTGCAGCACAGTCACAGCGAGAGCTAGAAGAGCGGTTTTCAGAGACGTTTCTAAACACTCATAGGGTAACTGTTGCAAGCACACTTGTTTCATGCCCACTACGGCACTAATCATAGAAAGTTTAGGGTAGTAGGCCGGCATTCGCTATGCTATTTTTCGTCATTCTTCTGAGAAGGGTGGTATCCGCTAAACACTTGCAAGGAAGTTTGTGCCAATTGTTCATGCAGTGGCTGACGATGATGATGAATCATGCCTGATGTGGGCATGCGCCACAGTTATTAGCTGAACAAAATCTTTGTAAAGGGTTGGAGCATTAGAGGACCCAGTCGTTATGCTATTCCTATTGTGCGTCGACTGCTTGTTCTTTCGTTGTTTTAAAACGCTTCATAAGTTGCATTAACGCCATTCCTTTCCCGACATCAAGCCTGCCTAAGGCAAGTTTGCCAACAAGACCCAATCACCGGCATGCTATGTGGAATATACTGGGCTGGCACACAGTGGACCCGGGTTTGAGCCCCACTGTGTTATTGGTACTAGGTTATTTATTTCTGATTTCGCGCGATGTGCTTACGGCCACTAGTGGCGGCGGCGGCAGCGGACAACTATGGCGCTGCACGAGACCGTAGTTGTGATCTCGTATCAGCTTTCGCTCTAAGAGAGCTCGTGATGTTGCCGCTCTGCCACCTTGGCTATCAATCAAACACCTGTAAAGCAGAAAGTGATTTTGGATTGTTACGCCGCTTTTGCATTTAGAATTCATGAAGTCGTAGGGATACGTCACTTATAATATACAAACTTGATTTATGCCTTATTCTCGAGTTTGATTGCATGCGTTTTTCCGGAAGTGTTCAAGACAAAATAAGACCTTCATTATTACTAAAAACGCAAGCTCTGCGGCTGTGTCTCGGGATACATAGGTGTGTTGCAAATAGCGTGCTCTATTTGTAAGCTGAAATCTCCCCACATAATCCAAAATTTCAACAGCTTACCGTTTAAACATTTTTAAAACTCTATGACACGCCCCTCTCTCTTTCTCAGGCAGTTTCCATCAAATCTCCATATTATTTTTTTTAGACACCCGTGGTGTCGTTTTCAAAGACCGACACCAAGCAATTTTCATCGAGTCATTGTTATCGAACCTTCCCGTTTTTCTTCAGAATTTAACTCCGCGAACTCTATGCCCACTGCCCGTTGACTTAGTTTTCGTTGACATTTTTCTAAAAATGCTAAGTCACCTTCAAAAAATGTTCTGAAGAGCCTCCTTCAAGACCATTTCAGTCAATTTCATATTCACGATGTAATTTTGACGAATGCAACCCAAAATCTTCAGAATAATGCAGTAGGCATTTTTTCTCGTCAGCTGAATTGGTCTTTTCCGCTACGACTGCCGCACTTCCTGCCGATTTGTCTCGCAGAATTCCTGGCATTTACATTGAATTTTAGCAAACTAAATTGTCAGCAATGATAAGCCATTATTATTTCGGATGCCATGTCTGTTCGTACGCAATTAACGTTCTCTAAGCAGTCTCCTGTTCTCAGGAACTTTTGGTCTCTCGTTCCGCGCAGCCTAATAGAAGTTCGGTTTATTTGGGTCCTCGGTCATGCTGGAATTGTACTAACTGATACTGCTGACTCGCTCGCTTTTTTCGGTAGTACTAGTAGCTCCAATATTTTCTTTAATTACTGCAAAACAATTCAAACGCCTGTTAATCTGAAAAAAACAACGAAACACCGTTCCTACAATCTGAAGAGTTTGGGCACATGCAGTTCACATCGAACACCACAACATGCCCTTCCCGTCAATGTGAGCTGACCCTCACTAGCTTTCGTTGTAGAGTTCCTAGGTTAAAATGTTATCTTCACAAATCTGAATTTTCTTGAACTAACCCATGTGCAGTTTGCAATGAACTAGAAAGAATAGATAACTTCCTTCTCACAAGCCACCCTTTCACCTCCATTCGCCGAATAATTCTTGAGAGGCCGATTAGAATGCTGGGATCGGCCGTTAATAAGTTCACCATTTTAGTATTGACAGCCAGTCAAATCTATGCGGGCTGCAGTGCTATTCTGCCAGCGCTACAAAGGCTCACTCATGCAACTGGAATGATACGCTACTAGACGTACTGCCAGATAAATCTAATTCTTTGTCCTCCTTCTCTATTGCCTTTCTTTTAAAATCAGGGTTGTCAGATCATTTTGCCCTTTTCACTTTCTTTTAATGTGCGGTATTATTATTGCGATAGCAACTATATGGACATTTTCAGCGGGATTTTGCCGCCAGCGTCGACGTCGATGTCATGCACTGTATATGTGTACATATCTACATATATGCAAACGCAAGAACGAAAAAAATCCTGAGAAAAACACTCCGGCACGCGGAATTGAACGTGGGACTTCTGCGTCGTGAAGGCGAGGCGTTATACACTGAGCTGCACCGGGGCTTTTATTTTCTTTATTGTTTTCTTGACTACAGGTCAAGCTAATCAGACAATCTTCATTACACGTGTTCCATGTGTTCCATGTGTGATAACGCATCAAACAAAGATAATACATCTTCAACACAGTCGGTAGTCTTATACACGTCTCCCACTTTGATAACAGCTTCTACGGAACACTCATCAATGGACAGAACTCTTACATCACAGTGTCTATACAATAGCATACTACGCCAGACCAAATAAAGACCAAGTAAAAATAAAACGCCCAAATTTTGCACAGAATTATCACAAGGCTAAACACGGATTCCATACGGAGTAACAGGTAAATCTTTTTTAATACCCCCTGTAAAATGTCTCAAAAGAAAATAGCATTCTTACACTTCATAAACACATGTTCAATGGTCTCAGGTTTTTTACACAGGAGACAGCTGCTTCCCCATGGTACATACATTCCTTTCTCTTCAAGCCACGTTTTTACTGGCAAGGTTCCCGTATGAAGTTTGAAAAAGAAGGCTTTAACATTGGGTGGGGTACACATATTTTTCACTCACTTTAGTACGTCATGTCCATATGATTTTTTATACTTTGAACGGTAAAGGGGCACAGGAAAAACATTCTGTATTAAGTCTTTCATAAGGCGCTTTCTTTTCACACTAGTCAGGTAATCTATCTAAAACCTTGCCCTTAAGAAACGATATGAGAACACAACTTCGCGCAAGAACGGTGACAAGGTGTATCGTTCTCCCATGTCTGAAGATACAAAGAAGTCAAGCATGTGGTGTACTAGCGTTGTTTGAAATAAAGAACATGAAAAAGAGTTTCTCTGGTCTCTTACTAGCAGGAAACCTGATATTACTTGGTTAAAAAACAGATGGCATATAGACAGCCCTCCTTGCTTAACACGCCGAAACAAGTTCGTTCTAGATGTTCGCTCCCATGCAGAGCTCCAGATGAACGTGGCGAATATTCTGTGGGTTTTATGAGTGCTTTTATGCGTACAACTAAGTACTTGCAAAAGGTACACAATTTTAGCAGCCAGAAACACGTTACATACAGCTGACCGAGCGAAAATTGATAAGTCACGACCACCCCATCCTTCGGCTCTCGCGCGCAGTTCTTCAGCATTTTTAAGCCAAAATGCTTCACTGTGTTGATACCTGTCCAATGGTACCTTTAGGTAACGACTAGGTGTCGTGAGCCACTGAATATTTCCAAAGGAACTGGGCGTTAGGTCCCAATTACCATGCCATAAACCAATGCTTTTGTCTTCGTTCATTAAACTTTTTCTCATATCACAAAATTGTTGAGTGATTTTTAATACCGAAGTGACACTCTCTCTATCAACAGCAAAAAAAGCAATATCGTCGGCGTATGCTAAACCACGCACTTCACATGACTGCTACCGGAAACAATTAATATCTGCATGGTGAATCACTTTCTGACACAGTGGTTCCAAAAATAGAGCGAAAAGCAAAAAACTTGAAGGACACCCCTGGCGCACGGAGGAAAGTACTTGTATGCGCTATGAGAGTTCTTCATTTACAATTAAATTTGTGGTTGAGCTTTTGTATTTCGTGTCTAATACCTTTCCATATGATCGCACCAACAACAACGTACTCAGCTACCGGGAAGAGTGTATTGTGTAGAACCATGTCGAAAGTCTTAGCTAGATCACTGTGTAACATGACTACTTTCATAGGCGCAGCGTCAAAATATTCCAAAATGCTCTTGGTGACATGAATATTCGTGAATATGCTCCTACGCTTGATGCCGCAAGTCTGATGTGGCCCGACCAACTTGTATATAACTCCTTGCAACCTCCTAGCCAGAACTTTCATAAACAACTTATAATCTGCGTTTGTTAGCGTGATTGGCCTGTAACCTGTCACTTTGCTTAAAACATGTTGCTCTTTCCTTTAGGAATGAGCACAGTGTGCGCACGATTGAAGGATAAAGGCAAAGTTCCGCGATCTAAAGACTCTGAAAAAACCTCATGCAATGTGGCGGCCATATCCTCCTTGAACGCCTTGTAAAAGGCGGCATTAATGCCATTTGGACCAGGTGAGTTACCCATGCCAAAATCATCGATAGCCCTCTATATTTTCCCTATACTAATAGACATTTTCAATAAAATTGTGTCCTCAGCATTAGGTGTCGGCATTTCTATCAAGAACTCATCGACAATACCCGGCTACTTTGGTTCGTGATAAGCAAACATGTCTTCATAGTAGCTTTCAAAAGCTTTCATGGCATCTTTATGTTCTCTCAATATTTTACCACTCTATTCTATCTCTAATATGTCTTGAGCTCACACATATGCCTTTTCATCTGACAAGGCTCGCTTTGTCGGGGCTTCACCCACGAGGTACCTCTCAGCTCCTGCTCGTATAATTGCGCCTTTATATTTATTTTCTTCAAGGCATTCAATTTGTTTTTGACAACCTGCAGTTGATGTGTAAATAAGCCCGGGTTTTCTGCTTCGATTTTCACCAAATCATCTAGCTCTGCCCGTAGCTCGCGTTTTAAAACGGCAAGCTACTTATATCTACCACTTACCGCTGCTCACGAGTATCTCGGAGGATATTGTGTTTTCAGCATTTCCAGCAAGATGGCGCAAAGAGCACGCGTCGCCACATCGTGCAGCGGCGCCTGCTCTAAGGTCCTACGCGTACTTTGCCCGGCGAGATAAGGGTGCGTGAGGAAGCAATGCTCCATCAAGCACCCTTATCTCATGGTGATGAGGAGGGGAAGGTCCTACGCCTTGGCTTGCGTCGGGCTTTACCAGGAACGATTCTGCTGTAGTTACTTGGTGCACAAAGGTCACTGCAATCATTGCAGTCTCCGTTTGTGAAAAGCGCGCGCTTTTCAGACACAGCAAAGTAACAAATGAGACGCTTATTCGCGTGCACCCGTACTCGTGAGTACGTTTTGTGCGTGAGGAACGTGGGGCACGTTTCAATCTGTTTTCGATTCTGCGTTTGACCTTTGAATTTGTTCCTATCGCGTACACTTCTTCGCCTCTCCGGCAAAGCTGTGACTTTTTCATCAAGTCTTTATCTGATTTTTTCTTTCTTTTAACAAGCATTGTAATAAAATGTGAGGTATAAGGTACAATGCGGCCAATCTCTCTTGGTCGGGTGAGCCGAGATATTCTAGGTGACAAAACAAACAGAACAAGTCTCTGCGTACTCCGTGTACAATCTGCAAATACATTTTTGTTTTACCTTTTCTCTACTCTCAACCCGTGACAATATAAAAAATTTTTCGTTCATAATACTGATCACTGTTATCGGTAAAAAAGACGCAACATGTGCTGAATTTCAGTGAATACTTTTTTCAGGAAAAACTAAATATTACCAAATGTCCTTTGCGCTATGATGCTGGAAGAAGTAAAAGCCAAACTTGAATTGCCAAATTTTCGCTGCATGGCAGCTGTCGAGACTGATTGTCACAAAGTTGCAGAACTTGAACGAATGCAGAGACGACAGAGTTTCCAAGTCCGAAAGAAAGAAAGCATAATTGGCTCTTTCGGTGTAAAGCACGCCCTTCACCGCCCCGTTGTGACCAGGCACACGTGAGACGCTTCTGCCGTGATGGATGTGCGAGAAATCTCGGTTGAAGTTGCAGTCGGGTCTCCAACGTTGATACACCAAAAAGAAGTTGATAAAACACACACGCGCACAGCGCATTTGATGCCCCGTATGATCGAGAAGCAGAAGACGACGAACATTTCCTTTATTGTTAAGCCTAACACAAACTAGACAAGTGGGATAGGTGGGTTGGGCGTTCATGAACGCAGTGCGTTTTCGCCTCTAAAGCGAACGAACCCGAAGTGCGTATGTTGCCGCCGCTTTCGCTCTTACTGATTAATGAGCTTCGCCAGGGCCTCAGCCAATTTACTGAAGATGGCTTATCGCAGCGGCCGCGTGACACTAGTTGGCCCTGTCGTCGATTCTTCTGACTGCTCGCAGTTTGTGTGCGCTGAGTGCGATGGGACTGAACGCAGTCCCTATCACGTGCGCTTATGCTTGAGCCTACCGTGGGGGCTTTAACAGAAGCCTCCAGCTATTTCGGTTGGTAATGAAAAAAGCATTCCCGTTCAATACTGGAATTCTACAGGCCTTAATACTTGTAATGGTACGAAGAAAGCCACCATCTCATGGTGAAACACAAACTCGGCAGCACGTGTGGCAGAAAAGATGAACATTTCTATGCCACCTGATTGACTGATAATGACAGCCGCATGTCGTGCCCATGTGTACAGGATGTTACACGTAACACTCCTCAAACATTACCTAGCCGACAAGTATTTATTCTGCACTGATTAGGTCAAATAACAAAGATGAGGTGTTCAAATGTTCACATTAAGGCCAAGTGCGTAGAATAGCTCTCCGTAACCGACTGCATTGCCTTGTACTTCACAAGAAACCTTGTATGAATAAATCAAAATAATGAAGTGCAACAAGTGCAAGGAAAAATGTATTCAGTCAAAATTAACAGGCCAGTTGAATTGCTAATCTTAAATTACTGAGAGTTATTTTCCCTTTATTTTCAATACAATATTATTTACGGATGTTCCAGCTGCTATGTAACGATGATTGTTTTAGTAGCCTGAAATTTATCCTGGACGTATGTCAGTTGTGTTGGAGTGATGGCCATAAGTAAAATACACTGGATATCTTTGGTGCGCGCGATCAAGAACGTGTCAGAGGCGCTCATGCT
This sequence comes from Rhipicephalus microplus, assembly GCF_043290135.1. Taxonomy (NCBI): domain Eukaryota; kingdom Metazoa; phylum Arthropoda; class Arachnida; order Ixodida; family Ixodidae; genus Rhipicephalus; species Rhipicephalus microplus. Next base: position 205,845,598 of record NC_134703.1, read on the forward strand.
TGGTTCTAACGTGCCCTCCGAATTTTTTTTTTTGCGCAGAGGGTGGCGAGGCTTCAGACGTGAACATCGAATGCAACAGCAACAACATCCAGGTGACGTTGGAGGCAACGCACGACTTCAATGGCATGATCTACCCCAAGGGACTGTCCAAGAATTCCACCTGCATGGCCGAGTACAGCAACGTGCGTGACAAGATTGTCTACACGCTGCCTCTGCGCTCCTGCAACACCATGAGCACTGAAGTGGTATGTAGGAATCCTCGCTTGTTTTCGCATGCGCGCCATCATGGCCTCTGAAATGTTTACGTTTTATCTTGCCATCACAAGCCGGCAAATTATGGACGTTAGTTTTCACTGTGGGAGATATTGGAGCAGGGAACGCTTTTATTTTCACTTATTTTGTTTATTTACAACAAGGGTTTGAAGCTAGCTTTAGCTAGCGAGCCGCAGTCGTAAAATTGAGTCCCGCGAGAGCCGGAACATTGAAGAAGGCTACAGCGCGGAGGAGAGTGGGAGCAGGGATGCAGCTAGAACAATTTGTTATCTGACGTTGTCAATTAGAAGAACAATTTTCTCACATCCCTGGAGAGCATTTGGGGAGGAGATTCGTGAAACACGTGTTCACCAATTTCTGAAATCACTAAAATTTGTACGCCGATTCAGAAATTATGGTAAATGAGCAGATCTTCTCTTGGGGGCTGCAAATCGGTATTACTTCCTGAATGAGGGAGTGGGAGAGCACTGTTGTAGCTTAGGTGATGACATGTACTTGTGTTGCTTGAGGGGCATGCAAGCATCCCTTTTGAACCCCCTCCCTTTGCCGAGGCTGATGTCTGAAATGTACACAGTTTTTTCTCGACGATTATGTTTCAACTCATGGTGACGCCATGGTGTGCCTCACATAAGAAATGCCTAAGGCTAGTCATGTTAGAGTAGCTCGTGAACATACTCGGTGGAAAAAATTGAGCAAATCATGAAATTATCACAGTCATTTGCGAGCCGCAGGCCGGTCGCGACAAATCGACCGGGTACATGCGGTCCATGGCCCACGCATTTGAGACTCCGTATATACAGTGAGTCTGTCATTCTCCAGCATCAGTAAATTTATCAACAAACACCCGCGATGAGCTGCCGGCAGCGCTCGTGAGCAAGTGTTACCTAACATCATGGCTGCAGTGCCATACAGAAAATCTTATAGCCACTCGGAGAGGGGGAAGACGAAGTGGTTCCTAAGTGGAATGCTTGTTCAGTCTCTTTTAGTTTTTCCTAATTTCATTGGTGCTTGTGAAAGACGCCGTTCTTCTGCCTGTAGAAATGGACGTAGATTCACCGGGGCCTCTATCCGTATCTCCCACGTCGTCTGTGGCCACTCTAAGAAAGCGCTTGGCCACCCAAGTAACGCCGACAGTGAGGGCACACTGATATTCGCGTGTTCCGTAGACTGTCTCGCCACCCCATGGCCACCAGCGAAATTTTTTCAAATAAGATTGGTGTAGCGGCGGGGCAGCGGCGCTCATAGATTGCGCATGTGCGTCTTGGTTGGTGTAGGGCTTTAACTATAACGTTTCTGTTGTAGTTACCGGGCACACGAAGGTCGTTGCAATCATTGCAAAGTCTCCGTGAAAAGGGTGCTCTTTTTACACACAACAAAGTAACAACTGAGACGCTTATTCGCGTTCATGTGTGCTTGTGACTACGTTTCGTGCGTCATTTGTGCATGAGAAACGCGGTGCACGTTTCAATTTGCTTGCCAATCGGCACGTTACCTTCCAATTTGTTGCTATTGCGTTCATTGTTTCGCCTTTGCGGCAAAGCTGTGACTTTTTTCAAAAACGTGTCAAAACCATCGGCATTGTGATTAGTTCGTCAAATCTTACATCGGTAAGTATCCGCACACAATCGAGGACGCAAAAGGAAATACAGAATGTTATAACACTATTTCGGGTTTCACGTCACAAACCACGTAACGATCTTAAGGCACGCCTTTAGTGGAGGGCTATGTGCAGGGACATTTCACGCTATAGCAAGTGATGCGTTTGGCAATCAGGACCTCTTCGTCTTCAACGATTCATCGTATCCGAGTTTCTGAAGCATCTAGGTGGCGCATAATTAGTGACTGCAAAAAGAGTACAGCCATGACGAAGCAAAAAAAAAACACACATACACCGCAGTGCAGGCCGCACATGTACTTAGCGACTCCGATACTTTCTGTGGGCGCCATATTGAACCACCATGTGCACCCCCTATACGCGAGCAAACTTGCGAATACTCTATAGCCAGTGATGAGAGCTCCGATGAAATTGACTTGGTACCCATGACAAGGCTACTTACGACATCTCCTTCCCAAAGTAGGAACATCGCGAATATGCGAGCCGCCAGTTCAAACTCTTTTGTTTGTCTAGCTGAGTGCAGCTGACAACAGTAACCGACTTTAATCTCCAAGCCACGTCTGTATCTTTTGAGGCACTCGTTCCGGGACAAATAACAGACGTGAGAATTAATGGCAGCAAGAACGTTCCGCCGATAGACGTTACGCAACCTACTACTTTGGACGTATTGAGCAAAGTCAATGTGCTGGTGAATATCAACGTACGTTCTTACATATCAGATGACAAGGACTATAGGGCAGGTGTTATGTACGACGTCGACACTTCTATCAACGATATTGATTTTCTAATTCTAATCAAACCATTGACGGAAGCTACCACCAATTTGGAAGCCCACCGTCTCTAGAACTCACGATGCGTAAAACTTGTTTTCAAGGGTGAGTCTTTCATCTCAGGCAAGAGTTGGTCATTTTCAACACACAGTGTGGCCGTTCGTGCCGAGATCTCTTCAGTGTCAGAACTGCTGTAAAATGAGACATGTGAGCACTGTTTGCACAAACTGTGCTGTGTGCTCCCAATGCTCAGAGTCACGCAACACATAAGCCTGCCAAGCAGAAAATCGCAAGTGCGACAATTTCGAAGGTCCTCACGATGCACCTTCAAAGGAGTGCCCAGATACAAAGGATATTCAAGTGCGTAGGCAGCTGTCAAGAGACGGTTCCACCCACAGTGACGCAGCTTCTGAAGTGCGACATCAGCGTTCTCGTCTCAGGACAACTTTTAGGACAACTTCTGCCAAGGCCAAGGATACACAGCTACCCCTCATCACGCACTCATCCCCACAAGCACCAACAAGTGCCAACAACAAGCATACTCAGAAATACGCAAGAAGAATTCATCCATCTGACGCGTGGCCAGCGCTGCTGTCGATGAATTGGCCAGTAGTCGAGCCGCAGCATCGCCCACTGAAAGCTTCTTCAGAGCAAGTCGCGACAGTTTCAGATTTTTTTTTCACATTTTTATTGGTACGAATACAAGAATGTGATATGTGTTTAGTACACAAAAGGTATACAGTGAAGATAATAAAATGATAGTTGTATTAAGACTCTTAGGGATACCAATAGGAACTCCTGAATATTTCAGACTTCAGCTGCTCACAACGCCCTTCAAATATTGGACGCTTTATATCCACTGCTGTCCAGAAAAGCACCATGCCTCTTTCTCTGCAGCCCATCCATACCTAACTTCCATAGAAAGAAGCGTCAATTTTCCAACGGAATACCCGAGGCCTTTAACCCCGCATTTCAGATTTTCGTTCATTTCTATTCAAAAATCAATTTTCAATTACCGTCATTTGTGAACAATGCCTTCATAATGCCATACGACTATCTAAATAGAAGCTTTTAGATATGAAACCTGTAACGACAACAGTAAGATCGTTGTTTACATCAGAGGGCGAACTCACATATACTGAGCATCTAGTAACACCGGATGACAGCAACCAATAGGTATGCCTGACAATTAAACGTAAGAACGTGACTTTTACGCTAGTGGCAGTACATATTTCGCCTTAAGGCTGCTTTGAACCTGTAAGATTAAGTGTCATTATAACAGCAACACCTGGGTCATAGACTATTAATGGTGATTTTAACAGTCATCAATCACTGTGCGGAAGCCAGAAGATGGACCTTCGGGGAAGTAATGCGTTCTCTTTGGCATCTGGCCATGAACCTTATTATTTAAACGACGGCACTCCTACGTTTAACGGGGTGCAGCATATAGCAGCTTCCTCGACCTAACTTTTGTGTCAAGTAGCCTAAGTACCAAGGTGCAGTGATTTGCACACAATGAAAATTAAGACAGCGTTCACATTGACTTCTAAAGAAAGATCAAGGAGTTAGGCAAGTCGCAGATCGCTTCTTCTTCGAAGATTGACTGGTCAAAGTACAGGTTATTCACAGAGAAGCTGTGCGAGGTAAAGCAAGAAGGTTCTCTTGAAAGCCTAAAAGGTATAATGAAAGTTACTATCCAAGAAGCAACGTTTAATTGTGCACCTCTGTCAGACTTCTGTAAATATGAATTGGCGTTGAAGTGACTCCGAACAATCCGTCGTCGTGCCGAACGACACCATAGGCGCACAAAATACATCTACGAGTTGTGGGAGGCGAAACGTGTACAAAAGATTCAGCGTCGAATCAAGGCACTGCAGTCGCTGCGATGGACGTCATCATGCGAGTCGCTCAATCCCTACAAACCTCTTCCACAAATATAGAGATAATCGGTGGCCAACGAACATTGCCACAGTGGCATTTCCCCGTTCCAATGCCTTGCTCCCCACCAAAGCCGACACTTGAAATAGCTGTAGCAGAAGACTTCTGCGCCAGGGTTGCGAACAAGAAGTCTGCGATCACCGTGAGTAACCTAGGAAACGCGCTGCACTGTAGAGACACTCGCCTAGACAATATGTATGCTCTAGAAGAGCTTCAAGTAGCATTAGGCAGAAAGCAAGTGTTCGTCATCTCCTGAAGCTGACGAAGTCACTTACATGGCCCTTGCTAATATCGGACTTACAGCTCGGCGTGCCCCTGTAGATATATACAGTGACTCGTGGAGCAACGGTTTCGTTCCTCCTTCGTCGAAGTGCAGCCAACTTGTGCCCCTGCTCAAGCCAGGCAAATCACCTCTGGACGTGACCTCCTATCAGCCAGCCCATTGCGCTTGCTAGCTGTTTTGACAAAGTGATGGAGAGATTGGTGCTGACTCGCGTAGAGTGGTACCTGGAGCATAACAATATATACCCTGATGCATTGGCCGGTTTTTGACGTGGACGGCCTTCTATAGACAATGATGTTGACCTTGTCACCTCTTTAGAACAACAGAAAAAAATGAAGAGGTTAGCACTGTTCCTAAATGTTAACGGTGCACGTGACAATGTATTGCAGGAAACCATTAAACGCTTTGGGCAACAATGTATAGGGGGCCTCGTATACCAATTGATCTAGAGCTATTTGAAAGACAGAACCTTCTTCACTCAGACAGAAGGTGGTGCAACTAGGCAACAGTTTACTTACTGCAGTGTACCTTAAAGTGGTGTCCTGAGTTCCATACTGTTTCATCTTGCGCCCTTCGGCCTCGTTGACGTCCTGTCATAGTCCGGGCATCTGTCGATCAACGCAGACGAAATCTGCATCTGAGCATCAGGGGTCACGCATATACACGTACGAGCCATGGGTCAGAGAGCAGCTACAGTGACGTCAAGCTACCTTCAAGGACGGGTACTGGAGCTGTCATCTGAGAAATGCTCAATGGATGCGTTTACGTGCAAGGCAATGTCCTGATAGATCATCAGAATGAACGGACACACGATGACCTATAAAAAGACCCACCGTTTTCTGGATGTAGTAATAGATTGTTACTTGTGCTAAAGTCCTCACATGACTCACAAGAAAAAGAAACTCACCATGATAACCCACGTCCAACGGTTTTTGGCGAGAATATTATGGGGTGCATCGGTACGAGCCATACTTCCACTGTTTACTGTACCTTGGGAGCAGGCGGCGCATATTGTTACCAAAATTTTAAAATTGCACATCAATCGATGGTCACATCACCTGGTTTCCTGCCCACATTAGCAAGGATGTCCACTATGTTATACCTAATGCCAATGAGACTGCCCATGCCTGCGCACGCGCACTGTCACATGGGCATTCGTCCTCTAATTTGGGAGAAGGAATCCAGCAGCTTGATTCCCTCCTCTGCTTTTACAAAATATGTAGGCACTATCAATTGTCCAGGCGTAGGTTTCCGCTCCCGCACCCGCTACTCTCGAGGGCCCAGTCAATCACTTTACGAATGCTGCAAACCAGTACTTACCCGTCGAATTTAGTTTATTGACAGCATAAAGCTTCGCTGCCCTCATTGCAACGAGAGATGATGTACGTTATCCCACATGCTCTGGCAATCTACTCGCGGGATCGAATCCCGGCTGCGGTGGCTGCATTTCCGATGGAGGCGGAAATGTTGTAGGCCCGTGTGATCAGATTTGGGTGAACGTTGAAGAACCCCAGGTGGTATAAATTTCCGGAGCCCTCCACTACGGCGTCTCTCATAATCATATGGTGGTTTTGGGACGTTAAACCCCACAAACCAATCAATCAATCCGGCAATCTACGGCGCTGTGCGATGGCGAGCCTCTCAGCACAGAAGACGCCTGGATGACCACAATCACCAGCTCGGACCGGGAGGTCCTAATCCGGCCTATCCAGAAGGCCCGAATTTCGGGGGAAGGGCATGTTCTTCCTGTCCCAACGTGGATGCGGCCCGCAGCCGACCCGCCCCTTTGAGCGGCATTGGCTCCTCAGGAGTTCCTTGACTGACTGACGAACGCCCTGGCGGATGAGTGCAGGGATGGACTGATTAACGGACTGATGGACGGGCAGACAGGCAGACGAACAGAGAGATAGACAGACAGACAGGCGGGCAGGCAGGCAGGCAGGCAGGCAGGCAGGCAGGCAGGCAGGCAGACGCTTCACTAATCATCATTCACTCTATAGATATAGATACAATAACATTTATTAATGTCCTGCAAAAAGCACGCGAACGTGCTTAGAACTACCACGTTGGGATTGAGAGGCCTAGCCTAGCAGCTGGATCACGGGCTTGTTAGATGGCCCGATTCCGGTCGGCATTAGGCTGGAGCTACGCAAGGCAGCCGCGCAAATCACAGTAGTAGCACTGCGGTTAACCTCATTATACATTGTAGCGCAGTCCCAGAGCATGTGTCTGAGTGTAGCCGGGGTGAGTTCGCATTAGTTGCTTATATTATTATCGCAGAGTTCCTGTTAAATGGCGCATGGGACGTGTAGATTTGAGCGAAAGAGTGACTTATCCATAGAACTAATGGGCACGAAAATTGGACGCGATGATTGCACCATCTTCATTCTGTCGGTAATCGTATAAAGATTGGAATATGTATAGTTTACTTATAATTTGAAAAAAAGTTGTAGGGTGAAGGTCCGTAAGGCGTGGCACATTCCCGCTCTCTCTTGAGCGGGTATGTGCCACAGGAGATGCGAGATGGAAGGTGGCGGTACTTGGAGTGTTCACTAGATGGAAGAATGGACAGACAGACTAGTAGATGGGCGGGCGGATGGACGGACGCGCGGGCTTTTGGACGGAAGAACGCATGAACAGATGGACAGAAAAAATGAATTGACTCACGTAAGGACGCATGGACAGACGGACGGACGAATGAATGGACGCACGGATGGTCGCGCGGCCAGACAAAAGCACGGTTGGGCTAACGGAAGCTTCACCCCACTCATCATCGTTCCCTCCATGAATATGTTGTGATTTTTTTATTATCTTGCACTCTCATATAACTTTTTCGAACAAATAACAACTAAGAATATTGTTGGTATAATTTGTTGCTGTGCATAAAATGAAATAGTTTTCGAAAGCACAGGGTTGTTTTGATATAGTGGCTGGCATCGCACTTCGCAGACAACACCATCGTCGTCTGCCTCTACGTCGTGGCTGCCCCCATTTGCTGCAGCAGCCCGTTTTCTCAATTCCTCTCAATTCTATATAGTACATTAACTACTTACTACAAGCTCAAAAGTGTCTTACAAACTTTTTTTTGTAAGTGTAAATGACAGCGCTGATCCAACAAGCTTGCAGCAATAAATCGTTTTATTGCGAGTCAATCGATGAATTTTGACATAAAATAAAGGCTATGTAAGCAACGTTTTATAGTGTACAGCAGTGAACAATATGCATGCATAAGCGTTCATACGCAAGCAAGGTACGTACTACTCATAGCCCTAACGCAGATGCCAGGAGCATAGAAGCTGTAGCACTGGCTCCACGTGGATTGTACTCCACGAAACCTTCTCTGGTGTAAGAAAAAATATTCCATTTACATCCCTGCACTTGTGTTGCTCAAGATTTTATAACACCTCGTTCACAGTATTCAGCAAACTTTCTGAAATTGGTATCAAAAGATCTTTTCACGAGCAGTGCGGCGCGACTGTTTTCTTGTCCGCGCTGCCACCTAAAGTGCGTCACTCTCCTATTTTCTGCGCGTTCGCACTATGTATGCTTCTTAATGCCTAAAATTGAATGAGAAAGGGTTTTTGATGCTTACTATTGTGAAGTCTTACAAATAAAATTGTCGAAACAAAGGCTTCATTTGGTTTTGTTTACCTACGCTGGCGGTACGCTGTTGTCGTTTCGATGGCGACGATGCCTCACGGCGCGGCCGCGAGGCTCACAACATGCCACTGGCTCGATTTGGGTACGACTCTGTTTGCAACCGCCTTAAAGTGGGAGCTTGAGGCCGAAGTAGCTCAGGGCTAGGCGGCGGGAAATTCCGACGGGAGAGGTAGATGTGCTTGGTCATTCCATTATAAGTGGATGGTACGTCTCTGTTTTCCACGACCTGGAATCGGCCAGTTTCTGCGTGCTTAGTCAAAAATACGCACGCAGCACTGTAGGTGGATTCATTGAGGTTTACGGGGCAGCCAGAGATCTGTCCGACGTGAGCAGGGATCTGTGAATTCGCTGTGAATTTTTAAACTTTCGGAGCAAGTACAGGTGACGCTTCACGTGCAGGGCAATCAGACGACTGCGCTTGCAGAGCGCGTGAACGTGCTTAAAGAGCTCAGGCAGAAGGCGCAAGCAGGGCACCGAGCGACAGGCTTTAGGGGCGAAGCTCCTTAAGGCGTGGGTCGTGCGTCTCCTGTTTGTACTATCCACCTCTCCTTTCACTCCTTGGAATGTCCGCTGGATGGCAGTACCTGTGTATGATGAATACATGATCAAAAAATGCTACACGACGGTACTTGTAGTGTTGTTTAGATGGATGGACGGACATACATACAGACAAACGATTATGCGGATGGACACTCACACAGCCAGACAGATATACACTTGAACGAACCAACGGACAGGCAGACATGCAGACAGACGAATGAACAGACAGATGACAAACAGATGGACGGACAGACAGACAGACGGGCAGGCGGACGAACGGATGGATAGCAGGTCAGGTGGATGGACAGACGGACAAACGGGCAGACAGCATGGACGAATGCACGGAAGAATGCATGTACAGACAGATGGACGGACAAAAAGCGGAAGAATGAACGGACGGAAGCACGGATAGACAGATGGATAGGTGCATGGATGGATGGACCGAGAGAAGAACGAACGAAAGTACAGACGCACGAATAGACTGATAGAAGCACCGATGAACAGATGAATGCAAACAAGGACAAACCAACGCAAGCACTGACAGACGGACGGATGGATGCAAGCACAGATGGGCGGAAACAGGGATGGTGGACGGACAGGACAAATGAACAGATGGAAGCACAGATATAGGGACCAACGAAAGCACGGATGGACGCTTCGACCCACTAGTCGTCATTCACTCCGTGGATGTGCTGTGATTTTTTTTTTTTTTGCTAGAACGGCAGTGAAACGTGCGTGGCGCAGCACCTCCTGGCCGAGGTTGGGAGGCCTATTGCAAGAAAAGACCGAGGGTGGGCAAGAATATTCACAGGCGGTGCTATTGGGTTGAGCTTGGTGGCGGCGAAGTTCTCCTGGACCTGACTAAACGGCCAACGTTCTTACCTGACTCCATGCCTTCAATCTTTCCCTGCTTTCTCAACTACTTGACAGCTGTTCACACACACATGGGCGCTCACATGCGTGCATACACACACAAGTAACACACACTCCGATAAAAGTGCGGAAATTGGGCACGGACAAGTACTTAAATGGACACTTAAGTCAAATAATAATTTACGACACAGTGAAAGCTCAATATATGACAACATCTAAAACGACAACATTATCAACCTACTTGCCGAGAAACTAGGGTAAATGCAGAAGAATACATGCGCCACAGTAGGACATTCTCTAAATGATACCGATTGGATTGGATAAACTTTTATTTTTATTGGATAAACTTTTATTTAAATGATACCGATGGCGTCAGACGAACCGCCTACGATAATCACTAGCAATCGATCTAGCAACACTGAATAAAGAACTTCACGTGCATTGTAAAGAGCTTGGGGTGTTGATGGCATGCCGCTGCAGTCACTAGTTGTCCAGGGCTCGGAGTACGGCGGGTTTCTTTACGGTAGCTGGCTTCCTGCCGTCGTCCACATAGCCGATGCTCGCCAGTGAGGAGACGTGTCCTTAGAGAGAGAAAGAAGGTTTTTTTTTTCACATGACGGAAGAGAAAGTACTGCGCAAAGATTTAGCTATTATGTACAAAATGTTTTCGGCTTGTACAGTTCATCGATTCCTGACACTACAGTTCAAAAAAGGTGGTGGCCACTATTGCCCCGAATCAAGTGACGTTAAAGGCCAACTCCGGTAATTTTTCGAGGTCAATGAATCTGAAAAAAAAACTGGCTGGGTGCGTTCCTTTGCACCATTCTGTCACTTAAGCCACATGACAGGCTTGAGAGATGCACTAACTTTTTGCACATAAATTTTAAAGATTACCTCGAGAACCATAGCTCGCTTGCCAGATTTATTGTCGACTTTGTGTGTGTGACGTCATGTTTGGCATGTCATCAGAAGTGATGCAGCCAACGGCATCGCTACTTTGGCCGCTACAGCATTTATTGTGCGGGCTACAAGGTGATGGTGACGTTGTTTGGCACTGGTATAGGGCGGGAAAACTTTCTTCTTTTCCCTGTGGTGCTTGGCCGTCTGACTTTCCCACTTTTCATACTCCGCGCCGCCGGGAGCAGTATATTGCCTTTGGTTCTTACTAGTAGTACGTCATAGGTAGACGAGGCGCGCGGTTGGGTTTCGGTTTTGGCATTGAACCTTTTTGCTTATTAAAAATTATTTTCAAATTTCCTGAGCATTTTGGTTATTGGGTTTGTGTCAAGCGTGTCTCTGGGATATAGCAACACTATTAACATGACATGGTCGAAAAATCGACGGAGTTGGCCTTTTTTAAGTCTCAGTGATCCACCTACCAGAAAGAGTGCAAATATCGAACCACTCGGCTGATTAGGAACACAGGCGAAATTGCCCAATGGGTAGCTTGAGCATACCGCACGATGACGCACCCGGCCCACGCATTGAAGATAACAAAGGGCGAGGAGGTAGAGTTCGTTGGAGAGAGAAAGTTGAGCTCCTCCAGGGAGATGGCCGCTGACACGAACGTCAGCAGTGGTTGACGGCTACATTCAGCTACAGTGTTCCAGAAGTTTCTAGAACACGGCCGTCCATGTGCTCGATCCCTGAGAACTGCTCCACCGACGCCTTCCCATGTTTCCGAACTGTTGATTGTCTATCACGACTTTGAGTAGGCTACAATGGCTGTGTGGAGAGGTTCACTTCTTGAAAACTGCAAGAGTGATGCTGTTACCCTGCTCAACAAAAGTGTTGTTGGCGAAGGTTTCGTCAAGTTCATTGTACCCGACCACAGCGAACTGCGTGCTGGCCCTTCTGAAGGAGAGCGTCGTGCGTCGTGCTTCCAACCGGGCGCCAATATGGGGGTGAAAGCATTCTTGCTGACCGGCTCACGCATAATATTGTTTGCTAAGACAAACTGCCGGGCCAAACGTAAAAGCATCAAGAGACACAATAAAATACTGTTTGTTCGTTCCCGTTTGATTCATGGAAAAAAGAACCGCTGGACGTTACTAAGGGAAATGCGTGAAAGATTCGAGAATTCAATTTTCGCGTGGTTACACTCGACAGGTGCTGCCATCTAACGGGGCCAAGCTGAGCCAAGAACAGGTCCGCTATCTTGGAGCTAACGGCAGGAAGTTGATCAATGGCCGTGGTTGCTGCTGTGGCTCTCAATGTTCTCGTTCTGCCTACTAGTGCCAGGGACCACGCAATAAAGCTGGTCAACGTTGCATGGTTGGATGGACTGATATCACTGTACCCTTTTGATCAGGCGGTGGCTAACGCAAACAAGCCGTAATACTTAGTGAACCAAAAGCTGGATTTATTTTTTCCCTTTAAATAGTGAGGTTGAGGACTCGTACTTTGCAGTGAAGGGTTTCATTTTCACTCGTGCCTTGACTTTAGCCACCAATCAGATAACGTCTTTCAAGTCAATTCTTCCCACTTTTTCTATTTTGCCCTCCCTGTCCCTAAACCCCAGTGCTTTTCAAAAAAATGGCGGCATATCCACGGGTGAATGTTGGATTGTGGGGCGAAGCATCCGTCCGTCCATTTGTTCTTGCTTCCGTCCGTCCATGCGTACGTCTGTTCGTGCGTCCCCACGTCCATCCGTGCGCGCATCCATGCACTTGTCCATGCATCCACCCCTGTGTCCATCCATGCGTCCTTCCGTCCGTGCAGTCATCAATGCGTCCGTCCATGCATCTGTCTGTGAGTCCGTTCGTCCATCTAGTCAACATTTCAAGTACCACCATCTCGCATCTTTTCATCATATAATAGTCCATCTGTAAGACCGTCCGTGCGTGCGTCTGTTCGTGCATCCACACGACCATTCGTGTGTCCATCCATGCGTTTGGCGATGCATCCGCCCCTGCGTCCGTCCTTGCGTACGTCAGTCCGTGCAGCCATCCGTGCGTCCGTCCATGCATTTGTCTGTTTGTCCATTCGTCCATCTAGTCAACGTTCCAAGTACCACCAACTCTCATCTTTTCATCATATATTCCGCATATAGAAGCACCGCCATCCAGCGTATATTCCGAGGACTAAACCACAGGTTGCACACGCACACTTTCTTTCGGCTTGCGCTTCGTGTCTACTTCCCACCTTTAACCACCTCGAGTTCATGGTATATACTAGTTCACTGTATGGTACTGTGGCCAACGCTCGCTAAACCTTTCTAAAACCAAGGAGGTTACGCCCAGCAAGTATTACGTAGCAACCCTTTCTTGTCAGATAGTTCTGAATGTACATGCCAATGGCTGATAATGTAAATTGAGAAACAAGAGAATTCGGCTTTTAGTTAACGCGCACGCTGCGAATATTTTATTGTTCAACAACGCACAGGAGAAATCTTCCACCGGCACCACCTTGCAGGTCAAAGCGTAAGACTTGTTACGCACTACGACTACGATGAGGGACGCACGGGTGCCACTTTAAGGAGCTTTGCCTCTACAACTGCGCCATCATCCTGAACTATGGTGTGAAGCCCTTCACAGATCATTATCAAGTGTTCGGCAGTTTCCTCTTCCTCTCCACACGCACTGCATACCGTGTCTCCACCTTCGTATTCGGCCCAATATGTCTTAGTTCGCAATAACCCCGTCCTGGCCTCAAACAGAAGAGAACTACCCCGAGTATTATCGTAGATCCTTTCCTTGGCAATTTCCTGCTTAAACGTTTATAGATCTCTAGAGTGGACTTCTTATTCATGCCGATTTTCCACATATCTATCTCAGCTTCCTTAGCCTTCTTAACCGATAATCCTTTTTGGTTCGGCCCAAAGCTGTTTTTTTAAGTATTTACCAGTCAAGTACGTCGTTCACTTCCTCCATTTTGTATCGACATTCTTCATGTACAAGCAGCTAAATACCTTCCTAGCCAAACGCTCCTCTCCCGTTTCTCTCAATCGCTTCTCAAATATTATTTTGCTGCTGGCTTCCCTGCCCTCAAATAATGTCCATCCCATATCCCCCTGTGTTCCCTGATTTGGTGTATTCCCGTGACCTTCTAAGGCAAAGCTACCTACTCCACGTTATTCAATTTCTAATCTCGCTTGAACTTCTGATCTCATACACAAGACCGCATTGCCGAACGTCATACCAGGAACCATGGCCCCTTTCCATATTCCTCTCACAACATCATACCTATTGTAATTCCACAGTGCCCTGTTTTTCATCACTGCTGCATTCCTGTTACCTTTAGCCGTCACGTATATTTCATGTCCCCCTAAGAACTCGGTACCATTGCTTATCCGTACGACCAGATATTTTTATTTATCAGTTATCTCTAGCATGACCTCCTCATTTCTGAGCTCACTAGCTTCATTATCATTAAAAATTATGACTGCTGATTTTTTCTTACTGAATCTGAAATCTAACCTATATCCCTCATTACCGCAGATACCCATCAATCTCTGCAAATCTGCCTTGTTGACGGCCATTAACACTATATCATCTGCGTACATCAATGCTAATAGTGCCTGTTCAATGAGTTTTCCTTGTTTGACGAAACTGAGGTTGAAACCAAACCCACTTCCCTCTAGTTTGGCCTCTAATCCTTGTAGGTACGTCGTGAATAACATGGGTGACAGAGGACACCCCTGCCTAAGCCCCGTTTTACCTCTGCAGGCTTGGATACCTGTTTCTAGAACTGTATAACTACCTTGTTACCTTTATAGATATCCTTTAAAAGATTAGCGACTCCATCTGCCACACCTAATGTGTCCAGGATTCCTCACAAGTCCTCTTCAACCACGTTATCGTACGCTCCCTTGATATCAAAAAATGCTAGCCACAGGGGCCTGTGTTTCTTTTCTGCTATTTCGATGCACTGCGTCAGTGAGAACGGATTGTCTTCCAGCCTCTTGTGTTTCCGAAACCCATTCTTTAGTTCTCCCAGCACGCCCTCATCCTCTATTCATGCCTGCAGTCTTTCCTTTAAAAGCTGCATCGCCTGCCTGTAGACCACTGATGTCACTGTTATAGGACGGTAGTTGTTTATGTCAGCTTTGTCCCCCTTTATAGATCACGCTCATCCTGCTAAGTTTCCATCGTTCGGGGACTTTACCATCAATTATTATTTTGCTCACTGCCTCTCCGAAAGTCTCCTTAGACTTTGGACCCAATGTGTTATTAAGCATAATTGGAATGCCATCTGGGCATGTTGGTGTACTTCTAGGAACACTCTTCTCAGCCCTTTTTTCCCACAATTGATGTGAAAATTGAGCCATTGCGCCACTTGATTCATCCTTGTCTGTTGTGGTGCATAAGGCACTTCTTTGTTGAAATTTTTTTGTCACATTTGTTCTTATATATTCAATAGCTTTGTCCCCTTCTAGCCTAGCACCTTCAACTGTAGTTATAAACCTCTGCTTTAGGCTCGTCTCATTTCTAAGAGAGTTTAGGTTGTTCTAAAATTTTGCAGCTGCGTTTCTCTCTTTTTTATGTGCATCTGCCAGCCACTGAGCTCCCTTTCTTCAAATCTTTTCATTGATCAGATGGGACGCGTGCTTTCTATAATTTAGAAGCATTTCCCGTTTTCTTTCAACATCATCTGTTGGTTCAGCCCGCTGCTCAGCATGTCTGTGTTCTTTAGAGGCTTCCTGACGTTTTGCTATAGCTCTCTTAACTTCCTCAACCCACCATTTCTTGGGTGTGTGTCTTCTTTTCAGGGATGACTTGTCACGTGCCTTAGCAAGCTCTAGCTCAAACAGTCTAATTAGATTCGTGTATGTCCGCACAGTTTTGTTGTCTTCCGTGGTTACTTTCTCAGTTTGTTTAGTAGCTGCTTTTATTTGCCTTTCTGAATAAAACTTTTCCTAAAGTTTCTCATCTTGTCTCCTTCCAACTTTTACTGCTATTCCAAAACTTAGCTTGATACGTTTGTGATCAATACTCAGACTTCTGGAGCCACCTTCATCTAAGTGCGTTCTCCTGAGCTTTACATACAACCTATGTGACATCAGTGCGTAATCTATTCTCGACTACAGCCTTCCTACCTCCCATGTTATTTGCCCTTCACACTTCTCAGTACTGTTACAAATGATCATATCATGCCTTTTACACATATCAATTATCATTTTGCCAGTTGGGTTAGTATGCCCATCTATGTCTTCTATGTGCACATTCATATCTCCTAGTATAATTATCTCGCACTCTCCTTCTAATTCCTCAATGTCCTTTGATATGCACTCTACCATTGCCTGGTTTTCCTCTCTGGCCTTCGCTCCCGTCCACAAGTACACCAAACCAAGGAGTGGTATTTGCCCTTCCACATTCTCTTTTACCCATAAATGTTCCTTGTACTCTTGCCTGACCTTTTGCCAGACTGTACTTTTAGGAATGAATGCCCCAACACCACCCCCCTTTCTGCGGCGTTCTGTTCTATTACAATATTCTCACGCGTAGTCCGGATTGTCAGGAGGTTGTTCCATGTCCCTAAGATGTGTTTCTACCAAACCGTATACTATCGGCCTGTCCTCCCTTAGCTGTTATATTTTTTCCCACTTCAGCCTGTTCCTGCCACCCTGCATGTAAATATACCCTTTGTCTGAATTGGCTCGGCCCTCGTGGCTACGTCTGTTTCGGCCCCGGACTCTACCTATCTTAGATACTGGTGCCACTGTCGAATCGTTTCTGTCCATACCACCTGTCAAACAGTCTGCTGATTGTTTTCCTCGTTACTAGCTATCCTGCATCCCGAAGGGCCCGCGTACCCCCCAAAAAAGCTACTGCGCCTCTTGCAAGTCGCCAACCCACCTCGTGACCTTCCCGCCCAACGAAGTGAATTCTGTCTCGTTGAATTCCATCCCACCTCTGCACCTCTCTGTTTATTTCCACCACCTCTAAACATTTCTCTCGACTCATCCGCCATATCTTTTCGTTTGCGTTGACAGCCACTCTTTGCAGGTTGCCGTCCCGCACAGGCACCTCCGGTATTGTGCATATCCCTACCTGTACCTGAGGAGAAGTGGCGCGCATGTAATCGACCGCTTTCGCCAGTGTGGTCGCTAGTCCTGCGGTATCTTCATTTAAGACATCGATTAAACCATCTGAAATTATCACGAGGTTTCGTCTATCAGGCGTAGTTTTGAGTTTTGCGCTCGCTTGCCTCATGACTGCTTCCAGCTTGCGTCCTGGGAACGTCCCTACTGCAACCCTCTTGTCACCTCTCACCCTCTCTTTAATTGCTTCTGCGCATCGATTGAAATTTGAGTCCCCGGCGATTATCACATACTGTGACTTTTCAGCGGGAGCGTGCTGCACCTGGGGGTTACTTGCACTTGTGACGCCAGCTGCTTCGTTCCCTCCCAGCCCTACCATTACTTCGGAGAAGTTGGGCTTTGGGACCATTGAACCAGCTGAAGCAGTTTTTTTTTCAAACTTGCTTGCTCTTTCTTTTCCGCCGTTCTGGTTGCCGGTGGTTTACTCTTCTCTCCGTCGGCCACTCCTTTCTTTACCTTCTCTAGTGCTTCCTCGGTGGGCTTCAGCCTTTCTCCCATAGCCCTCGGTTTCTCTTACTCTGTTGCCAACGCAGTCTCAAGCTCGGTGATTCTCATCAGCAGTTCACTCTGGGCAATCATCATTTTCTCCATTTTTTCTTGATTTAACTTTGCCTACACTTGGCGTCAGCCTCCTCTCAATTCGCTTCTACACTTGGGTCCATTTTCAAACCAGCCCCGCATCCTGAACACTTTACAGCCTCTTTAACCATATCTTTCTGACACCAAGATTTTTAAAGAATTGTCTCAATCGATAATTACGAAACACAATTCCTGCCCTACGAAAAAGAGAAAGTCTAAACTCTAATACCAAAATTTGCGTGTTCAATGCACATGCACCTTGCCCATCGGAAGGGGCAAGAAAAAAACACACATACACGCACAAACTAGTAAATACCTGGTGACCCCCGAAAAAGCCATACAATGTGATAGCGGCTACAAAAATTTTAACTGCTGCTTTTTTTAATTACGAAGGCAACCTAAAAACATGCTAAACCACTTATCTGCGCACTCAATCTAGAGCGCTCAAAAAACGCGTCCATCCAACGTGCCAGTCTGAACTGCCACCGTGCCAATCTGAACGTTGTGCACGGCAACAGTTACGTCTGTCGGTACGCCTATTCAGGCAGGTAATTTGAAGCGTGCCAACCCGATGCGGGCCACTAAAATGTCAGTTTATTTCAAAATAAGCCCTTTCATGGCACAACAGTAACATTACAAGGTTTATGAACCACTATTTCAACAATGAACGTTCACTTAATAGCTTCCTTAGTGTCTAATTCATTCGTGGCTTGAACTAATCATACCTGCTCATTCAATTTACATCTTGATATTGCGCTTGCGAACAACGTCAATCTTCAATCAGAATCAATGGCCCCGATGCCGGCATTTCTGCGAAACGTGATCTTGAACGCTTTCGCGATAAAACTTGGAGCTGGCGAGTTCGCACAACCACTTGGGTGTGAACGGCAATTCAGCGTGAAGTGGTCTTGAACGAAAGTGCGGTGAGGGTGGCGCGTGCGTTTTTTTTTTTTTTGCGAGTGGAGTTTACCGACAAAGGGCACGTCCGTGCTGTGCCAGATTTCATGATGTTTTTAGGACGCCCGAGTGAGCACAGTTTCGCCTCCTCTAATCTTCTTGCTCCGTGTCTACGGTGATTGTAGCTGAAGCTGTATATTTACTCCAGAAGAACCATCTTGCGTGAGTTCATGGTGATCGGTGGCCGTTCTGGAATTTGTTTTGTCGCGTGCTTTTGCTTGTTGTCGCCAATCTGAAGGGTCAAATGCGATCAACTGACAATGTAGCGTCCCCTGTCAGAGCACAAGTCAACCTTCGTTATTTTTGGTAGAAAAAAATTGTGCTGCTGGGGACACTGTACGTTCGAGATTCGGCGCAACCTGTCGGCGCGCTGTCTCGAAAGTGATGACTGGACGAAGCTCAAACACAAGTGGGCACTCCTGAGAGCCGTATGATTGCCAGGGATGCCAGCTTTTTTCATGAGCTGAGGAGACAAAACAGGGGGAAATCAGGTTGTAGATACAATTGTCCGTAGCAGTTTCAGCACACGGTGTGTCGTTAAATTTGTGCTATTTGCGCAGTGTGTAATTCGATGATGCTCAAGCCTAAATGCCAACAAACGTTCAAAGACGCTTTCAGGGTCCCTTTAATAAAAAGGGGACATTTCACTGAGTAACCCATTTTGTGCGAGATTTCGAAAATGTTTTAAAGACGTTACAATAAATACCAGGCACGCATGTACTAGACAAGTGCGTGAGCGCTCGTTCAACACCTTCGCGTTTCTTCATACTGGCCATGGCTCTCCATACTGGCCATTGTCTGTAGCAATGCCCCCTTGCTGCTATTGATGTCTTCCTACAAGAAGAAGCGGTCCCGTGTACCTCTTTATGTTTCACGTCAGTGTAACAGGCTTTCATTGTGTAGTACAGCAAGGGGTTGGTAAATAAAGTGGCGGTGAAGAAGAGTGCGACGTCACCAGCTCCAACGCTTCCTTATCTTCGCACTACTGGTGTGCAGATGTCAAAACTTTTTTATAAGTGATTTGAAATTAAGAAGTTTTTCACTGTCTTTTAGTGACAGCTGACGCGCATAGAACGACTTCCGTATTCTACAAGCACGTTTATTCTACATGCAGGATGAAGGAGTGGAGTACTTCAACACCGTGGTGGTGCAACCTCACCGAAAGCTAGTGACGAACCAAGGCCGTGGATTTCATATTCGATGTCGGTACCAGACTAAAGAAAAAACCATCACCAACTTTTTCAACGTCAGGTAAGCCTACGGCTAACAATACTGATTGTTGACTTAGTTGGTACTTGCCCAATGAGATGCTTTGGCCGAAAATAACACAAACACAAAGTAAAGGAACACACAACGACAAGGCGCTTGTGCCTGTCGTTGTGTGTTACTTTACTTTGTGTTGGTGTTATTTGCGGCCAAAGCATGTCATTAAGCCTACGGGTGCTGTTGCTCTCTGCACACATGACCAGTTAGCGAACCCGCTTTCACATCCTAAGCGGCTACCCCTGGTAAAGTATGCCATGCTGATTGAGAAGGGGGCGTCACGTGAATGGAGTAACTTGCACAAAGACGGAATGAAAAGCTAAGTTCTAGCGTAGTCCCTCAAGTTCACCCAATTGGCGGGTAGATCTGCCATACCTGCGCTGCCGTAGCCGAGTTTTGTCCCAAGCTTTTTCTCGGTGCACTGGCAATTCTTACTCGGTGTTTGTGTCGCCTGGTTCTGTTTCTGTGCCTGCTAGCCTGACCCACCGTGAAGCTTACAGTGCTCGACCACATTGAAATGCGGAGGCCGCATTTAAATGGAGCCAAATTAATAAAAACCCATGCGCTTAGGTTTCGTGCCACGTGAAAGATTCCAAAGTGGTCGAAATGTCAGGAGCCCACCAATAGTGGGTCATAGTGATGATGGTTTGGGGACGGAAAACTTCAAAAACTAATTGGCAAGAGTGTGCTACGAATTACCTTTTTGATGCAGGCCGCAAGATTACGGGAGGCATTTCATTTTTACTATCTGAAGTAGGTGTCATCATACGGATTTCTGAAGCACTTGAGTGACGAGATACAGTTCGTATTCATTAAAAGAAACGTGCTCAATCTTTTAAAGTGAGTTGACGTGCAACTCCTGATATTGTTCTGAAGATGGTTAGCTTCTTCGAAGGCTCATTCGCACTTTGCTATGCTGGCTATATGAAAACGAGATGAAAAAATGGGGTTGGGGGGGGGGGGGGGACCTTAAGCTGCGCCTTCAAGAGTTGAACGCAATAGCCATATACTGTCCTCAAAGTGCATGCTCAATTCAAAACAGCTTGTGTCAGAGAAGCGTTCGCATACGGCCGCATTCTGTGTAATAGGTGGCATGCACGCCTTCCTACACCGTGGTGGCATACTTTAAAGGAAACCACAACCAATATTTATGATACCCGTTGTCTTGAGTGCAACGAAAAGCTTACCGGTCAGAGTTTGTATTAACGAAATGGTAACGCAGAAAACACCGTAGAGCATTTAAATTCAGAACTTTTATAGTTGCGGCGATGATGCAGTCTTAAGGAGACAACCTGCAAACAGTAAGTAGGCGTGGTCACCATAACAATTATGCCGCAGTGTAACGCCGCAAGTGAGAAAAAACGTAATGTTGTGTTTGTCAAGCCTGCGGTCCCGCGACCACTGCTTTCTAGCGTGCTAAATTATGTTACAAGAGTTACAGCTCTTTTTTGGTCTTCCTATGCAAGTATTTTGGCCGCGCACTTTTCGACTTAAGCAAGGTTGAGCCAAGCTAAGTTTTCGGAAATGAAATGGCACGTTCACACGTGTTCGAGAATTCACGCATTGTAGTTCACGTGTGGCCTTAGTTGGTCGGCTTCGATACGTCATCGCTTGACAAATCGAGTGAGTTGGAGGAATGAAGTTTGGCTCGCATGCGAGTGCTAAACTAGAACCCTCATCAAGTAGCGCCAGAGTGGCATGCTTCGACGAACGACGCGGTAGCGACAAAATCGACGGAGTGCTACCATCGCCACTACCAGCAGCAGGCATGAAGTGGTAGCGGTTTTCCGCAGAGCAGTAGGCCGATGGCATTTCGCGCGCTGCAGGGATCCTATTCACAGGCTGGCGTGCTTCTTCCGACGCGCCCGACGCGACAGGAATTGGGCTGCTCTGGAAACACTGGAATTTATTCTATGCGCCCCGCCATGGTGGTCTAGTGGCTGAGGTATTCGTCTGCTGATCCGCAGGTCGCGGGATCGAATCCCCACTGTGGCGGCTGCATTTTCGATGGAGGCGAAAATGTTGCAAGCTCGTGTGCTCAGATTTGGTTGCACGTTAAGGAACACCAGGTGGTCGAATTTTCCGGAGTCCTCCACTACGGCGTCTCTCATAATCATATGGTGGTTTCGGAACGTGAAACCCCACATATCGTGGTCCCGACGAATGCATTCGTTGGGACGACGCTACCGATGTCGGGTATTGCCTTCACTTTGCTGGCGAGTGGTTGGATACCCTTTGGAGTGACAAGATGGCCTAGGAACTCTATTGTAGCGAACTGAAGAGGCACTTATTGGGATTAATTACGAGGTCGTAATCATCCAGGCGGTGGAACAGGGTGTGCAGGTGGGCTTCATGCTCAGAGCTGGATGAGCTTGCTACAAGGAGGTCATCAAGGTAGGCAAATACGAAATCTAGACCTCGCGTGACCTCGTCGATAGTGCGCTGAAAGGTCTGTGCAGAGTTGCGCAATCCAAAAGGCATCCTCACATATTCAAACAGACCGAATGGGGTGGTGATGGCCGTCTTCGGAATGTCGGCGGGTTCTACAGGAATCTGATGGTAAGCCTTCACCAAGTCAATCTTAGAGAAGATTGTGCACCCAGCCAAATTCGATGTGAAATCCTATATGTGAAGAAGTGGATAGCGGTCTGGTAAGGTGTGGGCATTGAGAGCGTGGTAATCCCCACATGGTCTCCAGTCGCCAGGATCTTTCTTCGGCACCATGTGGAGTGGCGACGCCCAGTTGCTAGAGGAATCCCGCACAATGCCGAGTTCAAGCATGTGCTCAAACTCACGGCGGGCGATGGCGAGGCGTTCTCCAGATAGTCGACGGGGTCGTGTAAATACGGGAGGTCCAGTGGTCACAATGTGGTGAGTGATGGAATGCTTCACTGGTGACTCTCTGGTGTGCGGCTTCGTGATGCTGGGAAAGTCGTCGAGTATTTTTGCCTACGGCGAAGCAGGTGTGAGAGCTCGCAGTCCCGTTGGCGAGGAAGTACAGAGTACACCGTTGATGGAGAGGTGTGTGTTGAGATCAATGAGGCGATGAACATGCACGTCCACAGCAAGGTTGAAAAAACTGAGGAAGTCATCTCCAAGAACAGCTTGCGAGATGTCAGCGAGGATGAAAATCCAGCGGAACGTACGGTGTAGTCCAAGGTCAAGTGTTGGCCGTATGAGCGAATGGCGGAATTGTTGATCGCTTGGAGTGGGCAGGTCTGTTCGTTGCGACGGCGATCTGAACACGAGGCCGGGATGACGCTAACCTGGGCTCCTGTGTCGATTAGGAAGCAAGCGCCAGCGATCTTATCAGAAACATAGAAAAGGCGGCATGTATTTCGACCAGTACTACTTGCCGCCGTTAGTGGCCGGTCATCGCATTTCCCGATCAGGAGCACGGGCGAGTGCACTTGCGAGCAGAGGCACCGAATCGGCGGTGGTACCAGCACACGGTTGAGGATGAAACGTCCCGCGGCGCGTCGGGTGGCCGAAGTTCCGGAGAACGTGGGGGCGTCGAGGAGCGACTGTGTATCTGGAACGTGGATGACGGTCGACGATGCGCAGGTACAAAGTCATCGAGGCGCCTGACAAGGGCGTCCAAACGGTTCTCGATGCTCGCGAGCGCCGGGTCTGCAGCGGTGGCCGGTGGCAGTGTGGTAACGGCGTTGAGGCTATGTGCCCGCGAGAAGTCCGCCACTCGGTCAGCCATTTCAGCGAGTGTGTCTACTGGGACATCTCCTGCAGCTACGAGGACCGGGACCATGTTCTGCGGTAAGCGCTGGAGGAACAACTCACGTAACAGCCTCACCTCTTGAGGGGCGGAGGGGTCACGAAGGAGCTGGCACATGCGTCGCAGGAGCTGTGATTGGGGACGGTCACCGAGCTCTGTAGTCGTGATGAGCTGTAGGAGTCTGCTGTGTTCGGACAAAGACTTGCGGGAAATGATAGCTGCCTTCAACGTGTCGTAGGGATGGCTCGAGTGCGGCGTAGCTAAATTATCAGCTAAGTCGTCGGCTACGTCCGGAGGTAAGCAGGATACCAGATGCCAGTGCCTGGTCTGTTGGCTGGTGATTTGCCGTAGACGGAAGTGCGCCTCGACCTGCAGAAACCATGTGCTGGGGCTGTTGGGCCAAAATGGTGGCAGGTTGACATGTTGAATCGCAGCGACTGCAGCACCGCAAGGTCTGGCGTCTCCTTGGGCGTCAGGACCGGTAGGATTGGTGGCAAAGCCGGCGGGATCCATGCGGGATGATCGGGGCTGTGTGTTCTTTATCTGATTTTTTTTATTATCGTGCTGCACCCGCCGCGCGGCCCAAATGCCAACTTCTTCTTCCTTGACGAGCGGCGCATTGAGGCGCTACAGCTCAATGCTCACGCATTAAAATTTCTCATGTGTGTTCTCGTCATTCCTTCGTAGATAGTGCCAATCTCATGTGGCACATACCTGCATACCAGCGGCACATATCCGCCCGTGCGTATGTGCCACTGTCTAGCGGGCGTCTCGACCACCACGTCCAACCCCTCATGTAACACCCCTCCCTGGGGTTTTTCAGGTATAATAAATAAATAAATAAATAAATATTTCTCAAACCATCTTACCCTCCCATGCTAATTTTATTTTACACCAAGTTAGGGGAGGACTTTGAGAGCACCCCGACGTAAGATAGATAGATAGATAGATAGATAGATAGATAGATAGATAGATAGATAGATGGATGGATGGATGGATGGATGGATGGATGGATGGATGGATGGATGGATGGATGGATGGATGGATGGGGATGGATGGATGGATGGATGGATGGATGGATGGATGGATGGATGGATGGATGGATGGATGGGTGGATGGATGGATGGACGGACGGACGGACGGACGGACGGACGGACGGATGCGCTCAAAGTTGCCGAAGTTCACTAAGAAATGATTCGCATTTAAAATGCATAGAAGCACAGGATGAATAAGCTGAAATCAAAATTATGCCACTACCCCTTATCCACTCGTGCTCTGTTAAAATGTACCTTTTTCTGGATCAGTCCTCTTGATGCCACGCATATGCATTACAGATACGAGCGGTCGACCACAGCTGCCTCGATTATTTGACGAGTAAATGTAACGAAATTCTATCCAATTATGTGGCGATTCTCGCACTGAGACATGCGTCCCAAGGAATTACAAGATGTTTGTCCGTTTTCTCTGTTACATTATCCTAAAGCTATCATTAATACATATCCTGGTGTCTCTAATATGCACTTTTCCGCTAGTTGGTGGTAGTTTAACACACATGGTTTACTTTCCACGAAGCAAGTTGCCTAAATTTTCAGGTGGCTAGCCATGAGGAGCCCCGACACAGCTGCTGTTTTCCGAACAATACTTGCCAAATGTTTGTTCTTTCATGCTGTAATGTATCCAAACACTTGATACATGTAAACACGCTACTAGTATCAGCAGACAGTAGCACTCGTATTCAAGGCTTTCATTGGTTTCACTAAATGTTGTTATTCTCCCTTTGTACTCTTATGGGGCTGTTAATTCATGAAGCTGGCGTAGTAAGAGAAACATTTCCAAAATTGAACCTTCATAAGTCCTTAATAAAATGCTTTGTTGGATTAGCTACTTCATTCTGGAATATATTTGAGCGCTCGTATATCCGCATCTATTCTTGTTCGTTTGCGCCCAAATCAATTCTTTCATAAATCTCCCTCCCTCATTCGATACAATTCGTTCAAGGAGAATTTTTTGTGGCCGGGCAGACCTGCCCAGCCATGACTAAAGTTCTTTATTTTTTTACGGCAGCATGCTGGGAACGACGCCTTTAGTGGCCACGGCGCCCATGCCGGGATGCAGCATGAAGATCTTTGTGGGTGACTCCGAGGAAGAAGTCATAGCCGAGAATGTCAAGATTGGAGATCCGCTCACTCTCGTCATCAGCATTGACTACCAGGGTAAATGTGATTGGTGCATCATTTTATACATCGAGACTGTGCTTTGTTAGCTATGGCCACACCCCTTAAATGTCGAAGGACTCTGCTTTGGTATTGAACTTTTTGAACGATGGAACTTAAACACTTGTGATAATATGTGGTAGCACAGATAATAGGACATGGACAAGAGAAGGCACATTCGAGACAAGACAGTGCTTAATTTGAACACAGGTTCAACACAGTTGTTGAAAGTTAGGGCTGTGTAATCTTGAATGTGCCTTCTCTTGTCCAAGTTCTTTGTCTGCGCTTGCATATATTACCGTGCTGCCATACGAACAAGCCAAAATCTCCACCCTTATCGACTTCAATAAACACTTGTCTCTAGAGCGTATGCTGTGCGAGGACTCTAGCCGTTGCGCATAGGACAATGCGGTGTGTGTACAGTTTCTCAGCATAAGACAACATACGCACTGGAATAGAATAGCTTCCACTGATTTCATCTACGCTACCAGGTTCGAGGATCGGCACTGTCAAATATACGCATATGTGGTAGGAAGGCTTAACTTGTCGCAGTCACATGTCCATCTTGTTATTGCAATCAGTATTGATGTTCTTACTGTTCTAAGCACAAGCTGCGTAGTAAAAAAATTCAAGTGGTTCAATTGGGAAAATACCAATTGGCATCAATTGGTGTTCAACCTATTGCAATTTCGCCAGCAGTTGAAAATGTACCAATTAAAAGCAATTGGTAAACCAGTTCATATTCAATAGATTATAAGGATTTAGACACAACTGGTAGCTAATTGGTTGACCAGTTTGTGTAGGCTTGGGTCCAATTGGTCATCCAATTGAAGCTAACTGGGGCTGACAAGGCTAACCAGTTCAAGTGAACTGGTATGCAACTGGTAATCCAGTTAATCGTAAATGGTCAACCTGTTCGAATTAAGCAGTGTTTATTCGTTAAGCAATCCGAATAAGTGCAGTAATACAAAGGAAGCTAGATGGTGTCCAAATGGTTTGCCAGTTGAATAGAGCTGCTGTTCGACTAGACGGCCAGTCAAGGTTACATGGTGTTCGATTGGTTAAGCAAATGAATATATGTGGTCAATCAATTAAATGTTCCAGGTGCTCAACTGGTCAGCCAGTTTCAATAACCTGGTTCCCAACTGGTTTACCGGCTGAGCACAAATGGTCATCCAAATACTCAGAACAAGTGCTCAACAAAAAGATTGTTTATTTAAAAACAATAGTTGGATGAAAATGTTTCATACACAACGAGCTTTGTAGTACAATCTCCCTATTTCTGCTAATAAGCGTATTGGTAGACAAAGTGCTGCCCATTCTGCTGCAGCTTCTGGAAAGGAGGTTTTTTCTTCAAAGTTTTTTCTTTGTTCTGCACTGCATCAGCAATCATGCAGACAGGCTGCGTGAAAGAAAAATATGATATTACAGACAGAAAAATGAGCTGCATGGCTGTAGTAGAGAGGTTAACACACTAGTCTAAAACGCTGCAACTGCACGCTTTGGAACTTTCCAGCATGAGTAATTCAGATAGCCCACATGTGAGCGTCCTTAGTGGTCATGCATAACAACATCGACAGTGAAATTCGGAGTGTGTCATTCGAGTGTTCCAGAGGAGTGTGGTGACCTCTGCACGAAGCATGGAAATGTTAGCTTCTTAACAAGATTTACCTTGTACAGTAAGTCCCATACGTCAAGCTTGATGCCCCCGTGCACCATGTCCGTTGCAGTCATGGGCCAACACTGGCTAGGGTAACAAACAAAATGTGCAAAAAGTGTTAATAATACAATGGTTAAGGTAGTTCAAAAGTAAAATAATTGCCTTCAATAAAAAGAAATAGGGCTGAATACGGATCCTGCCAACATGATTTTACTGCAAAGACACTGGATATAGAACACACTGGTAAAGCTTGTGAGCTGTGTCGGCTGTGGCTGGCTGTGGCAAAGATGTGCGGTCCAGTCGCAATAACAGTGCTGTGAGAATTTGCAGTCCAGGCACTGTCAGTGTAAGCACTTTCATGAAAATATAAATTACACGACGATTGCTTTTGCCAAACGAATACAAAATTTTATAACGAGAAACTATTTTTGAAGTTTATTTTGACCTTACTTCACTGATTCAAGTGTAACATTTTTGGAAGGGTTGTTAGTACTAAACCAATGCTTGCTTGTTCAGCCCTTTCTTACTGTATTCTCGTATGAATAAACTATGGCGGCTGCTCACGTCAGAAATATATGAAGTGGTGAGAAATGTTTTAGCAGATATAGTACTACGGACGATTTTGGTGTTTGTGAACAGACTGGCTCGTGCCAAACGGCCTACCCCAGAAGACTTTCTGTGCCACTTCCGGTAATGCTCTTTCAATGGTGCCGGTTTTTTTATAATCTACTTGAGTTTGTTGCTCTATTTCTGGCGCATTATTTAGGGTGTGTTTAACGCAACGTCTAAAAGGTACACGAAGGGGCTCAACATAGCGCACGGGAGGTACTGGCACGGCCACTGCAACAGGTAACACGGCTCGCATGCCCGGAGGTCGCCGCGTGAATTACCCGTCGAGGCAGGCCAATGAATGCGGCCCCCAGTGGCGTGCTGCCTGTAACAGATGCCGACAGACAATACACCAACTACAGGGCAGGTTTGTCAGCAAGCTAATTTGGCCCAGTGGGTTTTACATGTCCATGAAGTGGATATGCATTTTGTAGATGCAGACAGGTAATTGACAGCCCACACCTGTTTTTCCCTGTGCACGTCTTCGAAAAGCACCTAAATCGTCAATAAGCAGGAAAAGAGTTGCCCGATTCATAGTGATCCATATTGACATAGTTGTACAATTCAGCTATTCGACTGGAACTGAAAGCCTACCCACTGTTGAACCACGAACATATTTGTGTTTTCGTCTAAGCATAGAATCTCAGAATAAAAAACATATTTCTGCTCTTGTGACACACCGCGTACTTTTTATACAGAACAGCGGCGATTGTAATCACTTGCGATCCGAATTGTGATCCGAAAAAAATTAAAAATGTACTGATTATGTGATGACAGCACCTGCAGCTGGGTCACGCAAATCATTATGGCTTACTAACAAGTAAACTATTCATGAATGAAACTTTCTACGCACCAAAAGTTGAATAAGTTAAAACGCGACAATGTTCATTAGAGGCAGAAAGACAGGTGATGAGTCATTTGCTCGCATAGATGAGAACCCACTCACTAGCATCACTTTCGAAAAAAATCAAATGCAATGACAATAAAACGTGGACACCGTGACGTACAATGCGCGGCAATTCATGTTGAGCGCGGCTACTTAGTGTCCTACGTTGTTTCTAACAGTACACACCAATGATGTCGCTTAAACACCTTTGCGATAGATTTTCAGTGTTAAATTTCACGTTGTGCTACCCATTTGAGGCGCCAGTACACACACGTCTGCCATGGGTGGAAGCCCACAGCGTTCGGTGTATTCTTAGTAACTAGGGGCCATCAACTAGTTAAGGTTTGAGTATCGCCTCTGTACCATTAGCCAGCGCTGAGCTTCACAGTGCCTTTAATGAAGTGGGCAGATCAAACTTGCATGGTCTTTGTGGGAATCTATTTTTCTCGCGTAATCGCTGCAATGCAGGCACTTTTATGGAGCGAAGCTTCTTAAGCCGTGCACTAAGCGTTCCATCGTAATTGTATGTAGCCACCTGTTGTTAATTCTTGAACCGGTCGTAGAGGGCCGTGCTTGTTACATATAAAGAAATGCATATACACTGAAAAAAGCAAATGATACAATACTAGAGGACGTTACTTGTAGTATGATAAATAATAAAAATCGCAGCATATTCATAGAGTGAATGATGACGAGTGGGGCGAGCATCCGTCAGTCCGCCCGTGCTTCCTTCCGCCAGTTCGTTCTTGCTTTCGTACATCTGTACGTCCATCCTGCATCCATTCGTTCATCCGTGCGTCCTTCTGTCCGTCCGTCCCTGTGTGCGTCCATCCGTTCATCCGCCTGACCATTTGTGCATCCGTCCACGCGTCTGTCCATCTATCCGTCTGTGCATGCGTCCGTTTTTGCTTCCATTCATCCGTCCGTGCACCAGACAGGCAGACAAACAGACAGGCAGACAAACAGACAGACAGACAGATGGACGCGGCCAGCGGATGATTCACGGTTTGGTGATAAAGAGTGTGATACGCGCAAGGCGGCTGCTCGCGTTCGAAGACGGAACTTTGAATTGCGGGTGCACGAGAAAATTGGAATGACGTCACATGAAGATGTTGGCGTTTGCGTGTTCGGCGGCGGCGCTGTTCGCTAGGGAGCACGGAGTAGTAAAGTGAAAGTGGTTCTGGCGCGCGCGTGCGTGCAGAAGGTCAGCGAATGAACAAGGCTGCAGAGCAGCGTGCGCGCAAGGTGGCGGCGGCTCGAGCGCGAAGACGGAACCCTGATGTGTGAGCTCGTGAGGCAGAAGCGTGCCGGGAAGTTGTGCGACAGCACGGACTAAATCCCGGCGTTCGAGAACGGGAGGCCGAAGCAGCGCGGCAGCGGCGTGCACACCCAGCTTCGCTCAACTCACCATCATTCACCCCGTGGACATGCCGTCTCTTTTTTTTATCGTCATTGGTCAGATATTGGAACGTTTTCACTAGCATATAAAATGAGTTCAGACTTTAAGACTGCATCCTGGCTTGACACAGCTGCGTGCGTGTCGGCTTCAGGCAATGAACAACTTTATTGCCGGAACAAGAACGAGTATATATACACAACTAGTGCCGCCGCCAGGCATGCGCACTAAAGGTACAAACAGTGTCGTGGCACTTATTGAGCCTTGCTACATCTTTCCTTTTTACGGGGCAGTTAACACCTGGTTAGCGCCTCTCAGGTAGAAGGTACCGACAGGGCTCGCATCGTTGCCTTGTGCTTCGCCGTAGTTCTGTAGGGGCCGTTGAGGACGCCCCGTTTGGAGGGACAAGGCTCGCTTCTGGCTGGTTTGATTTTGGTTGCGGTTCTAGCAAGCGGAGATGCTCTCTTGTGCGCCGAAGTTCCCGGCCGTCTTCTGTTTTAACGATGGCCGAGCGGGTTTCCCCGAACGCTCTGATGAAGACTGCAGGCGCCCAGGTCCGCTGGTTTGTATCATATACGGTGACCTGCTGGCCTGGCTTCACAGGCGGTAGTGTTCTGCTACCGCGGTTGTAGTAGGTCCTCTGTCGTTGCCGTATTTCTTGAAGGCGGCCCTGTACCACTTTCGGTGGGATGGTTCTCGGTTCCAAATGGCTGATAGGCACCGGTAGCAGAGTTCTAGTCTGGCGTCCCATCAGCCTCTGCACAGGGGACTGGAGCACATCATCACGTGTAGTATTGCGCCACTCAAGCAAAGCCATTTGAAACACGGGCATTTTCAATTAGCACTTTTTTAAAAGCTTTTTTGCCTCCTGGACCGCTCTTTCCGTCATGCCGTTTGACCGCGGGTGGTAGGGGCTTGAGGTTACGTGAGCAATGCCCAAAGTGTCCAGAAACTCCTTGAACTCATGACTGCTAAAAGGCGGGCCATTATCACTGCACAACTTTAGTGGCAAGCCATGGACGGAAAAAAATTTCTGAACACCATACTTTAAGCGAGCTCGCCGTTTTCGTCCGAAACTCTCGTAGTTCAAAGAAGAACGAGTAGAAGTCGACAATGACGGCGAACTCTCGGCCTTCGAGACAGAACAAATCTATGCCGACAACTTGCCATGGTAGCGAGGGTACCTCGAGACTCAAAAGTGGCATCTTAGGGTTCTGAGGTTTATGCTTTTGACATACTTTGAAAGCTTTGCAGAACTGCTCGATGTTGCCCGCCATATTTGGCCAAAACATCACGTTCCTTGTCCTAGCCTTCATTTCTCGACTCCCACATGCGCTGAGTGAAGAGTACTCATCATTTCTGATGTCTTCGATTGTGGCACGATTACCTTGTTACTCCGGAATACGAGGCCGTCCTGTTCGTGTATCTCGTCCCGGTACTCCCAGTACGTCCGAAGTGGCTCGGGGACGTCTTGCTTGTGAAGCGGCCATGCTGTACTTGCGTATTCGCGGAGCTTGCCCAGGGTTGAGTCCTCATTGGTGGCTTGAAGCAAGTCTTGCAGCGCGCGTGCAGAGGTTGAAATACATTGAAGAACATTGACCTGAAACTGCTCGTCTTCTGGCATGCATGCTTTGCTCGGAAACCTTGACAAAGCATCAGCTAGGAATAGTTCTTTGCCCGGTTTGTAAGTCGCATGGATGGGGTAACGTTGTAGAGTAAGGCGCATGCGTTGTAACCGTAGTGGGCACTGATACAACGGCTTACTGAATATCGCTACTAAGGGACGGTGGTCACTTTCCACAGTCACTGCATGCTGTCTGAATATGTAGTCATGAAATTTAGTGCATCCATGCAAGTGTTTCCTTCTCTATCTGTGCGTATCTTGTCTGCGCTTCCGTAAGTGTCCGTGACGAAAATGCGACGGGCTGCGCATCCTGCATTAGGACAGCGCCCACCCCCAGCTGGCTCGCATCCACCGATAAGGTCACCGGTTTACTGGAATCAAAATACCGGAATACTGGCGCTTGTATCAGAGCCTCACGCAGTCTAAGAAAACTTTCTTGCTGCACCTCCGTCCAGACCCATGCAGTGTCTTTCCGCAGCAAAGTACGACGTGGTGCTGTGACCTTAGACATGTTTGGAATAAAACGCTGTACAAAGTTCATTGTGCCCAAAAAGACTTGTAGCTCCTTAGAGTTCTTTAATGTCGGCATTTCCAAAATGTCCTGTACACGTTGTGGGCCCACACGCAAGCCTTCGGCAGTGAGCACGTGCCCAAGGTAGCGAACCTCTGTCTGCAAAAAGAAACACTTCTTTAGGTTTAGTCGAAGATTCTGTTCGCGGCAGCGTGCTAGAAGGAGCTGCAAATTGTAGTTATGTTCTTGCTTTGTTTTGCCCCAGACTAGAATGTCATCCATTACTACCGCTACATTTGCGAGACCTTCTAGGACACGATGCATCGCTGCTTGGAATATTTCTGGTGCTGAGGCAATACCGAAGGGCATGCGGAAAAAGCGGTAGCGTCCGTACGGTGTACTCGTTGTGCAAAGTTTGGAGCTATAGTCAATCAGCTTTATCTGCCAAAACCCTGAAGCTGCGTCTAATGTCGAAAAAAAATTTGGCTCCAGCAAGCTTTGGCACAACGTCTTCCAGTGTAGACATAGGATAGTTCTCCCGCAAAAGTGCTTTGTTGAGCTCGATGAGATCTAGGCAGATGCGTACTTTATCTTTCTTAACGACGGTGACCATGTGACTTGACCATTCCGTTGGACCTTTTACCTTAGTTATCACGCCTTGTTCTTCCATACGCTTGAGCTCTTCCTTGACTCTTTCCTGAAGGACCACGGGAACTCGCCTGGCTGGCACGACGATTCCAATGGCTCCGGGCTTTAACTTCATTGCGTACTCTTCGCCTTTCAGCTGTCCCAGTCCACTGAAGACTTCTGCGAAAGGTTGAGCCGCTGGGTACAACTGTTGGACGTGAACATTTTGCACGCGGCAAATAAATCCTAGGCGTTCCGCCACTAATCCACTTAGAGTCACAGGCACATTTTGTTCGACCACAAAAAAAGTTTCTTCGTGCTCTTTGCTGTTAGCACGTAGGCGCAGCCGAATTTTTCTTGTCGCTGGGGTCTTATGGCCGAAGAAGGCGGTCAGGGTCGCGTGGCAGGTTTGCAGGGGCCCATTGCTAAGCTTTTTTGAGTCTTTGCTTGAAATTACGCAGCAGTTAGCACCCGTGTCTCGCTTGCACGTGAATTGGCAGCCTTCGATGTCAACTGCTGCAGTCCAGTTATCTCCCGCTGCGACTGCGCATACGGTCAAAGCTTCCAAGAAAAAAATTTTCTTCATCCATTTGTAGTTCGTGCAGCTCTTTTTTCATGCCTCTGTTTTGTCGCCGCACCGACGATCTACATGCTTGAGCGAAATTATTACGCCCCCCGCAATTTTTGCAGGTTTTTCCTGTAGCCGGGCACCTTGCGTTACCGTGCGCGCTATAACCGCACCGACTACAGTGATGCTTTTGGGTGCTGACTGCCTGAATAACTGCGGCGCTTGCTGCTTCTGTGCCTTCGTTAATTTCTTTAAACTGCTCCTTCCCAATTTCTTGGGCTCCACACATTTCGACGGTCCTGCTGTACGACGGATTCTCGGTGATAAGCTTTTCTTGCAAGCGTTTATCTCTCAATCCCAGAATAATCCAGCTGCGAAGCAAACGGTCTTCTAGGTCCCCGAACTCGCAGTTCTTCGCTAAAAGCCGGAGATCGGTTAGCCAGTCATTGAAACACTCCCCTGGCCTTTGGTTTCTTGATTCGAAGCGGAATTCATTAAACGTCAGGTTAGTCACTGGCTTGTAGAATTCCTCAAACTTTTCGAGCAACGTCTCGACGTTGTTTTTGTCTGCATCATCTTTGAATTTGAAGGTGTTGTAAGCCTTCCTGCCTTCTTCGCCGACTGTTACGAATAACTTTGCTGCTTGTACTTCTTTAGGCTGCTTTCTCAACTGGGTAGCGGTGGAGAACAAAGTGAACTCACTTTTCCATGTCTTCCATGCAAGCCATGCGTCTGTCGACGGGTCCAGTGGCTTGGGTGGGGAAGCAGGGTTGACGGACCCGACATAGTGACAGGAATCCGCTGCCACCATGTGTGCGTGTTGGCTTCAGGCAATGAACAACTTTATTGCCGGAACAAGAACGAGTATATATACACAACTAGTGCCACCACCAGGCATGCGCACTAAAGGTACAAACAGTGACGTGGCGCTTATTGAGCCTTGCTACAACAGCTTTGCTCGAGTTGCGAGCGCTTCATCAGATTAATTTCATTCACATAAAGATCAGGACACAAGCAGCAGTGACCAGCAAAACAGGCTCAACCGGAAGCTTCCAGGGGTGCATTCCGGTGAATGCACAGTGTTGCCAGAGACTGGCTGGCGCTGGCGAAACTGTTTGTAGTAAGGTGTTTTGTGAATTTCGAAATATATTACAACATTTCTGCCACATCACTCATTGCCAACTTCGCAGAACTTGCACTGCACATGGCACTCCATGTTGTTAACCAGTGAAGAGAACTGGTATATAAGGTGGTCAGCCAGTTGAAATTAACTGCTTTCCACCAGGTAAAACACTTGAACACTTACAACATGAAATCTCTAAAACTAGAATGTTTCCAATGAACGGTCTACTCTAACTGGACAGTCTTTTTCAATTCAGATGTGCACATCCAATGGGACCAACAAGCAATAGAATTGAGAGGCCAATCGGAGTTCACTGTTACAATGGTTTACCAATTGTGATGTGCGGAACCAATATCGGAAACTGCTCGACCCATTGGAATGGCCAATTGGTACTGCGTGGTCCAATTGCTCCTCCATATTGAAGCACCACATTCCATGGTTTCTAATTCATTCCACTTAGAACCAATAGCTAGGAGCCGGTATGGCCAACTGGATTGGACTCATCCACTTTTTTGACTGGGTGTTGTCTTGCTGCACTTTTACTCCCACCTTTGCTTCAATATCTTTGTTTTAGTGGTGCTAAGCTTTCAAAACTTCCTAGAATGCGAACTCTTGCAAACTGCTGCGCAATTGAATATTGCACACTGACATCACGAGAGCCGGATACAACTGGAATTTCGCAGCAGTTCCTCCACAAAGGAGGATGATTATCAGCATGCAACCTTCGGCACTCTCTCTAGATTGATGTCATAAGCCAAACAACTCGTGCCCCCATTCGCCCTCTTCGAAAACATTTGTGCCTATGCCCCTAGCATCTACCCACTTCTTAGGTTGTGTTGGACTATAGAGCCGCAATTTAAGAGAAAGATATAATGCTGCACCTCTAATGTGAAATGCAAAGAGCCTTCTAGCCCTGTGTGTCCCCCTCTTCTGGTCGGAAATGGAAGGCGGAGCTCTCGTTTCTTTTCATCAAACATCTTAGTCTTCTTAATCTATCTGTGTCAGTGATGTCACTGGGGCTGATGCTGACCGAAAGTGGCACTCGAACATTACATTCATTGATGTTTAATTCTCTCAAAACCAACACAGAAAAGTTGCATAGCTATTTAGCATGGGTGTAGTAAGTAAAAGAAATTGGTAGTACAGCATGATATGTGAGATTTCAAGTGAAGTTCAAAGGGCATTTGACAAAAACAATGTTGTAAAGAACTTACTTTTATTCTCTGGGCTGTAAAAAAATAAGGAACCCTTAATCTTCAGCTTCAAGGCAATACTGATATTCGAATGCGACAGTGGTATTCTAATCGTAGTGGGTACTTCAACCACTTAATGTATGAAATCTTTTCGAACTTGCTGTGTAACCACTACATGGCTTTAAATATGCAGTAGCGTGTGTGGTTTTTGTAGTGGCTAACTAGTTTTAAAAATTGAGGTCTATGAAAATCCCAGGTTCTGACGCACGATGGCAATGTACACTTGTACCACGCATTATTACGACAATATTTCGTGTTGGAATGTGAAACACGTATCTAGGGTGCGTATTTGTTAAGCATAAAAGATAATTTCATGGCATTTCTAAGCAGAGTAGATTATTTTCACTGTATTCACAAGCAGAACCATGGTTGCTAGGTAGAACACCAGCTTGCACTCAAACATACCGGGATTGGTCGTAGCTTAGACCCAGAATTCTTTGATACTTTTATTTGCACTTTTTCAATTTTTTGATAATTCAAACAAGATGATTTATTGCTCACTACCAATGACGCCGATGTTGACACCGGAACGAGCTCTTGATTGCCATTGCATTAAAAAGTAGAGGAAGTTGTAGTGCATGAGCATTGAGAGGTAACAGGATGAGTGCAAAGAGAGAGTGCTCGCCATTTTGTAAAGAACTTATGAAAAGTCACACGTTACCCTAAGATGAGTTTTCTGCCGATTATATGAATTGACCCCACGGAGCTTTTTTGCTATAGAACAGCAACGGTGATATTGCAAGACTTAACCAGGTTTTACACTGCCTTCAAAATCGACCCACCCTTCAGTGCTCCACATTATGTCATCATGTGACGTCATAATACATGACAGTAAAACCCAACCTTCTACCCACTCCCTCTGTTCCCTTGAGCAGAGCTCTCCCAGCTGCGTAGCGGCTATTGCTACAGAAGGGAGTGCAACGTTGGTTGCTTCTCATGCTCTGCACTATCGGCTCTGCCGAGGCAACATGCGGCGGTTCCGACGGTGAAGTCTTGTAAATATGTACATATGTTTCTGTATATAAAGTCGAGTTGGTGTAATGTTCGAAATGTGCTGGCTTCCATCTCCGAACAAGCAGCAGCAGCCACGACAACACAAGACGGACACCGAGAAGCAACCAACTTTCCACTCCCTTCTGTAGCAACAGCCGTTACGCAGCTGGGAGAGCTCTGCTCAAGAGAACAGAGGGAGTGGGTAGAAGGTTGAGTTTTACTATGACTTAATAGTGACGTCATGACAATGCAACATATGTTGCCCATTTGTGGTAGCATGATGGAGAAAGCAAAAGCTAGGGAGGAACCTCAGGTGATTTCGTTAGCCTTAGCAAACCAAGCTTCCTGTGTCGCTGTCCCTTCTTGCCACTGTGCAATGCCTCCTGGGTAGGAATATTGTTCACTAAGGTGATTACATTGCGGAATTGTTGGTGCACTCGATGACATATTGAGTGCTAACAAACAGGAACGGGAGAGATACGACAAAGAATATGCTAACTTCAACAATTTCATTTACAGGAAACACCAACCTATATATCATTACACAATGGTACCACCAGTCTATCCACTAGCCAAGCAGAAAAGTCCTCTCCCGATCTAAAAAGTAAATCGATGGTGCACTCAGACACGTGTCACTATCGTGAGAGCTAACTTCAGCGCCAATTATTTTTCAGACGTGTTTATGTTTCGCCAGTACAATGCAAGATTCATTCATAGGTGCAAAACCGCATTCTAAGCAATGTACATACAAACGACCATAATTATTCTTTTTTATCATTTAAGTTGTGTTTGTGAAGATGATCGTTAAGGCATTTACGCCTCAGACCTATGCACTTATTAGCACAGGTCAGTGGGAGCTCATAGACCACCCCTTGTACACAATTCACAAAAAGGTCGTGATGGTTTTTGGAGTACCCGAGAGCTGACCTGTGGTGTGGGGCCATCATGCGTTTTAACCTACTAAGGTTTTGCAGTGTCGACAACACTACTTTTACGTCTACTCGACTCAGATTATGAGCCATTGTTTGCAGATAAAGCACTACTGCCACTGTGATTCTGCGTTCCACCTGTTGGATTGGCCGCTTCCTGATGGCTGCTGTCCAAACGGCATCTTTTAAGCACACCCTCAACCGACACCTATACCGACTATGGGAAATTTACTGCAGATAACCTTTCGTACTGAATAATCAGGCTTTTATGGACTTTGTGGTGGCAGGATTTCCGCAATTAATTTTCGAAAGATTGACAATGCTTTTTTTACCTAGCTTCGAGTGAAGTTAGGTGTATCGCAACAGGGGCTTATTAGCTCTGGGTCTATATTCACAACACATGTGCTGTTTTATGAATTCAAGTTCAATGTCTAAAAAGTGTGGCACGTTATCAAACGACTCTTTCACTGTTATAATGACTGGGCTAAGTCGAGCAAAATAACAATGTTGAGCTGATTTACTGATACGTCTGCTTCCTATTCACACACGACAAGGTAATATTCCACGCATATTATAACGCTGGCTAGTCTGTTCTCTGACAAGGCATGTGGCAGATTTCTGTTATAGTAAGCCAGAAAAATGTCTTAGTACCGGCGCTTAACATTTCATCGAGTTGCTCTTACCAACACGCTCAAAAAATGGCATCGTTCCTGTAGCACGGCACAGAGTGAATGAGCAGAAGATGGGGACAGTCTTAATAGCATCACTCAACCACTGGCAACACTATTTTTGTAAAGAAGCAATCACATTTATGGTAAAAAATCTCGTGACACATCACTTGCGCATCGTCTGCACGAAATTCCTATTGTGAGACAACAAAGGTAGCTCTTTGATTGAGAGCAGTTGAGGGTTTGTTTATAGAAGTGTCACCTTCTTAATTTCGCTTCATTAGATTACCTTATTTCTGCTTTTGCTTACAAGTGAACACGCATTGTAAATTGGATCGCACATTGACATTAGAGTACAAGATTGGCAGTGTACCTATGAAACCTTTCTTCTAATATAAGCTTTGTTTTTCTGTGGTGTTTTAGGCGTTCGAAATTTTGCACAATATGATTTACCAACTAATCCGGCAAAAAGTACTGTTGTGATGCTCCCGGAGCTTGTCACAAAGAGATAGTCTACTTTGGCCAACGGAATTGCTACCAGATGTCAAGGGCAGATTTTAGGTTTTTAACTTTGAACATTCAACTGAAAAATAGCAAAAACAAAAAACTTCCATCCAAAGTCATTAAAAAAAAACTTAAGATGTCAAAGCCGGTGCAGCTTCGAAAGGTCGGGTTTCTTTGTGAAATAAATTTTTGGTAGAAGCTTGCTCACCTCTTTAGTTTATATCGCAACCATGAAGACTTGAGCCAAATCTGTTTCTTTAATTCAACAAAAAATGTCTGATGCTTTTTATTTCACTCACTCTCCCCGCGGGCACACGCTTTCGTTAAACTATGCAAAGGATAGACAAAGTGACCGAACACAGAAAAAACAACTTTAAACCTAGCGTGTTCATCCTTGCATTTAGGACGATGTGGAAAATGAACCATCAATGTAGAGAATAACTTCTCTTGCAAGATTTGTGGGCGGCATAGTAACTGGTTCTGGATGCCCAGCTGATTTCAAAGGCATGTTCCTTCGGGACTACTCAATCCAGATGCTCACACGTTGTCTGCTAGGCCGATACCAGATAGCTCATGCCGGTAATTCACGAAAGATCACTTTTTCACCGTGGCGTTTACTTGACTGAGAGTCAAGTGAGCTTGGGCGCCTAATGTTACTCGATTCTCACTGCTCCCTAGTGGCATACCAGATTAAGTGGAAGCCTGGAGCTCATGCACTAAATAGCACAAAACGCCACTACACTGCTTCCGGGGACATAGGTCATCAACCGTTCCCTTTGCAAAGCATAATATGTGTTGCCACTTTGAAAAAGCAAGTGTCAGAAAACGAGGAGCTATGGCAGGTGATTTTACCATTTGAGAGTTTAAAGAATGAAATCATTGTGAAATAAAAAAGTACAGCTCCATATGCGGCGCGATTTCTGCGATCATGGCCTATGTTTTGAACAGGTGCTGTTAAAGTCACAAGTTGAATGCGGACTCTCAACTTGAGCAAGGTGACAGGCGTGAAAAAAGCGGCCTGTGGTCAGTTGGTTCAGCTTGTCTGTGTATTCGTGGACGGACTGTTGTTACCCTAATATCCGGCTGCTTAGCTCTGTTTCTTTCTTCTTTACTCTGGCCTCTTAATTCGGTAGCAAGCAGAGTAGAGGCCGAATAGCTATGCACATGTAATACCTATGGGCTCCCATTAAGCTTTGGGACGTTATGTTAGTGTTGCACACGTCAGTGATTGCGAGGCAGTGTTCCTATTGATAGACTCATTTGTAGACTGTTCGAATGCAGCGCACTCCCATTTAGTGACACCATTTGCCATGTTGCCAAACATGAAAGGTAGTCTTAAGCCACCACCTATAATCTATAAAATAGTCAAGTTAGAAATGACGACTACGTACTAGAGTGTAGTACGAAGATTTATTAGGTGACCAATTGTTCTGTCTGATGACTGCAAGCACGCTCCCCAGAACACCAACGGAAGCTGTAATTTCAC
This sequence comes from Rhipicephalus microplus, assembly GCF_043290135.1. Lineage (NCBI taxonomy): Eukaryota > Metazoa > Arthropoda > Arachnida > Ixodida > Ixodidae > Rhipicephalus > Rhipicephalus microplus. The sequence goes on from NC_134703.1 coordinate 205,886,171, forward strand.
AGAGCTACAGCCGCACAGTGCCATTAAGGCTACAGCTTTAAATGCCTCAACAAAAGCAAACAATGATCGCCGGCGGCGTCCGGCATCTTCTCGCATCGGCGGCGTGAACACGAGAGATGGAAGAAGTCATCATTACGCAGAAACTTCATCATATGACGTCACATATCATAAATGTTTGTGACGTATCGGAAGGTCTCTTAGCTTCACGGCATCATATAGCATTTTTGCTTAGCTGAAATGGGCCGATCATGAGAGCAGTGCATAACCACCTGAAGGGCAAAAAGCTAGCTTTGTCTCCAACGCTTGAGGCACTGAAAAAACTATGTTGGGTGCAGGAATATGCTGCAGGGAAGTAGGAAACATTCAGTGCATTGAATGGGAAGAAAATCAGGACAGTTCTTGCCTTTCATTCGTCTCAGGTGAATGCATGAGGGCACTGGCGAGTTTTTTTCCTAACTAATAAAAAATGAAAAAAAAGACAGTCTGGTTTTTTTTTTCGTCAGATATTCACAGCGGTACACAGCAGTATTATGCATTGCGTCATGCAAATGATGAGGTCGCAATAGCTTGAAAGACAAAATAAAACACGAGTGCTGTGAAACTCAAACGCATATATCGAACGGGGAGCCGGTTCTGACGAAGCCCGGTGAAAACATCACACCGCTATGTTCCTTTTACTTTTCATTGCCGCGGTACCCAAAAAGGCTGGCGGGAAGCATGAACGCAACTTAACTTGCATGAAAACACGAATTTGCGGGGTTCCTAATTCGTGAGGCGTCCAGCGCCAGCTTCTCGTATCCGGATATGCCCTTTAGATTGGGCGGTGGCTCCCGCTACAAAGCCATAAAGTTAAATACTGTCACTATGTGTTTAAGGATTGAATTTCACTCGCACCTTGATTGTAGCCACCAATTAGCCTCCCCCTGTTTATTTCTACCTGTTTCAAGTCTTCTTATCCTTTACTGTCGCTAAACCTCAACACTCTGAAAAATTCCGCGCAATTATCTTGGACAATTAGGAGGAGCCCTATACAGAACATTATCAAATGTTCAGTCGTTTTCTGCTTTTCTTCACACGCACTACATACTCTGTATGGCCTTTGTATTTGGCTCGGTACGTCTTGGTCCGCAATACTCCCGTTCTGGTCTGAAACAGCAGAGAACTACCACAAGAATTATCGTAGATCTTTTCTTTTGCAATTTCCTGCTTGAAAGTTCTGTTGGTCTTCAGTGATGATTATGTAAGCATTCCAATCTTCCACATGTCCGTCTCTGTTTCTTTCACCTTCTTTTTAACCAATGTTTTCTTTTGGCTTGGTATTCTGCTGTTCTCCACATACTTGCTTGACAATTTACGAGTTCGCTTCCTACATTTAGTATCAGCATTATTCATGTACAAGTAGCTGAAAAGTTTCCTAGCCCAACGCTTTTCTCCCTTTTTTCTCAATCGCCCCTCAAGTTCTTTCATGCTGCTAGCTTCCCTGCACTCAAACGATGTCTATATTATGTCACCCTGTACCCACTGATCTGGGGTATTCCCCGTGTTCCCAAAGCAAGTCTACCTATGCCATGTTGTTTAACTTCCAATCTTGCTTGAACCTCTCAAATAATGCTCAAGACCGCATTGCCGAATGTCCAACCTCGGACCATGACACTTTTCCAAATCCTTCTCACAACATCATACCTATTGTTTTTTCACAGTGCCCTATTTTTCATTACAGCTGCATTCTTGTTACCCTTAGTCAACATGTATCATTCGTGTTTCCTTAGGTACTGAGCTTCTTAGTCCACTCATGCAGCGCCGCCATGCGGAAGTGGCGAGCGGAAGCAGAGCGCGCGCTTGACGGCGTGAAGAGAGCGTTTGCCCGGGCACATAAAAAAATAGAGAAAGCGCTCGTCAGGTGCACTTTAGGGGCTGAGCTGTCGCGTGCTGGCGTCGTCGATTGGAATAACTCAGGCAAAACCACATACAGGCCATAGCGAATTGAGCACGCGCTAGCGCCTAGAGGCCTGACCCCACGCACCCGTTGCAGAATGCCAGCGCGAGGCTTTTTGACGGCGCGTCGTGTGCTCTCCCTACGAAGAGAGTTTGCAAGCAGCTTCGCATAGCCACGTGCCCTCTCTCTATCTAGGGAGAGGCCACGACGACGCTTCAAAAAGCTCCGTGCTTCAACGGGTGCACGTGATGAGGCCTTAAGAGCAGTCTTTCTCCTTCGAATTTCTTGGTGTCAATATTAACGCGCCTTGTTTCTCTTGTTCTTTTAGCACTTTCATGATGATATTACCAAAGGCAAAACCTCATATGACATAGCAAACTGCAGCATATTGAGCGCGCTCGCACCAATCAGACGTCGTCTTGCTCTTGTTATTGAAGTGCCTCAATGACAACATTAGGTTTGGTCACTGCTACTGCAGTAAGGACACACTACAACAGTAATGACAAAGAAGTGAAAAAGGAGGCAAGGTAAATATAGCAAGGGAGGAAATAAAAGAAAAAAAATCAATTAAAATACAATTAAACAGAAATAAAGCGAAAAAGTACAAAAGAGACAGTAAAGAAGACCAAAAAAGAGGAGAGAAGAGATCTTCACCACTAATTGGCAAAGGTGCCTTATTCCATTCCCCCATAAATGGCATAATGTCATGATCCCTATTGACGTGATTTTTTGTATTGCTCGCGCTGACGCCTATCTCAATGTTCATGTTTTACGTCTGGTAGAGGACATAATGCTTTCCTATTAAAATGAATAGAATGGCAAAATGACAGCAGAAAGACCGAGGAGATTGACGGGATTGTGGGTTTATGGTCAACTGACGAATGATGAATACATTAAATACAGCCTTGTGGTGCTCTTTCTGAAAACTGTGCGTCTCTATCATTAGAGCCGTGTATCAGCAGTTCTAGAAAGCCCACATAGAGTAAACATGCGAATAAGGCATTAATTATTTTATGGCCTTTTCCAGAAACCTATGGCATGCGTGTTACAAACTGTCTCGTGCGTGACGGTCTCAACTGGGGCGAGCAGCCACTGATCAACAACGAAGGGTGAGTCATTCTCTGAGCATGAAGACGACATTACCAGATAAATCTCCTACGAATTTCGCTATTCGTCTATAATAAACCTTTCATAACAAAAAATAAAGGCAAACGATCCTAGTGGGTTAATAAAACATTCCAAAGGGGTCATGAAAATTACTTGCTTCAAGACAACGCCTCTATTCTCCGCCAACCAACCTCGATTTACACGTGCTCATGGGCATGTATATGAAGTAGCGTGCCGCTGACTCTCAGAAACAGCTGGAGAATGCCAGTATTGAAGCCTAGGAAAGCTTCGCTTCAATCTTTTTTGTCTGCGAGTTTGCGAGTTCTTTATGCATGCCGATAAAGAAAATTATTGACACTAGACTACATTGGTGGATGACCACACAGAGGCAAGTCAACAACACATTATGGGATATCGAAGGGGGCGTTGCGGTGTTGATAGAGCTTTTTCGTATAATGTTACCCACAATGATGGCTTGAAGGTATATTACTCTAGAAGTTTTTCGGGATGTGAAACAAGAATGCAATTCCGTCAGTGAGGTATCAGGATTATGCAGTCTATTAGAACTGGGCTTCTTTGCACAGATGTTGCATAGCTGATTTCTTGAAGGGAAGAACAGTATTCACTGAGAGCAGTATTCACTCTATAATCACACGATACCGTAATAATCGCTGTCTACTGGATTGCATCGACTACATGTAAGAATGTTCCAAATTTCTGAGAACTACAAATTCGAGAGCATGTGTCTCAACTGACTTCAACAAGCAAGCGCAGTTGCGCGAAATTAAGTCCCGTGCACACCGGGCGGCGGGGGAGAGGCAGTGAAGATCGCAAAAGTGTGGATAGCGGGAAGGTTGTATACACAAGTTGATTGGTAAGGCTTTGCATAATGGGTATACAGTCGATTTAGGAGACATGGTGCCAGGATTCTGACATGTGGATACCAATATCATAAGCTGGGATGTCGATTTTGAACTGTGCAATTGTTTCGCAGCTGTGATTCAATACATGGTTACTGGAGAGGTGGGCGGCGCAGTGAACATCGCAAATGAAGTGTGTGGGGATTGGGAGGGAGGTTGCATACACAAATTGAAAGGTAACGCTTTGCATAACGCATATACAGTCATTTCAGGACACTTGGTGCTAGAATTCTGACATGTGGATACCAATTTCCTAAATCTGGACGCCGATTTTGAAGTGTAGAGTTGTTTCGCAGCTATGTATCAACACATGATTACTACACAAACCATTTCATGCAACAATAGTATAGGGTAGTCACACCTGTGTGGCGCACGAAGGATACTTTCTAATAAAAGATATGCGAAGTAAAGACACTGAGGTGCATGGCGCGGGCCGTAAGGAAAAGGCTGCATGTTTAAGAGGCCTTTCATAGAGTGATTTTACTTGCACAAAAAAAGAAACACCTAGAGAAAAGACACCTTAAAGCAGTTCCGCTTGACTTGGCTTCATTGTTTGGCAGTTGTCCCGTGGACAGCGAGATCCTGGGACCATTCGAGTACACGATGAACAAGACCCGAGCTTCGGTCACCTTCCAGGCGCACAAGTTCCCCTACACCTCGTCCGTCTACTATCAGTGCAATGTGCGACTGTGTCTCAAGTCAAGCGGTGGCTGCGACGACGTGGTGCGTATGCTTTCGGGTTCATTCCGTGGAAGTCGCGTCATTGTGGTTTCAACTTTGCATTTGCTGTCGATGTGTCTTTTCATCAATGTAGGTGTCAAAAATTGCCTTGTGAGGAAGTTTGCCAACAGGCATAAATAATCAAAAGGTCAGTTTTGCCACACGGGTCAATCAACAAACTTCAAGTGAAGTAACATATTGCAATGTCACACAAAGAACGGCAAGCAGCTCAAAACTTTTGCGCGCTGTTCAAGCTCAACAAATGATGAAAAAGAGCACACAGGATGAGTGCGAACTGTTGCACTTGTTCACTAAACCAGCCTCCGATTTGGCTCGTTAGCTACTCATCGTGCGAACTCGGCCGCCACTGTAGCGAGCGAAGTGAGCTTGGTGTGGTTTGTGGCTTCACCCCAAATGTTGTCATAAAGGAACAAGATGTACAAAACGGTGGCCACAAAATGTAAGTGCGAGCACTGATAAACATGAATATGGTTGCGCACACAGACGCAGACACTAGAACAGGAAATGCACAGATGAAGAGCGCCTACTTGCAACTAAAGTTTATTCGAAAATAAATCTAGAACATATGTATCACTTCTGTCACATCACCCGGAAGGTGAGACAGCAAAAAACACAGAACGGGGCTATAAAACACGTGGCTCAAATCAGATCTTTGAGTGCTGATGAGTTATGAAAATTCATTTTCTGTTAACGTGATGGAGCGTTCGCTTATGCATTTCTTTCCACTTCTCCTATTGTGAAACCTCTCTTTTAGCACTCTGGTGGTCCGATCTTGGTGTTTTTATAAAACAACAGCATCTCATAAAAATGGGTTGCAAACGCACGAGCTACAATGTTTGGGCAAGTGTGAACTATCTGTTATGTGCAAAGATATCCTATGTTCTTGCAACCTGGTGTCGACACATCCTCCGGTTCGGCCTATGTAGATGTGGCTATGGCACAATGGTACCGAATAAACAACAGCTGTTTCACACGTACACTTAACATACGACTGCGGTCACATCAAACTCCCTTTCGACCCTTAGCGCTTTGCGCTAATTTCTTATCAATTCTGCTACATAGCTTGATTAGTTTGTTTGGGGCTGAAAAAACTACCCCAACGTCACATCAATTTGCAATGTTTTTTATACTATGTGACAGCTTGTGCATGTAGGGGATGGCAGAGGGCTTTTTAACTGGTTCCGGTGAAAAACGTTCATGTGTCACGATCACACATTTGTATTATATGTCGCTCATATGTATCATGGGATGACATAAACTGCCTACAAAAAAGTGGAGTATGCATTGGTTCACGTTTGGCACCCATTCTCAGCAACGTAATTCTAGCACATCATGATCGAGTCTTGCCAAACAAGCTTGACGACTTTGTAAAATTTAAAGTTTGCCGTTTTGTTGATGATTCGTGTTGCCAAAATGTGATAGTCGGAATTCCCAGGTCCTTCCCTCTGACGCTTTGGCTGTTTTCTGAGAGCGCATGAAACCGCTTGTCCTCACGTATGAATCGTCAACTGAGAAAAACCTACAATTTTTTATTTGAAGATTTTGCTAGAATCCTCTGATGTTTGTTGAATGTATGAACCAAAAAATGGGGCAAGCCATTTTCGCCTTCCAGCTCAGCTTACTTAAAACTCGTTTAGTGGAGCATCGCTAGCTTCTGCCTTGCCAACGCCTTAAAGAAGTCTTGCCCCCACATGGTCCAACATAGCTTTGCTCTACAAGTGTAGCGTCTGAACAAAGCTGGTTATCGCACACACGTTCTAGTTTCGGTGGCAGAAATGCTGGTCATTGTTGGGAAGAGAGCAGACAAACAGGAAAAGCGCAACAGTCTTGGAAAGAGCCGTCCTGTCGTACTACCTTATGTGCACGACGTCTCGCACAAGCTAAAAAAGATTGCTCGTTCCGCCATCGTTGTGGTGATTTTTTCTGTACCAAAAATGACTTTTGAAATTGCGTTAGTACACCCCGTGCAAACTCTGCCCCGTACTGTGTTGCGCACAGGTCACGATACATCCCATGCGCAGCGGGAGTCGATGATCCACTTGATTTCAAGGACGTGTGGTAATGTCTATGTCAATCTAACCAGCAGAAGCACAAATGACCGCCTCCGAGAGCGCCGAAATGATGGGCACAATGTGATACAAGGGCACCTTGGTATCTATTGTCGGGATCGGTGTTGCACCCCTTTCTTGGACCAGTGCTTTATATTGGCATGGCAGAGGAATCAGCTTAGCTGCAAAGTAATTAAAGCTGAAAAGATACACTTTCTAGGTGATAACTACAAATGTACCTCATCTGTTGCTTTATAGCAGTTAGAATGTGATTACCTGGCTGGGCTTTGAGGCAATCGAGGAACTGTCACACGTGCTTTGATAGAGACGCATATATTAGGGTTGTATTTTATCCTCCTGCTCTGTATCATCCATTTCGACGCATATATATTTTGATACTCTGCAAAATAAAGTTAGCTTTGGTAGTACACTGAAAAAAAAAACTCGAAGAAATGTTACATTTTATAATAATTTAGAAAAAGTTCTTTTTCGTGGCAACTAGTTGAATGATACACGTGTCTTGCAGCCTCCCGACTGCAGTGATGTTCGCCACAGTGTTCGTCGTCGGCGTGATGTGGAGGCCAAGGGAGACCTGACTGCCCTGGAAAAAGCCGAGCAAGATGTTCGTGACCTCAGCATTGAGGTCTTCTCTGGACTGTACGTCAACGAAGTTACCGATGCGGAGGATCCAGAAGGTGAGAAGAATATAGCTTCAGCGAAATCCCGTTTTGTGTGTGCTTTTGTGTGACTTTAATTTTCTACGTGTTAAACAGAAGGAAAGACAGGACTGTTAACCAGTCTCGAAAAACTGAATCGCTACCCCACACGTGGGGACAGGGTTAGGGTGAAAGCTGGACGCTACATCAATCACAACGAACGGACATAATAATAACCTATGAGAGTTTTTTTCATGCCAAGAACACCATATATTATGAGAGATGCAGTAGTGGAGGGGTCCAGAAATTTCGACCATCTGGTGCTATTTAAGGAACTCTGACATTACAAAGCACATGGACCACTACCATCTCACCTTCATTGAAATGTGACGGCCACACCCAGGATCGAACCCGCAACCTTCGGGTGAGCCACGGATTTACCGAGGACAACAATCAACTGCCAAGAAAAGTTTAGGGTATTGCAGTAATTGTAATGTGAATATATTGTAGAGGGCAAAATGAAAAGTTGCCACCACCAGTGCCTGAAACTTAGTGCCTCGAATAATGCTACGGTGATCACCCTTCCGTACATTTTGTCAGACATATCTGTGCATTTAAAACTTGGAAGTGTTCTTATTTACCACTGGTGGCCTAGACGGCGGGTATGACACCCGCCTAGAAGTAAAACTAAAGAGAACATACACATAAAAGGGTGTGCTACCGGCAGTTTACAATGATCCACTGAGAAAAGTTTTGAATTTGTTTATAAAACATTGCGATACTTAATGCAAAACAGGCGAATGCTACAAAATGGCGACATAGAAAAAAGGCGCACAGGACAGGCACTCAGCTTTCACCTCAGGTTCATCATGGATACATGAAAAACTTTATAACAGCAACCAGCAGCCCAAGTAACCACGGATATCCGGTAGGCATACGATGGGACGTACATTTCTGATATTCTAGACATCCATCAGATGTTTAGGGATGTACACTGTACGTAGATCAGATGTACAAAGGTAACAATTTTTTACATTTGCTCGACATCCCTTTAGCACAACCACCATGGACAGACTCTTAGAGAATATATATATATATATATATATATATATATATATATATATGGGAAAGAAGTGTATACCTAAGGGCTCGTTCTTCCGTGTTTTTAACACAATAATAATGAGATCTAACAGACAGTAATGCCAAGGAATGTGCAGGGGAAGTTATTAGAACCAATGGAATGTAAATAAGAAGAAAGAAAAGTGGATGAAAAAATAACCAGCCGTGAGCAGGAATCGAACCTACGATCTTTGAATAACGCCTTCGATGCTCCTGCTTGCCGTGGTAATATATATATATATATATATATATATATATATATATATATATATATATATATATATATATATATATATATATAAGTTAGTGCATATTCAACAAATACCTTTTATGAGAACAACGTTCCAACACAGCCGGAGAGGCCCGTAATTTTTCCATGGGAGCTTTTCTGCTGCAAATGACTTCTAAAAAAAAATAAGTCCAAGTGGGCTTTCAGGAATAATCAAACATTCATTATCAACATATATCAAGGCTATGGAGCACATAACTAAATCCGCAGCCGCGATTGTGAAAGTGTGCACGTAGTTTTATAAGGTTTAAGTTTTCATTGCCCTTCCACCTTCAAGTGGGATGACTTCTTAGGTGGCAGCAATTGTTTCTTTGCAGGTTGATTAAAATATTAGCAACAAACCCCACCCGCACGTGTTTACAGCAATGTTATTCTGGTCACCGCATTATGTACATACGGACAAGCACAGAAGAAAAATTATTGAGTGTAGTACAGGCTTCCAAAGAAGGTGCGGAGGCATTGACCAAGAGCTCGTCCTAAATCGGTTATTAGCAAAGAATATGCGAGCAAATGAAGAACTGGAAACATGCCACATATTAGCAGAGCTTATACAAATGATGGGCCATAGTTAACGTGTTATAAGAATAGATAAATGCCCGATATTAGATGTAAAAAACAGATATGTAACACGGCTTTATCTGTGCCGGGCGAGTGAGTGCGGTTGCTCCTGCTTGCCGTGGTAATCTCTCCGGAAAACAGTGGTTGGCTCATGCCACGTGGCAGTGTTTCTTGTAAAGAGTATTCCTTCATAAGTTCACATATTGCTGTTCATGTCCACAAGGGCGCACTTGAAAAAAAAAATCTGCCTTCTGCCGCTCGGAGCCTCGGAAACTGGTTCAGCATACACACAAATGACGCGACACGAACATCCTCTTTTCCCGTGCTCCTTCCTTCTGCGCACCACTGGTCTAGCAGGTTTCGGGACAATAGCCTCAAGAGTGCGCATTTTCTCCCAACACATCCAGAGGTGCATGGCTAGTATGACCTGTGCATTCGAGGAATGTGAGCAATTGCTGTGCACCACTTGCTGAAAAGTGTCAAGGCTGGCCCATAAATGTTTGCCGACATTCGATAATAATAACACTAAATACATTGTTTCTTATGACATACGATACATGTATTGAATCAACTATATTGTTTTGCCGCATAAAGCAAAATTATTTGGCATCCTGAGATCAAATGCATGAGTCGAAGTTTGAATGAATTTGATTGTAGCATTTTTAATGAAACTTTACAAGATTGTCACCTTGGATTTGGCAGATCTCGGTATATTTTCACTACATTCTAATTTTGCAGTAATAATTGAGAAACTACACATATCCTTGGCTTCGCCTTATGTGGACAACCAGACAACATTCAAAACCTAAAGTCCAGTCGGAAATTCAGTTTGGACATCCAGAAAACAGCCACACGGGACATGCATTTTTGCAGTACGTTCATTGGCTGTCCATGTTGAATATCTACACAGCTGGGGTGCTCCGCCGCGGTGGTCTAGTGGCTAAGGTACTCGGCTGCTGACCTGCAGGTCCCGGTATCGAATCCCGGCTGCGGCGGCTGCATTTCCGATGGAGGCGGAAATGTTGTAGGCCCGTGTGCTCAGATTTGGGTGCACGTTAAAGAACCCCAGATGGTCTAAATTTCCGGAGTCGTCCACTACGGCGTCTCTCATAATCATATGTGGTTTTGGGACGTTAAACCCCACAAATAAATCAATCAATCATTACACAGCTGGACATTTGTATTCGTAATAGACAGCCAGCGGATATCCGCTGTTACTTGGGAGGAGTGCGAATATATTCATCAGTCGTTCACCCAATGACAAATGTGCCAGGACCTTACCAAGAACATTACATCATCGCCGCCCTCCAATGCTGAATTCTACTGCTCACGGGCAATAGAAAACGTCGAAGATTAAAGCACAACAAAACACTTGCGTAAAAATATGCCTAGAAAAATGCATGCCCAATCAGCTAAACCTAAACATTAGAAATCCTTGAGAAAGCAAGCGCCATCCAGAATAAAAACGCTAAAAAAAAACAGCTCATTCAAGTGTGAAAAAAAATACACTATGATTCAGGATTAAAAAAAACGGCTGGAGAGTCTGCACACCTGCTGAACAGAATAAGAAAACAACTTAAGTAAGGACTGTGTAAGTTGAAGAAACATTTTTGACAAGAGCACAGAAAACAAAAGAAAAGCTTTATCACTGAAGTACCCCATCAAGAGCCACAAAAGCACCAACAAGAGGACAATATAAACATATATATATTTATTTAATACTTCTTTATTTCAAACATACAGCCAATCTCAATGGAAATTTTTGCAGGAAGGGCATACACAGAACAAAAGTATACAAGAGTGTTCAATTCCCAGTTAACAATTTGGTGAATTAACAAGAAAGTCTCACATAAAATTTAACAAACACACCTGAAAAGCAAAAAAAGCATTCATACAAAGGACACTAAGCACGCGGCATGAAAAAGAAGTCGTAATGATGAAGGAAGGGTAATACATAATGAAGGTGTAAATTGTTCACGACAGGATGAAAATGATATCATTACATAAAGCAAAATGGTAAGGTTAGTACTATAGACAGAGTTTATGTTTGAAAAGCACATAGATGGTTTTCAAAAAGTGACGGGAAGTTACCTTCGTTATTACAGGTAGTCATGTATGTAAGAAGACTTTTCCATAACCTGATGACTTGTGGAAAGAGGAGAATTTCAAACAGTCAGTTTTGAACCAGTATTCTTCAAGAAATCAGGGTTGATTAGGATGACAGGGCCTAGTTTCGCTTGTTTAAATAACAAGAAGCTGCACCAAAAAAAGAATGAAGAACGAAGTAATAAAAATGAATAAAAATGTGCTCATTCATATGAACAAAGATAACAACACCAAACCTGTATGCCACATAAAGCATGGAAGCTCATAGATAAGCTTCTAGAAAAGCGACTTCCTTGTCACAGAGTGTTAAAAAGGTACACTTCTTCGCTCTTCACCAGACTTGTTGATATGGTATGCTTCTACATTTTCCCTTCCTGTTTCCTGTTGTGAACGCTTCTGAAAGGCAGTGTGCGTGAACTTCGAAATGCACCCTCATCTTTTAGAATGCTCTGCATGGTGGCCACCAGCGTCATTATTAATTGACAAAAAAACGTGGCCACAAGTGCACTGCTTTTCTGCAACGCAAGATTGCACGCACGCTCGCTCGCTAAGGTGGTCGTTCAATCAGCGGCTGATTTGCCCCATGCAAAAACAGGCACACGACAAAGTTATGTCATATAGAACGGTGCCAAAACATTTGAAGCATTTTTTTTGTGAATATTGATCACATGCGCACTTCGTGTCTTCAGCGCTAACTTGCGTGCACAAGCAACCAAGATTCTCCCACGTTTCCACAATTTTCTGGTGGCAAAAAATAACATAACTACTTATGCTTGCTAAACCGTGCACTTAGAGCATAGTCACGTAGAACAAAGGGAAAGAAAAAATAAGTCAGGTTGAGGAGTGAAGAAGAGGGTAAAGCAGAGTATAGTCACGGATGGCATTACACAGACAGGACTATGTTTAGCATAGACAAGTATAGCGTAGGAAAAGGAAAGGGTTTGTTAGAAGCATACAAATAAAGACAAGTTAATCGCTGCTCAGAACGTCCTACAGCATTGAAATTGAGTGCAACTATGAAATTTGTGTTGCTTTCGCAGTGAGCTCTCGCCCTACTTCGTCCGCCAGCTCTTCGGACCAGGACTTTTGCGTGTCCTCGCGCAAGTTTGCCATTGGCATCGCCATCGCCGGTGTGCTGCTCATGTTGGCAGTGATGCTCCTGGTGGCTTGCATCCTGCATCGCCGTCGCCGTAGGAAGGGTTCTAGCACAGCCGGCAGCTCCATCTACTCTGGGCCTTATTCGAACCAGGGATACTCAAGAGAATAAGCTGTCACCTATGCACCGGGAGTCACTCACCCAACAATATCTTAACCAGATTTTGAAGTCTTCAACTCTGTCATTCTGGTTTCCTGAGCTGACTGCAGCATCAGAAAAGCCAACACAATACACTGTTCTTGCTGCTGAGGTTTGTTAGTCTGTCACATGAAACAGACAGAGTGACAACTATTTCTCCCTAGAAGACACCATTCCCAAAAGCAACAAACTGCAGTTTTCATGCAATATGCAGGCATGCCGCATGCTTTCAAAATGTGCCAATCTGAATGAGTCTCATTTGATCAATTATTTCAAGCCGAATTTTTGCCACTGCAACATTCCAGACTTCAACTTGCCTTACAAATGAGGGTTGACAAAATAGAACAAGTGCTAAGATCACAAACAGATGTTTCACTTGCCACATGAAGTCGTTTGCACGTCCTACCGAGTGACTCCTGGCACGAAGTCGAAAGAACAAGGGTGTTTGTATTGGCATGATTTTTTTCTTAAAAATTTTACTGTTAAAATTTTACAGCAGAGTGCCCGTTTAAGATGTGATAAATTTATTTCAAAACAATTCTTAACTAGCAATTCTGATAATCATCATATACGAGTTACAGTTGTCCATGAATAATTTTTCCTTTTCACAAAAATTATCAGGAGGCTTAAAGTTCTGCCACTACATTTCCGTACACGCGGTAACTCTAAAATGCCAGGTTTTTGGTAGAATAGTCTACGTGTTAAGCAACTCAATGCTCTTATGCTGATATAGTTCCTTTGATTGCATGGGAACATTGAATGAGGATGCCTGGTCAGCTGATCCTTGTGAGAATTGGCACCGTGTAGATACTGGTAGTGGTATTTAGAAACTGGCATTGCATCAGTGAAATGTGATGTCCGTCAGTTCGTGTTTTACTGATCTGTCTTTGAAAATGATACGGGGACATCAAATTTACTTTGCACTCTAACTTTGCAAAACAACTACAGCCTTTATAATAAATTTTAAAAAATGTGTATTTGGCATGAGTATTCATACATGTTCCGTTTTAAATGTTACAGTGTATATTCAACTCATAAAAAAAAATTCAAAAGTCCAGAATAACGAGTGAACTTGACCGAGTAAAAAAAGATCTTCCTTTAACCTTGCTGCACAGCCTGTACCTACCAAATAAAAAAACGCTGCTACTTTATGAATTCGATCAAGCTCTCAGGCCATGGGTTAAAAAAGAAGTAGATATTTAGCAGTATAGTGCCAGTTTATACAAACAGGGAGATCTCAAGTGCCATTTTTAATATGGACTACAGATGTGCTGATAAAAGCCACTACTGACGATTTGCGCTGGAATAAAAAAAGCATGTGTAGATATTATACAAGAAACTTTAAAAGCAACTACATTGCTAGTACTTTTTTTAATATTAAGGTATAGAAAATGTCATATTTTTTTATGGTGAGGCATTGTTGCTGCCTCACCATGTCCTACTCGAGCTACTATCTTCGCAAAATAGAAAAGTTGAAACGGAGACCTTGTCATGTGTGGAGTGATAGTAGCTTCAATTTTATTTATATCAAGAAAAGAATATTTACCAGTGATACCCTAGAAAGGGAACGAAAATAGCAATGAAGATCCAACTTGCCTTCAAAAAAATCTGGTGGCCACTTCTGCATGTTTTTTTTGTTGTTCTTGCTGTTGTTAGGTGGTTCAGGCCACCCTAATCTTTCAAGTAATGTATTGCTTAAACAATGCTTTTTGAAACAGGCTCTCTGTATCCAGTAACTATACGACAAAATTTAAATAGTCATTTTTGTATGCAAGAATGGTCTACCCTTTTTGCTTGTGGAACACAGGTGGCACGTAATTTACAGCCAGATCAGAAAGCTTGCATTTCTTACGAAACAATATCTAGCAGTAATGTGCTTTCATTGACAATGTAAGCATGCATGAATTGAGTTTCAAGTTGTGATGTCTCTTTGTGCATACATTTTTATTATATTTATTGATATAACTAGTTAGGTTCACGACAAAGAACGTCAATGAATGCACATGATGGTGAACCGTCCAGCCCTCATGATAGGCAGCTATAGCCGAGCACTCATAGTGGCATAGTGCCAAACATTTATGTTTAGCTTCTTGCTTAGCTCTAAATTCATAAGCACACTGCTTGTGCATAAAGGCTCCATGCTTGAGCAGCTTTTTCGGTAATGCTCACTAAAAAGTACATTAATCTTGGTAATTGTTCTACTACAATTTGATTAAAAAGTATAACTTCCAAACACACAAATGTTTATTGCTTTTTTTTAGCCATTATTCTAGGGATAAGCATCTCAGTTGCTGGTGAAAGCGAAGATTCATTTGCCACTAACAAAAACACCGTTCCGACCACACAAGCTGACTAACATCAGGAGACATGGAACTTTCTATATTTGCTGAGACATAAATATAAGTACCACATTGATTAACTATTGAGCTGCGTGTTTGCTTCACTGGGAGGTTTTCATAGTGCTATGTAGCCATGCAGATACCAAGGCACTTCAAGCTATGACATCAAATCTGTCCAACCAAGATATGCGAACACTGTGAAATGTACTTTCGGAGACAAAGCTCTAGGCTTACTTCAAACGACCGGTACCCTTAATATGTCAGTTGGTGGGCCCCTGTACATGGACAACTAAGGTCTGCATGGCCTTCCACTTGTATTATTGTTATGAGCCGTAACCACACGTGATTGTTCGTGTGCGTGGTGTTGGGGCCTCGTATTTTGTTTGATGCGTACACATAGGTGGGCTTTCCTTTTTTGTTTTTGCATTTGTCTTGTGTGTGTAACAGTCAAGGGCACTGTGTAAAATGCAGCCATTCTTCGACGGTGCGAAGAGGCGCACAACTGCTCTCGGGAGACTCGTCATGTAGCCTCGGACTCGCACATCATCGAAAAAACATTTTGCACTCGAGTCGTTTAGCTGCTTGTGTTCCTGTTTTGCTATAGGAAAATGAAACAGCACTTATTCAACTGCCACCTTGGTTTGGGATTTTTATTACAATATAAAAATGCACTGGAACCCCCACAAAGTTTCTGCATCATGTTGAAGCCTGTTGACAGCGCTCGAATATAACTGGCAGTAAGACTCAAACAATGAGAATAACACTCAGATATAAAGGACTGAAAGTTTTTTCGCTTGGCAAGAATGGTTGTGGCTCATCCACTACTGTTGGTGCACTTATGCACCTGTCCAGGCATGTTCATGCAGTGTATCAGCACTATTAAAATGAATAGATTCACGTGGTGAGCATGATGAATTGGCACGCATGCTTTAATTTGTCTGGGTAGGGGCAGATGTGAAATTTGCCAAGCGCTGTACGTAATTCACAGGAAGATGGGCCTCTCGATGTGCAGTTGAATGCATGTAACCCTTGGAAAGTGGCTGCAGACTGTTGTCAGTGCAGAGTAATGTTTGTTACTTGTGTGTTCTTGTACTTTTGCCATACGGGGGCCATATTAAAGATTACTTGTCTCGACTATCATTTGTCTCCAAGGTCAGTCGTGAACATGCACTAAATGAAATCTTTTGAAACACCGAGTGGTTCTAAATAATTGCCTTTATGTTTCAAGAATCTGTTGACGAACAAGCTCGACCTGAATGTGCATGCTGCCGCTTGAAGACAGCTTCAAATCGACCCTAGCTTCGGAGACGGGCGCTGTTTGCTTACTGCCTCAGTGCACAGACGAATACTCATCAGTGAAACAATTTTGTATGTCAGGGCTTCGTCGTAGATTGCCAGCAGTTAATAGTAAAATTGTACCTAGCCTATACAAGAAAAATCCTTTTTCTTCATATTTTCCTTTAGAACATTTCAGAAGGTTCAAAAATGGGCACATGTGTTAAGATACGTAAAGAAAGTTCCCATACTGCCATCCAGTCTAGCTGTGTTTGTTCGTGCTGTACCACTGCCAGAACCGATAACTGCCTACTTCTCGCTAACGAGTTCTAAGGAGACCAATTGCTCGGGGCGTGATGTTAAAATGCAAGTTGGTTGGTTTAACATCCAGTGAATTACTTATGTATTGAGAATGAAACAGTGAAGAACCCACACAAGGAGACAAAAGGCAGCTGTCTACTGAAATGCTTTATTCACGTGACAGGGCGCTCACAGGGGAAAGGCAGAGTGAGAGGCTCACGTTTCTATGTTATCAAAAGCCATGTCACGCATCTTGATTTTTTTCGGCCTCTTTGGTTCTCTCTTTGTGTGTATGATATTCCCTTCAATTAATAAAATCTTTCAGCTGATCCTGTCTTCTCTGCTACTTTCCAGTCCGATCAAGATTTGATGTCTACTAGCTCACTAACAGGCGATATAGGATTCATGTATTAAAAGGAAGTCACACAGGAAGTGCTATCTAAAACGCTATACGTATCAGTGCAGCTGAGACTGACTGCCCTATATTGTTTTCTAATGCGAAGATGTCACGTTATTTTTCATAAATAATCTTTCCCCATGCATATGTGAAATTTTCTAGCACAAATGTTTATGACACACTTGGTACGGAACGTAGTTATTTCTTTGTGTACATCTACGTGTGAACTTTTTTATGTGAAATCAAATAAAATGTCTTTCAGGGTGCATAGCAATGTCTTATTTGTTTGTAGGCTGCACAATGTTTCCTTCTGAAGGAGTGGGCTGTAATTAAATTTCAGCTATAAGATTTGTTCAGCGGAAGCAATTAGGGCACTCAAATGGGCACACAAAAAAACACAAAAGCAGAAGCGGAGACAGTGAAACCGAGATGATTATCAACAACTGACAGATGATATTCAAAAAATGTCTTTTTGTGTATTTGTAGAGAGCTTGCACAAATGAGCCTTAATAAATGACTCTGCCAAACTTTTTCTTGAAAATCTCCACTGTTCAAGAAAAGCAGAATCATCACTAGTAAAAAAAATGGCAGCATAACCATGGGATGAATGATGGAGAGGGGGGCGAAGCATCTGTCCGTCCATTCGTTCTTACTTCTGTACATCCATGCGTCCGCCTGTGTGACTTGACTATCCATACGTGCGTTTGTTCATGCGTCCACATGTCCATCCGTGCGTCCGTCCCTGCTTTCGTCCATACATTCATCTGTTCGTCCAGCCATCCGTGCATCCGTCCATGCATCTGTCTGTGTGTCCGTTTGTCCATCTAGCCAACACTCCAAGTACCACCATCTCGCATCTTTTCATCACATATTATGTGTATAGAAGCACCGGCATGCAGCCATTTTAAGGACTAAACGACAGGTGGCACACGAACTCTTTCTTACGGCTTGAGCTTCGTGTCTACTTCCCACCTTTAACCCCCTCGAGTTCATGGTATATACTAGTTCACTGTATTCATGGCACTGCTGCGCAACGCTCGCTACACCTTTCTAAAACCAAGGAGATTATGCCCAGCGAGTAAAACCTAGCAACCCTTTCTTGTCGGATAGTGCTCATTGTACATGCCAATGGCTGCTAATTGGGAATGAGAGACAGAAGAATTCGGCTTTTAGGTAACGCGCATGCTGCGAATTTTTCATTGTTCAACAACGACAGGAGAAATCTCTCACTGGCACCACATTGAAGGTCAAAGCGTAAGACATGTTATGTACTATGACGAGGAACGAACAGGTGCCGCTTTAAGAAGAAGCTGCGCTTAAACATTTCAGGACCTAGTTTATGAATACAGTGCTCCTGAATCAGTTTTCTTTCATGCTGCGTATCGCTTTACCTAGGCTTCAACTGAATAATTTCTAAAGATAGGTTTGGAACCATACCGCTTGCAGGTGGTTAGCACCAGTACCACAAGGTAAAATATTTGCATGCTTCTACCAACGGACTTCCATACATCGGCTTGGCCAAGGCTGGAGGTTCAAAGAGCCCTCTTGCACCAGGCGGAGCATGTAATTACTCGAGTCCTAGAATTTACCTACTATGTCCTTTTTTTCTTAAGCAATAAAGATTTAACGTGAAAGGAATAAAGGGTTTCTCATTGGGTTTGACTGTTTTAAGCTGAGGAGCGCAATGTCTACATTGGGTGTTCACGATCACGTCTGCCAAAATCGCGCTGCGGATAGTGGTAAAATTTCAAGTTGAATGCCACTTGCCCTGGTTCTCGCACCCAAAGAGCGAGGGGATGACAAAGACGATGGAGTTGCTCTATGTAGACGTTAATGCTGCACTCTAAAAAATAGTATACCTGTCTCTTTTCGAATGGTTTTGGCTTGCCACATTTACGAATCTCTTTGAGGATCAGAGTCCGCGCGCGCTGGGTACCCTCCCATGAAGAGTGAAATCACTCTTTTGTGAAGGATGACACTACAACTTCTGAGGGAGTCAGGCGACTCTTACCGGTGATGCTCCTACATGGGACTCTGGGGCTATTTAAGTTACTCAATCGACCCATGCTCTAATTTTGGGAGGCTACTGCTGGAATTATTGAAGTATTTTTTAAAACAACTATAATAATACTTACCATTGTGTCGAGAAACTGCGGAAACTTGTAGTTTTGTAGTCCAAATTTATCATTATTTTATTAACCCTGCTATAAACAACAATTTCCAAGAGAGTAATACAAAGAGCGCAACAAGATGCATCTGCGCATTTTAATAAGATTATTCTAATTTAAAGGTGGTAATCACCTTCGAACAGCAATGTGTTCCCGCAGCCCACGCCTCGTCATATCCGCAAAGCAGGCGGGTAGTGCGGGGAAGGCACCGCTTTTGGCCGCCATCACTAGGGTCATATACACCAAGTGTGCTTTTGCGTGATACTAAAGTTGAGGCAATTTTTGCAACCATTGTCCGTTATCACGTTTGATTGTGCCGTATTTGTGTGCAGCCATCACAGAAAATGGAAGGGTGACGAGCGTGAGAAAGCCAAACCAGATAAAATTTATTGCTTGCCGAACGTTATTCGCGGTCAATGTAGCAGTACACTGGAGGTTGCAGCGAAGTGTAGTTGCGAGTGATACAGCCGTCTTCGCCATGCTGATTTTAGCAATGCTGTGGGTGGAGTGCCTGAGAGCGGTTCACCTGCGAATGGAAACTCAGTTGAGTTCGGATTCTGACAACTTTCAGTAATTCAGATGTGAACAAAACATGAAAAAAAAAAATGGCAGCATATCCACAGGCTGAATGATGGAGACTGGGGCGAAGCATCCGCCCGTTCATTCGTTCTTGCTTCCGTTCTTCCATGCGTCCATCTGTGTGACCGTCAGTGCGTCCATCCGTCCGCCCGTGCGTGCGTCTGTACGTCCATCCGTGCGTCCGTCCTTGCGTTCGTTTATGTATCTGCCCCTGCGTCCGTCCATGCGTCCATCCGTCCACGCAGCCATCCGAGCATCCGTCCATGCATCTGCCTGTGTGTCCGTTCGTCCATCTAGTCAGCACTCCAAGCACCGCCATCTCGCATCTTTTCATCACATAATCCGCATATAAAAGCACCACCAGTCAGTGGACATTCCAAGGACTAAACGATAGGTGGCACACGCACACTTCCTTACGGCTTGCGCTTCGTGTCTACTTTCCACCTTTAACCACCTCGAGTTCATGGTATATACTTGTTCTCTGTATTCATGGCACTCCGGCCCAACGCTCGCTAAACCTTTCTAAAACCAAGGAGGTTACGCCCAGCGAGTATAACCTAGCAACCCTTTCTTGTCAGATAGTGCTCAAAGTACATGCCAATGGCTGCTGCTAGGGAATGAAAGACAGGATAATTCAGATTTTAGTTAACGCGCACGCTGCGATTTGTTTATTGTTCAACAACGCACAGGAGAAATCTCCCAACGGCACCATCTTGCTGGTCAAAGCGTAAGACATGTTGCATAGTACGACGAGGGACGAAGGGGTGCCGCTTTAAGAAGCTTCGCCCCTAAAACAACTACAATATATAACGCAGTCAGTTTCGATTCTCTGGTCTGCTAGAGACGTCTGATAAAAGCACAACACAGATCAGTACTCGACGTTGGACTATTCAAAATAATACACGCGTGGTACACTCCCAGCCAAAATGAAAGGCACGCGCGTTTTCTTTAAGGGCGAAGCCCCAAAGGGCGTGGGTCTGTCCATCCCTTGTATGTATGTACGTGACCACTTACAGTTTCAGGTTTGCCAACTGCCTAATACTTTGCTTTTGCAAACATGCCGCTATACCCCATCATTGATCCACCCTCCTGCATGAATGAAGAATGAATAGACTTTAAAGTTCGGCAGTTTTACCAGGCGAGGTCGGGGAAGAGGGGATTAATGCCTGTCCCTTCCCACTCTCCGTTGATTATGATGGCGGTGCCTCAGGTGACCGCTCGAAGTCCTTGCACCCGGGCGGCATCTTCAGCTTGCCGGACGGCCCAAAGCTGGTTGGCCAGCTCGTCGCTTGTGAGTGCTGCCTCCAATCGGCAGCGCAGCTGACGCCGCCGATCGGCAACAGTGACGGCAGCCGCGGCGAAGGCCAGCCCCTGCTCTCGCGCGGTGGCGGCAGCAGCAATTGGCCTCGCATTTCATTCCTGCCACCCTCCTCAATGAATATTATTATATATGGCTCAACATAGCCGATACTGTGGCACACGGCAATAAAAACTCGGAGCGTACTGGATAAACTACGCTTTAATGGCGACAGAGAATCTGAAGAAGAAGAACACGTGTGTAGTGGGTCAGCCCTTTGCTTCCTCTTCTTTCTTAGGTCCCAACATCTTGTCTAGTACAAATGATATAGGTGCCAGGCCATCGTAGTACACTTATAAATTAGATCGATGACTCACTTGCGCGATCATCCTTTGATCTTCCGATTGCGCCAATCATGCCTCTTACAGCTTATGTAACAGGAGCGAGGTTCAGAAAACTTTCCCTTCGTGAAGACTCAACATAAATTACGATACCGAATCAAGATTTCTCGCACCTGAACTCTGCATAAAATAATGAATGGTGTCCCACGCGTAAATTGAAAGTCTCCATGACAAAATACGTTGCCGTGTACCACCTCTTCTACTTAAACAGGTCTTGTATGGTGCCATCCCCTCTGTGCTCAAGCTGTAAAGAACCCAAAAATATAGACCATTATCTCCTCACATGTCGCAGTTTTAAAAATCAAAGAAAAAGTTGTTTCGAAATTTTATTTTAAAAAACTAGAAATATCACTTACTTCTAATATTTTGTCCTTTGTGGCTGCTTCATTAGGACAGGAACATCTCCGGAGCTCTCTGCGAATTGCTATGTAACTCAAGAAGATTGCCTTGCTGCGCCATTGATAAGCTCTCAATTCTCACTGGCTAATCTAACATTTAATACTTAACTATTACACTGTAATGACTTGATCTTTAGAAGAATTTCATATAACGATTATACCTCAATTATTCAACACTTTTTATTATTTCTCTTCTTTCTCCTTTTTTTTCTCTCAATGTGCTAAATTATTCCCGCCAAGTAAGAACAAAGTAAACCTATTTCCCGAGTCTGTATATTCTTAAGTATTGACTTACATTAACCGCCGGCTTCTTGGCGAATTTCCCTTAGTGGGTCAGAGCCACACACACAAAAAAAAGGTCAAGCAAGCAACGTATACGCGACGTCATGCCGAGTTGCGATAATTTAGCCCCGGTGGAAATTGGATTCAACGACATTTTTCCTAATAATGCCAAATTACTACCCCATAATATTTTGAATGGTTTACTACAAGATCACCTGCGCCGTATTACAACAAACTTTATTATTGCTACAGACGCATCGCAATACGACGAAAAGTCAGGGGTTGGTATTTTCAGTCCGATTTTAAATTGAATTTATTCTCTTCGACTACCCGATTTCACACCTGTTTTTGTGGCTGAGTTTCTGGCAGTAGTGCTCGCCTTACGCAAGTTAGATACAGCAATTACATCAGCTGTCATAATAACAGATTCCCTGTCTCTCTGTGCGGCACTTTCTGTTGGTGCTGATAATCACGTAACAAAGGCGTTCCTTGCACTAGTACCTGCGCATTTGAGAAAAGTACGATTAGTTTGGGTGCCTGGACATAGAGGTTTGTTTCTAAATGAAATAGCCGATTCCTTAGCTAAGTCGTCAACCAGGCAACCAATTCTACCACTCTGTCCATCATCCGCTTATGTGAGTGCTGCTCGATTCCGCAGACGTATGCTCATGCAAGTCTTTAAAGGTTCAGCCCTAACAAACTCTACAGAATATCGCCATTTATTATATCCCTGGTGAAGAGACTTTTGCCGCACTCGAAAACAAGAAGTAGCTATCACAAGGCTGCGTTGACGAGTACCAAATCTAAATTTCTATAAACACAGGTCTGCTCAGGCACCTTCGCCACTGTGTGCATTCTGTGATGAACTGGAAGCAATAGACCATTTTTTTATGACTTGCAGGCGGTTTAACACCTTACGAAAAACCCTATTAGAAATACCTTTACGTGGTATTGGTATGGACTTACCTCTGCCTGTCATTTTGTCTTTTGGAGCTTCCATTTCTGGTTTCTCTAATGCGACAGTATGTGCGGCCGTCCGGGACTACATTGATGAAACTAATAGGTTGACTAATTAACCGGTTTCATTATCCTAACAGGTCCACATAATTATATACGTATAAAATCAGATTATTGCTCTCTTCTAAAAATAAATTTGTTTATGTAAATATTTGTATGCATTACATTTAGCACCACACTTTCCTAGGCTATCGGTAATCTTTCTGTTAAACCTCCATCATTCCAAATATGAACAGTAAATGTTGAAACCACTCGATTCTTGGCGAATCCCCCACAGTTGATATGCGCCACTAACAATAGGAGAACAACAACAACAACAATAAGCAATCTTCCGGAGCGTTGGTTGTGGTGGCACCGATCTTTAACTAGTGTATCTTCTGCGCGGGTCTTTTCAAAAACTTTCCTTTAGCCAAGCGTAATAGGCAAGCGCGAATGATTCCGTCATTGCCGGGGTAAACTTCTTCGATTTTTGGCAGAGGCCACATAAACTTCGCTTTGCTGGGTGTTTACATTTACCATGTCTACAACTGCTAGGTTGCGGGCGGAAGATCCAGGGGAACGATGCGCCGATGGTAGAGTGAGGGTGTACTCGTGCTTCCACCGCCTCCAGAAATGATCCAATAAATTTTGGTGGTGTTGTAAACTGCTTGAATATTCCTTAGCACTGATATGTTTCCCTGAATCTTTTGTTGAGTCAGCATCCGGCAAGGTGGTAAATGGCTAGCGTATAAAGAAATGTGCCAGCGTAATCACCGATGGCTCACTGGCTTCGAGGCAGGCGTAAGTAAGTGGTCGGGAAGTAACCAAAGCCTTGACCTTGTTAAGTTGCGTACCGAGTTCTTGAGCAGAAAGGCTGTTTCGTCCGGGGATTTTACGCAGGGATGTCTTACGATCTAATAAGTCTTTCCAACCAACCGCCCCACCATGGAGAAGCGTCCACGATGAATTTCCATTTAATGCGCTGCGTTGTGACAAATCACGAATTCGGTGTTTTCGATCGGGTCGACTATCTTTTCTAACTCCTTTGACGCTTTCTTAAATAATCGAGCGTCACCTGAGTACACGAAGCTGTTCAATCCTCTCCTAGCAGTAAATCTTCAGAATGCTAGCAAGAAGCCTTTCACTGATATGTCGGTCACCAACTCCAAGTGTACCACCCACGTTGATCACAAGTAAAAATCACAATATACGCTTTTTGGTCACATTGTCCGTCTGCTTTGGTAAAGAGTGGTCCCACAAAACCCACTCCTGTAGTGTCAAATGGCTTAGATCGTTCAATCCTACAGGTCGGAAGTGGAGCCTGTGGCGGCGAGCTTGCCTTCGCTCTAATCGTCCCGAGATCGGGCTATTCGCAACATTCACAGAGGGTGGCGACGCCATGCGGCCGCCGTCGTAACTGTCGTTTGGGGGATGCCCGCGCAGCCAGCCGTTCAGTCACCTCACTTTGGCGGTTCGCTTGTGCTTTATATTTTATCGCAGGCAACTTTTTCTACGGAGATTCTTGATTTGGTAGTCAACTTCCGAAGTCTGATGGTACTGCGAGTTGGAGTAGCAATGGTTTACTTTTATGATTTGTTGCTCACTGTGAGCTACAGGTAGAAGAATCACAAAACGTGATAGATGTCTCTGTGCACGTGTCGCGCAGTCAAAGACGAGGTTTCCTACTTTTCACGAGCAGTAACCCTGCATGAGAGGGAGAGACAAAAGAAACGTTTGTACTCGCAACATTTCAGTCGAAGAATAAGCACGCTCAGGGTTTTCCTTCAGGTGGGCGCGAAGGCTCGTCGAAGTTCCCTACGTCTTTATCACATCACTGTTTGTGGGTGACATTCTTAGGTTACCAGGCTCCACCCTCCATCTGCACCCACCCGTAAAGCACGCGTGAGAGTAGAGACGTAGAAGCACTTCTTAAAAGTATATTTTTTAATTCAATCTTTTTTTTGTAGACTGTTGGACTTCTGCGCTCATCACATATTTTCACTTGCTTAGTACCTTATTTTTCTTGCTGTGCACACACACCAACCATAATGTGGGGTGGCTGACAGTGATTAGTGAAGCAGCCTATCCACCGATTTTTTCATTGTTGTCGTTCACCTGGAAGACTATATAAGATGGAAATAAATGTTTCATTTGAAATCAATAGATCTATGGTTATGTAATCAGCTTCCAAGCATGCTTGAAATTTCGGCAAGTGCTACCAAGAAGCCATGAAATGGAGCGTGTTCACGGACTCTAAGGCAGCACTACAGTGTTTGATATTCGCCTTACGCCGGGGACCTTATGAACAACTAGTGCTGGAAATTAGAGAGCTGCTTTACCAGCTCTTCGACGAAAGACACAGAATCACGTTTCAGTGGCTTCCAAGTCACTGCGGCATATTGGGCAACGAACATGCCGATGCAGCTGCCCGATCAGCACACGAAGATGGTGAAGAAAAATCTATACCATTTTCAAGGACTGATGTTGCAATGACCATCCGAAATATCGCTAATGCAGTATTAAAATCCCTGTGGAACACCGAGTGCTTACGGCACACGCGACTGCGTAGACTGGACACGTCTCGTCGACTCCGGCCTCCGTCTGGACTCTCTCGATTCGAGACAACTGTGCTTTGCCGACTATGGCTTGGTGTCGCCTTCACCAAAGCTTTCGCCTTCCGAATCGGCATGGAAGACAGTGCTGCTTGCGGTCATTGCGGCAGCGATGAAACTATAGAGCACGTTCTCTGTCACTGCCCTCGTTACAGCGTGCAAATACGGCAACTAGCTGCTGCGTTAGCTCGCTTTGACCACAGACCTTTGTCTGAACAATCAGTGCTGGAAAGACGACATGATTTGTGTGCTCACAGAAAATCAGTGAAGGCCTTACTGAACCTTTTGCGTGGCAGCGGCCTATTGTATAGACTGTAGCACCCCAGCTTCCCCCCCCCCTTTTTTTTTTTCGCGCGCGTCTGTTTCCCTCTTCGCTTTCTTTTCAATCTTTTTTCCCCATTCCCCCTTCCCCTAGTGCAGGGTAGCAAACCGGATGCTCCATTTTCTGATTAACCTCCCTGCCTTTCCCTCATTTTATTCTCTCTCTCTCAGCAAGTGCTTTACTTCCTCATTGATCGCACTTAATTACGTAAATACAACCAAGTTTGTTTTGTTTAGAAGCGCGTTAAAGCAGCGTTTCTCCCGTGCAGAGCGATAACAGGCTCGAACACCGGCGTCACGACTTACTGTTTGCTAGATCATCCGAGTGGATGGTTGCATTCTTAACAGCACTACTATTTATTTCGTATTCGTGCATCAAAGCTAAAATACATAAGAAAAGAAGGAAGGCTGCCACTTTTGCTTCCGTGCGACATGCCTCGGACGCACTAAGCCTCGGAAAAGCACAGCTATCCACTCGTATGACCTATAAGCTAAGAGTGAACTACTGTACTAGTAAGTAACAGGTGTTTCTCTACTAGCTGCAGGTAAAGAAAAAATAACTACGATTCCATAGGTGCCGGTCACACACGCAAAGCCAGCGAGAATAACGCGTCGAAGAAAGATACTCCCTCCTCCCTTACCAAAGTAAATGAGTCAGTGCAGTGCGTGAACTCACCTTCATCGTTTCGTTAGTTCTCGATTCGAACCATAGCTCCTGCAGGCATTTCCCTGGTCAACAAGTTAGCAGGCACAATACTTCGATAGTGTTCGCAAAGCTGTACGTTCATTCCTTCGCACCTCAGCTAACGATGGGACCATCGTTCAAAATTTCTTTTCTTTCAGTAATACACCGCACACGTGTTTCGCAACACCCAGTGTTATACATGCCAGAGTCGATGACCTTCTAAAGCACAGCTATGCAACATGGTGGCTGAAACCGAAAATACTAAGCAGTTCGAAGTGACGCGAAACCCATCGGTGGCCGTCGAAATGCCGGCTGCACAATCTCCCAAACGACAGCCATGTTGGACTTACAGTAGCGCCCTCTTCAGGTGGTGGAAGTTGCGAATAGGGGGCAGCACCAACACCGCGCTAGATAGGCAGCCGGCGACGCACATGCAAATGCACGCAACGGTGCGTTTTTTAAGCGCTATGAGCCGATTGTCGGCAAATAAAATGCGTTGACTGCTGCTGCAGCCATAATAAATATGCCGTTCATTGCTTAACGGATGTACGAAGCTCACCGAACGTTGCTTTTACTTGTGACAGAAAAGCAGTCTGCCATTAAAGGGGATGTTCGCGCTTGGCGACTGTCTGCACTTTCGCACTGCAGTGTGTCATGCTTCTCGTATTTTTATTTTAGATGTTGAGCTTGTGTCTTGTCTGCTATGCACTGCTGAGCATGACTGAATTAATTCTTCATGCACGTTGGTCATAAATACCAACCCCTCACTCCGCCCCCGGCCAAAAAGAGAAAAAATTTGATAATTTCGTGCGATGAACCCAAAAATACAGCTATTACTTATTCCGGCTTTTCGTCTTAATAAATTCGTCATGGAATAAACGTAGAACAGTCGATAACTTTATTCAGGAAAGCTACGTGACTTACGGCGCTTAGGTGCGCTTGTTCTTACTCCTATACCAGCATAAAAATGTATAAATTCCGCCGGCAGCTTTCTTATATTGATTATCTGCATAAGAGTGATGGAAAGATTCGATTAATTGATGGAATGAATTTTTGTCAAGCAATTATGTGTTCACGCTTTCTGTCTGTCTAGCACAACGTCACCAAAGCTGTCAAGATAATGTGAAAAAAAAGTGACGTTCTCTAGAAATTATACGTCATCTGGAGGCACACCGTCTAAAATAATTTTACAATCTGGCCTCTTTTAAGCGAACCCAAGTCGAAGAAAATGGTCAGGCAATTAGGAAACTCCGACCAAAATTGTAAAACAGCGCTTCACTCAGCGCTTGGTCTGGCTTCAAAACCTTGGTTTTCTGAACACAATTTTTGGTTGGAGTTTTCTAATTGCCTTTCATACTCGAACCAAGCAGACTCCTGCCAAGTGTTCACCTTCGATAGGAACACGGGTATAAATATATCGCCCAATGCTAAAATTGCACATGGCAAGTTTATTCAGCTCCGTGCTATTCAATTGAAGTACCAAAAAGTAAGACTTTACTATACAACAGTGTCATGGGACTAGGATCGTGCAATACAAGGTTATCTCAAGCACAATTAGACTTGTCGCATAACCGATTAGCAAGAGCGCCACAATTACTTTAAGTGGACACCTAACAAGAATGCAAAACTTTAGTTTATCCCAGTTTTTATAAAACGCTGCATTCACACAATATGTAGTATTCCTATGTTTGTGGCGACACCAAGTGAACTTAACGATGGGTTTCAGCTAAACAGCGGAGCCTACACCGATATAAACCTGGCGAAATGAGGCTACGATAACGATACACGTCACTCTCGCCAAGCGCTCGACCTCATCTTATTGCGGTATATATACAGGCGAGTAAGACCAAATGCTTCTGCAGACAGTGCTAGGTGAACGTACAAGCTGTTACTCTTGCGCTAACAGGCAAACCGCCCTTTGAGCACGACCTTGACGTACGCACCGCGTGCTAGCTTATGGGGATAGCAGACGACGCCGGGAGCAATTCACAATAGGTGCGCTTCAGCCAGTGGCCAACAGGTGGCGACTCCGCTAAATCTGAAGGCGAGTAAGCGGGCACATAACGCACAACGGTTTTCAGGGTTTGCCGAGCTTGTATCAGCCAGAAGTGCTCTCTCAGGTGGTTTAGCGGGGCGGTTATGCCTCCATGCATTGTGCGGACAGAAGAATCTCGAACTTCAAGAAGCATGAAATAGCGATCATCAGGTAGCACTAATGGGTGTTTTGTACCAGAGCTTTCATTGAGGTTTTGTAGCCACCCACCAATTCGAGGTAGGTTTTCTCCGTCTAGAAATGGTGGCAAGTCAGTCACCTTTGAACTTTAAAATTGAACTTGCATCTTAGGATGCGCGAACATTTCCTCATCAAAGGCTTCACTTTGAACTTGGTGTATCCAATAACGCCCAGCTGCCAATACTTCCTCGGTCTTCAGAGATCCATACCTCGGGCAACTTTTATCAGCGTTACATAGCAAACGCCGTACCCACGCCGTGATTCTCAGTAGCATGACTAGAGAGCTGCGCCTTGTTAAATAAAAGATTCGCGCTCTTCACTCATGCGTTTTGTTACCTACTTGAAGGGTTATGTGTGCCGAGTCAATTACTAAATTATTTTCCTCTGCTGCTAAGAGTTTCCTCTGAGGCCATTCAGATAGACTTAGCCGCAGCAAGCTCGGTGCTTGCCACCAAACGTTTTTCTCTATCAAAACGTCCAACGATTCACCTCTTGTTAGCGAATCCGCCGGATTTTCATCATCTTGGCAGTGTTGCCAGCTGCAATTTATTATTTGTGTTACTGCTTTGGTTTCAGGGATTCGATTTTTAACGAAAGCTTATTGCTTGCATGAATCTGCTTGAGTCCAATTCATGGCAACTGGTGAAAAGATAACTTGCCGTAGGAAGGAACCGAACCTGCAACCTTCGAATAACGCGTTCGATGCTCTACCACTGAGCTACCACGGCGGCTATCCTCCCAGCCATTGAGTCTGTCCACATAAAAGAAAGTTCTCTGTGAAGAAAGGGGGCTTATGCCTTTTCTATATCATTCAGCAATCTGCTGCCTATTAGAGCTCTCTATAGCTCGAGGCATGGCAACGAAAGAAGATTTCATGGGGCCATTCTTGATTTCGCAGCTATGAGACTCATGCTGATGCCACCGTTGGCTAGCTCAGCGCGATTATATGCGCATGCTTCATAAGCTTTATTGCTGGAGTCCACAAAGACGTGTATTTGAATGTCACGAATATCATCTACCTCTGACGTCAAACGTCGGGCAACATTGACCTCGGGAAGGTGAACCAAATCAGTCCTTCAGCTGTTCCACTGCCGCACTATATCATCTGGTAGTTCTTCATCCCAATCGACTTTACAAAGCCACAGCTGCTGAAATAAAATCTTCCCTCGTACCACGAAAGAAGCAAGAAGTCCCAGTGGTTCATTAACTCTAGATACTGTTTGCAGAAGAAATCGCTTTGTATCTTGAGCCTTCTCCAGGAATGAGAAGATATTTTGCGATCTTTAAGTAGGGCTGTCAGTCTCCCTGTTCCATGTCATTCCGAGAACTTTCGTTTCGGATGACGTTTGTCCACGACTGTTAAGTAGAGCTGGCTCGTTTGAGTCGAATATGTCTTGTAGCTCTTGAAAACTTGTTGTCCACTTTCTGAGTGGCATTCCAGCGTCAGTAATTATTTTTTGCGGTAGTGTGTAGCTCTACAGCTACTTGTAAATTATCTGCCCCAAAAACAAATAGTATACATAAAATGACTTGGCCAGCAGTTGAGCCACTCTCTGCTGCTTCTTGTCTACACATGTTTTGAGGTGATGCTGAATGGTCGCTGTTAGCATGAATGAACTGGACGTCAATCCGAAAGGTACTTTCGTCATTCGCCAGACCTGTTTGTCGTCTCCCCTGAATGGTAACGTTGGCTTCACAGCAAACCACAAGCACCTAAAGAGATCTACGTCTTGTGCTCTAACACCAACTTGCAGAAACGCTTTTCTATGTCTGCAGTCATTGGAATCTTGTACCAGCGAAATCGCATGAGGACTTGCAGTAGCTGAGAATTCAAGTTTGGACAGTATTGTAAGCAATCATTCAGCGATTTCTGGTCGCTTGCGTGCGATGAGAAATCGAATACCATCCTATGCTTCGTAGTGAGCGATTATTAACGGATAACTTCTCAGTGCAGCATGTAGTATGTATGGTCCTCCTTGGCATTCTTTTTGGAAACTACTTTTGCGTAGACCAAGTCAATATATTGTCGGATGGCATGGTCGTACCGCTCCAGCAGGCCCTTTTTAGCTAAGTAGGGTTGAGAGCTGGGCTAGTTGGTGAGACATCATTTAACCATATGGTGTAGTAGCGCAATTTTCACGGGGACAAAGAGGACAAGAACACACGACACTCGCTACTCTTTAGCTAAATGTCGGCGTACACGACTCTGAAGGTGGTTACGTGCTACAGGGTAGTTGTCTTCGATTAGCTGTATGTCAGGTTCCTTGCACGGCACTGCAACTTCGTATCTTCGATCTTTCTTGGGAATATTCTCTATTAACCTGGACACGGCTGTCACACAGGTCCCGTTAATTAGGGCGGCGATCGCCGGGCTAATTCCAAGAGCCGAAGTATGGGCCCCCCGAACCGCACCAGGAAAGCGTGGACAATTTAGAAGTGGTCCTTTTTGGCGCGCCAGCGGACGCCGGCTGTGGCCCAAAGAACAAGTCAGAGCCGAGAGTTGATAAACAAAACAAATATTATATTCTCGAAAATGGCAGATCGAAAACAATACACAAGAATGCACACTCCACAATAGTTACATACAATACGTCCCCAATCAAACAACGTACTACACAGTACAATCAGCCACACTCAAAACAACGGACACAGACAACCATACGCTCTACAATGCAGTCGCATGCATTGAATAACCAAGACACTTAAAGACTAAAGAGATAGAAAACCTATCCAGTCCAAAGTTCTTGGAACAAAAGTCTGGATGATACTCTTCCGAGAATCACTCACTCAAAGTCCAGTGTTGTTGTCGTTCCGCGCCCTCGAAGTTTCTCTTCCAGGAAACCTCGCGTCTTCAATTGGCCACTCTCCAAGCTTCAAACTTCTTCGCCCGAACACGTCGGCTTCACACACGCAGCTGTCGCCACGCGTCTTCGCTCGATAGCGGTAAACACACGCTCTTGCCTGTAGCTCGAGCCGTCACCCCTCAGGTGGAAAACATCTTCTTCTCCTGCTTTGTCTCTACGGACAAAACCTTCGCCGACTACACGGCGGAATGCCTACGCGCTCTGGCGTTAACTTCCGTCTTCTCCTCCCTCTCGTGTTGGTTGCTCGGTTAAATACCTTCCGCGCGACTTTCCAGAAGGTTCTCGTCATTTCGTTGGCGCGATACGCAGCGAAGGCTGGGGGGAGAGCGAGACGGTTGGAATGCCCTCCGCAGAGGATGACTCAACTCGGTATGACCACGCCCCTTTCCTTCTAGAAAAATCGAGTGCTTGCTGGGTTGCCGTTGTGGGGTGAGGAGGTTCGTCGGCGAAGCCACGCTTCCGCGGGGAGAAGCGCGTGCCCCAGGGAGCCTTGGATGTTTGTTTTCTTTTTTTTTTCTTTTGACCTCGCGGGGCCTCTTTCGCGCGTTATCGCAAGAATTTGGCGGCGCGCCCATTTTTAGCGCTCGTTCTGTGACACTGCCCCCCACTTTAAGAATATTATCTCATAATATTCAAAACCACACAAACGAGCGCGAAAAGTCACCACACACTCTGAAAGACTGTAACACAAACCGTCACCCATGACACTTCACATTCGGAATAGATCGCTCAATACAATCGTACATTGTAGTTCAATTCCACAACACATCAAATATAGCCACAGGTACATGAATACAACACTTCATCACACATTCCAAACAATACAAATGTACAAAGTTCTCTCATTACAACAATTACTATACTCACATCATTACTATATATCACATCACCGTAACAACATTTTGACTCACTCAACATACAGTTGTGACACAGGACAACAAGAACATTAACACAACATATGGCACTCAGCACTGCCAAACACATTCTGATTCGACCTCAGCACCTATCCTGTGTATTTTGAGTTGCGTCCTTTCTTGCGGTGCTCGCTCGATCTCTTCTTGTTTTTCCTTGTTCTTTTTCGGCGAGCCTTTTCCAACGACGATATCTGAGGCGGCGTCTCAGCCATCGTTGTCACTTCCGACTCTGCTAACGGGTCATGACGTTTGACGGGTCCTGTCTGTTTATTTACCAGCTTGTTCATGTCTCTACATTTGGCTCGGCTGGCCGACTCCGTCACCTTTACACTGCCGGTCGGTTGAGGTCGTGTCGACGTAAGTCCAGCTGCCCGGCCCGTGAACTCATTCAACACGATCGTCTTCTCATTCGCTGTCTCTTGCACCGCGGCTTCACCTTGGGCTCGAGTGGGATCCGTCACGGGTTGCTCCTGCACTGTATCTCGCGGTCGTTGGGTTGGCGAGGGCTCTATCTTAAGGTCTTCTCCCAAACATTCCGGATCATTCGGTCCTCGCGCCCCGTCGATGTTTCCGATGACAAGGTCGTAAAGGGGGGTCGTCATACATAGAGCCGTAACCTTCCCGCTGAAGTATGGGGTTTCAACCTCAATCTCTGCTTCGGGAAGCATTCGAACTGTACGGTCAATTAAGCAAACCGGTTTCGTTTTGCCGGTTAACTCACTTTCCCGCACCAAGTTTCTCCGCACGATAACAGTGGAGCTGCCGGTATCTCTTAACACCGTAATCTTTTTGCCCGCAACTTTTCCAGGCAGCGTTGGCATTCCTTTCGTAACACCGGTTGGCTGTTTTGACATTACAGCACCCACAACAGGAATTTTCTCCCCATTCTTCAACTCTACGATGCCATAGGTGACAGCATTATTATCAGATTTCGGTGCCGCTTGCACACAAGATACCTGGTGAGTTTGACTCACTCCATTCCGACAAGCGTCTGCTTTGTGCCCAGTCTGACCACACTTGAAGCATTTTACAACCGTGGGGCTCGTGAAGTTAGTTCGGCAGTGGTTAGCACGGTGACCCACTCGGTTACACAGAAAACATCGCGGAATGCTCTCTGGTGCACGCTTCTTTTCCTCGGGAGCCGATTTCTTCGAATCTTCGGGACACTCCTTCTTGACTTTGGCCAAATTAGTGCCACCTTGCGCTTCCAAGAATTGATCAGCTAATTCAAGCATGTCTTCAAGTGACTTAGCTCTCCTCTCTTTGAAGTACAGCGACAGGCTTGGGTGGCAACTAGTAAGAAATTGTTCTCTAATTAGGAGCTCTCTAAGTTCATCGTACTCCTGCGCTGTCCCTGAAAGTTCAATCCATCTGTCGAAAGAATGGCTAAGTCGGGCGGCGTACTGTGTAGCCGTCTCACCATCAGCTGGCTTTCTTGTCCGAAATCTGTCCCGGAATCCTTCTACAGTAAATCTAAATCGCTTCAGCAAAGCAGCTTTCACCTTTGCATAGTTGGCTGCATCGGTCGGCGTCAGCCTACCGTACACACTGAGCGCTTCACCACTCAAGCAAGTACTCAAAGCCCATTGATGTTCCGGCCAATTCTGGCTCTTCGCAATCGTCTCGAATCGGTGAAGGTACGCGTCAAGGTCGTCCTTCCTTTCATCAAACGCCACGAGCAGCTTGCTTGGGTTCAAGCGGAAGCCATGATCTTCCCGTTCGCTGCTTTCAACACTAGGTTGGACGGGAGTTTCACTTCGCTGTTGCAACCAGAGCCGCTCGAGTTCCATCTCGTGCTGCCGCTGCCGTTCCCTTTCAGCCATCTCCGCTTCTCTTTCTTCTTTCAGCTGTCGCTCCCTCGCTTCTCTTTCTTCTCTCGCCCTTTCGGCTGCCAACTTCTCTCGTTCCAACTCAGCTGCTTTTTCTTCCTTGGCCCTCTCTGCTGCCAACCTCTCTCTCTCCTACTCAGCTTCTCTTTCCGCTTTGGCTCTTTCGACCGCCAACCTCTCTCGTTCCAACTCAGCTGCTTTTTTTTCCTTGGCTCTCTCTTTTTCTTCTTTTTCCTTCTGGGTGACCCACTTCCGTAATTCGGCGCCAGAAAGACCCATCTTCTCACCAAGAGCGACTAACTTTTCGAGATCCGTTGTGTCTCGCAACTCGCAAATAAAACCTTGCCGCGTGCAAAAAGTATCTGCCTAAATCAGTCTATCGGAACACTCTCCTGCATTCGTTAACGAGACAATGAACAACACATAAAATCGTTCCGATAGCACTATCAACCACTCGAGGCTCTTTCTCACTACTTTGGACACACTGTGCACCGAAGGGTCCTGTGTCGCGGACAGCAGATTAATTGTCACACAGGTCCCGTTAATTAGGGCGGCGATCGCCGGGCTAATTCCAAGGGCCGAAGTATGGGCCCCGCGAACCGCACCACGAAAGCGTGGACAATTTAGAAGTGGTCCTTTTTGGCGCACCAGCGGACGCCGGCTGTGGCCCTAAGAACAAGTCAGAGCCGAGAGTTGATAAACAAAACAAATATTATATTCTCGAAAATTGCAGATCGAAAACAATACACAAGAATGCACACTTCACAATAGTTACATACAATACGTCACCAATCAAACAACGTACTACACAGTACAATCAGCCACACTCAAAACAACGGACACAGACAACGATACGCTCTACAATGCAGTCGCATGCACTGAATAACCAAGACACTTGAAGACTAAAGAGATAGAAAACCTATCCAGTCCAAAGTTCTTGGAACAAAAGCCTGGATGATATTCTTCCGAGAATCACTCACTCAAAGTCCAGCGTTGTTGTCGTTCCGCACCCTCGAAGTTTCTCTTCCAGGAAACCTCGCGTCTTCAATTGGCCACTCTCCAAGCTTCAAACTTCTTCGCCCGAACACGTCGGCTTCACACACGCAGCTGTCGCCACGCGTCTTCGCTCGATAGCGGTAAACACACGCTCTTGCCTGTAGCTCGAGCCTTCACCCCTCAGGTGGAAAACATCTTCTTCTCCTGCTTTGTCTCTACGGACAAAACCTTCGCCGACTACACGGCGGACGCACTCTGGCGTTAACTTGCGTCTTCTCCTCCCTCTCGTCTCGGTTGCTCGGTTAAATACCTTCCGCGCGACTTTCCAGAAGGTTCTCGTCATTTCGTCGGCGCGATACGCAGTGAAGGCTGGGGGGAGAGCGAGACGGTTGGAATGCCCTCCGCGGAGGATGACTCAACTCGGTATGACCACGCCCCTTTCCTTCTAGAAAAATCGAGTGCTTGCTGGGCTGCCGTTGTGGGGTGAGGAGGTTCGTCGGCGAAGCCACGCTTCCGCGGGGAGAAGCGCGCGCCCCGGGGAGCCTTGGATGTTTGTTTTCTTTTTTTTTCTTTTGACCTCGCGGCGCCTCTTTCGCGCGTTATCGCAAGAATTTGGCGGCGCGCCCATATTTATTGCTCGTTCTGTGAAAACGGTGCTTGAAGAAGTGAGCTGTTCTTCCTCTGAGGAGATGCCCATAACGTCCAATTTCCAAAGAGACTGCAGACCATCGTTAATCTCCTCTTCGTTATGTATATCTGTCCTTAATACCCATATCAAAACCCAAGATGGGCTGTGGACAAAGGCCCGTTTCTTCACGGGTCCTTGCAACGTCCATCCCAATATGGTGCTAATAGCCACTACTTCTTCAATTTCTTGACTTCTAAACCTTCACTGGTTATAATTTCCCATATCTGATCGGATTCAATATCCAAGCAGTAAAACTCAACCTTCTACCCACTCCCTCTGTTCCCTTGAGCAGAGCTCTCCCAGCTGCGTACCGGCTGTTGCTATAGAAGGGAGTGGAAGGTTGGTTGCTTCTCGGTATCCGTCTTGTCTTGTCCTGGCTGCTGTTGCTTGCAGGGGATGGAGGCTAGCACATTTCGAACGTTACAACAACTCGGCTTTATATACAGAAATTTATGTACATATTTACAAGACTTCACTGTTGGAACCGTCGCACGTTGCCTCGGCAGGGCCGATAGGGCAGAGCACTCTTTTCTGCGACAAGAACGACCGCGAGGACTCAGAAGCCAGGTTTTAATCCCTCGGTTGCCCCTCCCGATTTTCCTCACGCCCAACCAAAGCAATCCAGTCCGTTTATTGGACTGACTAAACATTTGTTGCCGTCCTCTCCTCTCGCTCTCCTATTCGAGCACTCAACCGCTCGTCCTAGAGAGAGAGATGAAAGGACCGGCCTGCACACGTTCCGCGAACTGTGCGAACGCACACAATGGTGGCGCCGTTCGGCTGCGGGACTCCTGCATTACCGCGAGATGACTTCGCTGTCCAGCATGACAACCGTCCCGCGGACTCTAATCCTGACGGATGGGTGGCTATACACTGTCCTCAAGTCACCCGCCGGCAACCCGCTGGTTGGGGACCATTTAGGTGGTTGTTAGAAGCGGCGACTGACCGCGGTATTCTTGCCAGAACTGGCGCGCTTACGCGAAGATTATCGTCTCTCGAGAATCGGCCTTTTGGGAAGCGCGCCCTTTTGCGACCGAGAAGACTCGCTCCCCTGGCCGGCGACGCGAGACCTTACACGCCCCTTCCAAGATTCGCGCAAGCGCTCAAATGCAGCTACGCGAATAACAACATAAAGGTATGACGCTGAACGTCCCCAACCCTGCGGCCACACTTCGCAGTTCCTTGAACGCCAGAGGCGTTTCTGCAACGCGTGCAATATTAGGGAGTTTTAGTGCTGGGTACCCAAGCGGCTTGCGTACGCAGGACGTTGGGGTGGCGGTATAGCGCATGCGCGAAACCCCAAACAGATGCGTCGCAAGATCGCGGGGACAATGGGGCCATGTGCCCGCACGGTCCACCTTCGAAAGAACTCACGGTATCCGCACTGCATATACTCTAGCCGTCGAGTTAAAATAAGCCAAAGTACGAGCACTTATAGCGATTACACGGTTTCAGCCAGATTTCGAAAGCTAGAATGGCCTGGAACATGGAAACTAAAAGGTATATGCCAGCCCCCGACTAGCTGAATAGGTGGCGCCATCTAGCGCACCAACAGTGAAACAGACAAGCACAACTTTGTTATTGCAGAAACACTGTGCATTGTACATCTGGTGCAAAAACTGCGCAGCGACAATATTACAAATGAGTAACCTTTTTATTCATTTTCACCTCAAAAACATTACGCGTAAGCTAACATGTTCATGGCTGCGGTTGCACGAAGTGTCACAAGATTTCGACATTGTCGTTACAGTAACCTTGTATTTTTCACTTTTTTGCGTATACCAGATTCCTGTACACAATGAAAAAAGTGTCCTGATCACTATGTATGTTTAATTTAACATTGTAAATCATAAAGCGACTTAAATATTACTTACGCGAAAAGACGCTGTGGCTCTCCAAGCGCGTGTGAACTTCATGCGGCTTGCGTTTGCGTGCGTGCCACCGTGGCGCCAATTAAAAGGCATTCCGGTTGGGTATGGGTTGTGCACGCAACGCCACGCGCCTCCAAGCCCGCATCGCCCCAAGAGAATGCGTACCCAGCACTAAAACTCCCTATTAGGGAGTTTTAGTGCTGGGTACCCAAGCGGCTTGCGTACGCAGGACGTTGGGGCTGCGGTATTGCGCATGCGCGAAACCCCAAACAGATGCGTCGTAAGATCGCTGGGGCGATGGGGCCACGCATCCACGCCACGTGGTCCACGCGGTCCACCTTCGCAAGAACTCACGGTAACCGCACTCTGGATACTCTAGCCGTCGAGTTAAAATAAGCCAAAGTGCGAGCACTTAAAGCGATTACACGGTTTTAGCCAGATTTCCAAAGCTAGCATGGCCTGGAACATAGAAACTAAAAGACATATGCCAGCCCCCGACCAGCTGAATAGGCGGCGCCATCAAGCGCGGCCATAGTGAAACAGACAACCACGACTTTGTTATTGCAGAAACATTGTGCATTGTACATCTGGTGCAAAAACTTCGCAGCGACAATATTACAAATGAGTAATCTTTTTATTCACTTTCATCTCAAAAACATTGCGCGTAAGCTAACATGTTCATGACTGCGGTTGCACGAAGTGTCACAAGATGTCGGCACTGTCGTTACAGTAACCTTGTATTTTTCACTTTTTTGCGTATACCAGATTACTGTATACAATAAAGAAGTGTCCTGATCACTATTCATGTTTAATTTAACATTTTAAATTATAAAAAGACTTGAATATTACTTACGCGACAAGACGCTATGGCTCTGCGAGCGCGTGTGAACTTCGTGCGGCTTGCGTTTGCGTGCGTGCCACCGTGGCACCAACTAAAAGACATTCCGGTTGGGTGTGGGTTGGGCACGCAACGCCGCGCGCTCCCAAGCCCGCAACGTCCCAAGAGAATGTGTACCCAGCACTAAAACTCCCTATTTTCTCTGCTTTACCCTTGGGGCCGCACAAGACGGACGCCATCACATATAAAAAAAACTACACGAGGTCACTGTGTACACAAGTACAATCTATAAAGCAGGCAAGTCAAACAACAACAAACTTGTGCATGCTTACAGCCGTACATATATAAAAAAAAACACTTCGCTGAAACGCAAACACCCAATCGCACATGGTGCTGTTCAAGTTCAACCAAAATAACAATAACTCCTGCATGCTACACACACGCACAAGAGAAACAATACCATTCACTGAGACACACAGACATTTCAATGCATGGTGCAGTTCAATTGTCCCCAGGTTCGCACACGTCACTTTTTAGCATCCACCACGCGCCTAGTCCTCTTGTGTCTCGACCCCCGGAGCACCACTGCCGACTCCGCAGCACTCATTAGGCACCCTCGAAAGCGCGTCTGCGTTGCTATGCTCGACGCCTTTCCTGTGTTGCACCACTACATAATACCGCTGAAGCGCCAATGCCCAACGGGTAAGCTTTGCCCCAGGAAGAGCGCCCTGGGTGAGAAAAGCTAGTGGGTTGTGGTCTGATGCCACGGTAACCTGTGCGCCGAAGAGCCAGAAATCAAACCTTTTCAGACCCCAGATGACTGCTAAGGCCTCTCGCTCAATAGTCGACCAGCGCGTTTCAGTTGGAGAGAACTTGTGACTCGCAAATGTGATCGGCATCTCGGTACCGTCCTCCGCACGTTGCGACAGGCAGACTCGAGCCACGACCGCAGATGCCTCTGTAAACAGCCAATACGGCCTCTCGGGATCTGGGGTCTATAATGCTACTGCCTCACACAGTGCGATCTTAAGCCGCTGAAACGCCCTTTCAGCTTCCGCAGACCGCGGATTTCAATTTGGGATTCGATTCCCCGTTTCCTCTCTCAGGGGCCTCGCTACCTCCGGGTAATCTTTCACATAGCTTCAGTAGTAGCCACACAGGCCCAGTGCGCTGCGTAGTTCTCTTTTACTTTCTGGCGCCTCTAAACCTTCAATCGCTGCAAAGCTTCTCAGGGTCAGGCGCGTGCCGTCCCGAGCCCACCACATGTCCCAAAAACCGGATCGATGGACGAGCTATCTATCATTTATCCCTGTTGACCTTCAGGACAACCAGCTTTAAAGTCTCAAACACCCGCCCAAGGTGTTCCGCGTGTTCCTAGAGCGTTTCGCTAAAAACTGCTATTTCATCCAGGTATGCACAGCAGTATGCGCTGTGCGGCCTTAACAGTTCATTCATTGCTCTCTGGAATGCTTGAGCAGCGTTTTTAAGCCCGAAGGGCATTACCTTCCAGGCAAACTGTCCGCGATGACACGCAAACGCTGTCAGCAGGCGCGAAGAAGACTCGAGTAGTAGTTGTCAATAACCTCTTCGCAGGTCGAGCAGCATTATGTACTTCGCTTTCCTTACGCTCATTATGAGTTTTGCTGAAGGGCATTGGGTATGTGTCCGCCACCGTCCCCGCGTTTAATGCCCGAAAATCGACACAGAGTCGCATGCTGCCGTCTTTCTTCGGAACGCATACCAGCGGATGGGCATATGGGCTTTCTCGCGGAAAGGTCAACCCCAATTCGAGCAGCTCGTCTACCTGCCTCCCTACCTCAGCCTGTAAGCTTTTGGGTACCCTGCACGAATGCGGGCTTCTGCAGACAAACCCGTCTTGCAACCTTATCTCGTGTGGCCTTACTGCCACTACCGTCGCACCGCCGCGGTGGTCTAGTGGCTAAGGTACTCGGCTGCTGACCCGCAGGTCGCGGGATCGAATCCCGGCTGCGGCGACTGCATTTCTGATGGAGGCGGAAATGTTGTAGGCCTGTGTGCTCAGATTTGGGTGCACGTTAAAGAACCCCAGGTGGTCGAAATTTCCGGAGCCCTACACTACGGCGTCTCTCATGATCATATGGTGGTTTTGGGACGTTAAACCCCACATATCTATCAATCAACTGCCGCTACCGTCGGCCTTCCACCAAACTGCTCCACATGCTTCTCGAACACTTCACAGATCACCCCGCGTTCCCATTCTACTAAATGGGCTACCATAGCGCGCGATGGAAAAACTTCTTC
This sequence comes from Rhipicephalus microplus, assembly GCF_043290135.1. NCBI lineage: Eukaryota > Metazoa > Arthropoda > Arachnida > Ixodida > Ixodidae > Rhipicephalus > Rhipicephalus microplus. The sequence goes on from NC_134703.1 coordinate 205,927,508, forward strand.
ACTACGCGTTGCCACTAGCTGTGGGGCGCACTCTACGTCACCAAAATCACCATCTTCCTCGAACATTACTCCTACCGACATAACCCTGGACTGATACGGGCACAGCTTATTCGCGTGCACCAGTTTCTGGTTACCTGCTGGCATCTGCACGAAGTATGAATACTCGTGGTACCTCTCGGTGACACTGCCTGGCCCTTCCCATTTCGGAAACAATTTCTCTGGTCATTGATCATCGAACACCAGTACCAAATCACCGACGTTAAACTCTTTTGCCTTCGCCCTTTTGTTGAATTGCCCAGCGTAGATGTTGTTGCAATTTAGAGCTGACCATTTACGCAACCTGCACCGCGCGCCTCAGCCGCCCTCGTAATTCTTCCATGTACGCTGCTGACGACGCCCCCAATTCTCCCGGCACTGCAGTTTCCCCCATCCAAGCTCTCTTAAGTATACTTAACGGACCCGTTGGTTGACTCCAATACAGCATCTGAAAAGGCGCTACTCCCGTCGTATCGTGTGGGACTTCCCTGTACCCCCACAGCAAGAAAGGCACAAATTGATCCCCATTCCTACCCTCCTTCTCTGTTATGTGGTATAGCATGTTCTTAAAGGTCCTGTTCCAACGCTCGACCACCCCGTTGCTCTCCGGGTGCCCCGGCGTGGAAAATCGAGGGGAGCAACCAAGTATTGACAAAACTCTCTTGTCAGTGCCGCTGTTAAGTTAGTGCCGCAGTTGGACGCTATAAACTCGGGTATGCCTGTTTTGCTAAATACTGCCAGTAGTGCATTGCAGGTTGCCCTAGCGCCTAATGAGCGCAAACACACCACCTCGGGTCAGCACGTGCATAAGTTGATGACGCATAAACAGTACTTATGGCCCCGGCCTGATACTGGCTCCAGCGGCCCAATAACGTCCACGTTAACCTGCTGAAATGGATATCTGGGTCTCGTAAGGGGTTGGATCGGGATGCTGTCCCCGCGACGCCAGTCTGCCTTCGCCTGGCAACCATGACAACTGTTGCAGTGCCGTCGTACGTCGTCTCCTATGCCTGGCCAATGAAAAGTGTACTTGATCCTATAGCACGTTTTACGGCAACCAAAATGCACGGCCCATCTTGACTCGTGCGCCAGTTGCAAAACTTCCCCTCTGTGGCCTTCCGGCAGTAACAGCTGAGTTACCGATTGCCCCAACACCTTATCCTTATGATAAAGTAACCCGTCGATTAGTAGCATGCTGTCTTTTTCTGTCACCGCTCTTCTCCACGTTTCCTGCAAAGTCGGGTCTCCCCGCTGTTCCTCGCAAAATTCGTCTGACGCGGACCTCTCCTTCATGCCGACGCTCGGGGCTTCGTTAGGCAACACGCTGTCATCCTGCTGATCTCCTTCATTGCGGCTTGCTACAGCTACCTCACTGATCAACACCTCCTCGGTCGCGTGTCGCTCTACCAATTTTACACGAGTGTCCACGTCGTCCTGACGCCATACGGCCTCGGCGTGCTGAGGCTCGCTTTCGAACTCTGGCCGAGCGCCGCCTACTTCTGAGGTACCCTCACATACCCTTCGAGGGTGCTCTCCTCGTGTAGTAGTTTCCATTCTTCGTCGGAATCTGTTCGTTCCGTTAGATGGTCCATTAACGCGCACAACAGTGGGACTGGATCCCTAACGTCGCAAAAAACTCCACGCTAGCGCGACATAGTCAGTGGAATAACTGCGAGCTTGGCCTGTACTTTCTCCCCGAACGCCGAAGTCAGGTTGATCATCCCATGCGGTTGCACCAACTCTGGCGGGACCACGCTCTCATGGACTACTTTAATTTCCGCACCTGTGTTCAACACTGCTCCTATATGTTTGTCTTTGCAATCGAGTGATACTGGGATTAAATCACTGTGTGCAGCTGGGGGGCCTTCAATCGAAACACGCGCCGCTAAGCTGTCTTCTTTACTGTTCGGAAGCACTTCCGTCGGCTGTTTCTGACGCTGCGGGCGATTCCATTTTTGGTGCCCTATACTGCCGCAACTGTAGCAGGCCCTGGGCTTTGGTTTCCCCTCCATGACATGGTCTTTCCCAGCCCCGCGGCCCTTCATTGTCTCTTCGTAGGATCTAGCCCTGCTCGCGCTTTTCGACTCCGCCACGCTTTGCTTCGCCTGCCTCGTGGCACTGTTCGCCCCCTGTGTTTCTTCAAACCTTCGCAGCAACGCGGATATCTCTGGGGTGCTCATCCACGTGCTACCTTCTTGGAGTGTCACATATCGCAAGGCCTCCTCCGACAAAGTTTTCTTTATTTGGTCAGCCACCAAAAGCTTGACCAGGCTCCGAATGTCGACACCCCTCTTACCTCAAGGTAAAAGTGGAGGTAGCTCTCTAAACGTGTCTAAAGTGGTCTCCACCCCTCGTTCGCACGCTTGCCTGACCCCGAAAATCTTTTTAGATATTCCCCGGCTGAAAGTCTGAGCTCCTCAAGCACCGTTTGCTTGATTATCTGGTAATCTTTGTGCTCTGTTGGGCTTAGCCGCGTGGACAAAAACGGGACTCTCTCCGCTACCAACAGGAAAACTAAACGTCCCCAAAACTCCCCCGGTACTTCGTACGCTTCTAGGGCACTTTCCACGGACTCAAACCACACCGGTGCATCAGCATCGGCTGGAAATTCGGGTAACACCTCTGTGAGGACTTGTGAGTAGCGTCTTAGTTCGCTACACGTATCCCGCCTGCCGAACTCGGGTCCACTCCACTGAGAGCTTCCGCCCATCATCTGCGACAACCTCTCCATCTCCAACCGCAATTCCTGCAGTCTACGCTTCGGCGTGAGATTTCCGAAACGGTCATCTTTCTGGGTCTCCCGCGTACTACCCTCTCCCGGGTTGCCCACGTCACTCTCGTCTTCCGACTCACGACTACAGCCTGCGCTCGCCTGTCCGGGTTTAAGCGGGCAAGTCTCGCGCCCATAGGATGCCTTAAAACTCAAAAAAGGCAGCGGCACCCCTGAGATGTAAGAACCCCACAGGACTCATCACTTTTGAAGTTGCTGCTCACTGGTCTCTTGTCGTTCCCGCCGTCAGACGCTGGACATTGCTCGATGTCACCGGCGTTGTCGCAAGACTGATGAATTGGGAGGACCCTAGCTGGACCGCTGGCTTCCTCGGGTCGATGGCTGCCGCACCGCCGCCTCCTCAACTCGGTGGCTTGGCTCTTCGTTGGAACAGCCGATGTCTTGGCTTTTCGTCTTGCGTGTTCTCCGCAACACGACGATCTCCTTGTTGCGCAGAGCGCTTCATTTCGTCGTCTCGATCCTGTCGGACTTCGCCAGTAAAACTCAACCTTCTACCCACTCCGTCTGTTCCCTTGAGCAGAGCTCTCCCAGCTGCGTAGCGGCTGTTGGTACAGAAGGGAGTGGAAGGTTGGTTGCTTCTCGGTGTCCATCTTGTCTTGTCGTGGCTGCTGCTGCTTGTTCGGGGATGGAGGCCAGCACATTTCGAACGTTAACAACTCGACTTTATATACATAAACTTATGTACATATTTACATGACTTCGCCGTTGGAACCGTCGCATGTTGCCTCGGCAGGGCCGATAGTGCAGAGCACTTTTTGCTGCGACCAGAACGACCACGAGGACTCGGAAGCCAGGTTTTAATCCCTCGATTGCCCCTCCCGATTCTCCTCACGCCCAACCAAAGCAAACCAGTCCGTATATTAGACTGACTAAATATTTGTTGCCGTCCTCTCCTCTCACTCTCCAATTCAAGCACTCGACCGCTCGGTCGTAGAGAGAGAGACGAAAGGACCGGCCTGCACACGTTCCGCGAACTGTGTGAACGCACACAATGGTGGCGCCGTTTGGCTGCGGGCCTCCTGCATTACCGCGAGATGACTACGCTGTCCATAGTACCCTCCAACGCTTCACCCCACTCATCATCATTCACCCTGTGGATGTGGTGCGACTTTTCCTCATTAAAGTGCACTGACTCATTACAATTGCGCCAAAGCACAGGTGGCTTGAAATCTTGTTCTTGTGAATAATCTAGCGCTCCAGATACTCTTCATTCAATTCATCAAAACTGTGGGTGAGTCAACCACATTAAAATTTCAGTCTCGTGTGCACTTTATCAAAAAACATCCGTATAACGAAGTTCAATAACGAGAAAAATATTCTAAATCTGTCTCAAATTGGCTTCAGATCAGGGTGCTCGATATGACATGCACATGTAGATATTCAAGAGTCGTATTCGGTTAGCTCGGCGTGAAAGAAAGTATGCCGCATTAGTAACGTTAGACATCGCGAAAACGTATGACAGCGTTGAGCATGCAGTTTTAGTTGTGCAGTTGCACAACATGAAGCTCCCAAATTACATTACGGCATAGATTGAGGAATGTTTTTGTAATCGGACACTCTTTTGTTCCCGAAGTGGCACTTCTTCGTCCAGTACGTACGCGCAAACACGAGGCATTCGCAAGGGGCAGTACTTTCTCTTTATTATTTGATATACTGATGAGTTCTATATCACAACATCAGAAAGTACACACATATCTTTATGCGGATGACATCGCATTTTTTGCTGCGGCCGACAATATTCATAATTTATATCAGGTGCTACAGTCATACTTATGAGCTTATGAGGAGGGTGGCTTGATGAAATATACATGCATCTGAATGTGCGAAAATGCTCCATACTGCCATTTCCTTTGAAATACCCCATTCATTCTGTTGTCACGGTCCCTGGTATCAGCGACCATGAAGTTGTTGTCACTAAAATGTCTTGTAGTGCTAAAAACCGCTGCGCTCAGGCACCCCGCAAAGTGTTCTCATATGAAAAAGGTCGCGTGAACCGATCACTGTCGCGTGAACTGGATGCATTTTTTCCTGAGTTCCAATCGCATAGTTCATCGTTAGACATGAATGCGCAGTGGAATTTCTTCAAAACAAAGATAATGTCCTTGACCCAAACTTTCATTCCTTCGTGTATCATTTCGGCCAGGCGATGCAATGATAAACCATGGCTCAGTAGGGAACTCCGATCAAAGATAAATAGAAAGAATCGATTGTATCGAAAGTATTGCCAAGTGCCTGATCCTGCGTTGCTTTCAAAAATGAAAGAGATGGGCAAAATGGTGACAAAAGCTATGCGCAGAGCACAAGAAATGTACCTTTGTGATCTAGGCGAGAAACTTAAAACCAACCCCAAGGAAGTGTGGAAATACGTGAAAAATAAAAGTTATTCTAGACCCACTATTCCTGACATCATGGACGGAATAAATTACTAATCTAACACGGAAGCCAAAGCTCAGGGTTTCAATACATACTTTCAGTTTGTATTCTCGCATCCAGTTAACACATGTAGTCTATGCCAGAATGATGGCTCGCTCCCGCAAATGAACGACATAGAAATTTCCGAACGCGGTGTCGTGCTCTTGTTGGAAAAAAATAAATGTTCACTCTGCTCCTGGTCCTGACTGTATATCCAACTTCGTCTTGAAAAACTGCGCAGTGTCTATTGCCCCTTTTTTAACTCTCATGTACAAAATGTCGCTTGAACAATGCGTTTTAACGGCTGATTGGAAAAATGCCAACGTAACCCCAGTAAAAGCGGAGATAAAACAAAAAAGTGTAACTACAGGCCCATTTCTCTGACAAGCGTGTGCTGCAAGACACTCGAACATATCATTTACACAAACTTAATTAATCATCTTCAAAGTAATAACTTCTTTTCCCCATTGCAACACGGTTTCAGGGCGGGTTTCTCGTGCGATACACAACTGGTCGAGTTCACGCACGACGTTGCAGCTTCTATTAACTCAGGCCTTCAGGTTGACTGTATATTTCTGGATTTCCAGAAGGCATTCGATTCCGTGTCACATGTGTTGTTGTTGCAAAAGCTTCATTGTCTAGGCCTACCTAATGCCCTTCTCATGTGGATTGAGGCGTACCTTTCAGAAAGACAGCAGTGCGTGATTCTTGACGGTGTGTGCTCATCAAGTGTCGGTGTATTGTCAGGAGTGCCGCAAGGGTCAGTTTTGGGGCCCTTGCTTTTTCTTATTTTTATAAATGATATCTCCGACAATCTCTCTAGCCGTGTTCGATTGTATGCTGACGATTGCTGCATTTACAGTAACATTACCTCTGAAGCGGACACCGTTCAATTGCATAATGACTTGAACTCCGTAGTTTCTTGGTGTGATTCATGGAGAATGACACCAAATCTGTCGAAGTGTAAATTGGTGACGTTTACGAACAAAAAACAGCCTCGGATTTCAAATTACGTCAAGGCCGGGGCTACCTTGCCGGTTGAAACAGAATATAAATACCTAGGGGTCATTTTTTCTGCCAACCTATCTTGGAACGCTCATATTAATTACTTAACATTAAAGGCTAGTCGAGTGCTAAATTTTTTGAGGCACAATTTCACACAGGCACCAACTAAGTTGAAAGAAACACTATACATATCCAATGTGCGCCCCATATTAGAATATGCCTGCAGTGCCTGGGACCCCTCAACAAAATCAAATATAGAAGCCCTGGAGCGTGTACAGGCACGCGCAGCACGCTTTGTGGCAAGCAATTATAACTTTACCATAAGATCAGCTGACATTCGTTCAGGATTGCAATGGCCTCTGTTAGCTGACCGGCGAAAATACCTACGACTGTCCCTATTTTACAGCATATTCATGAACAAAACAGGCATCGACAAGGATCAGTATATAAGGCCACCTACCTATGTGTCACCCCGTACTGACCATTCTTTAAAACTGCGTGAATACACTTCCAGGATCAACGCATTCAAATACGCCTTTTTTTCAAGAACCACGCATGAGTGAAACGGCTTGCCAGAGGAAATTGTCTCTGCGCCTTCCTTATCTTTTGTTAAAAATTTGCACAATTTTTTGTTGAACTAATCATTACTGTACATTTCTGATGCCTTCTGTACTAATTATTTTGTTTTGTTTTTATTGCCCTGTGTTACCAATAGCACTCTTCTCTTTCAACGTTTGCTTTGTATTTGCAATTTGATGCCTTATTTATGACAGTGTTGTTTCACTTTTTTATGACTATGTTCTTTCAAACGATACAGCCTTTTATCCGCAACCATCTTTTTCGGTATATCGACTGTACTGTATTCTTTTGCTTGTTCTCCCCCCTACAATAATGCCCGTAAGGGCGATGTAGGTACATGTATAAATGTATAAATAAAATAAAATTCATATTTCTCTTTATTATCATCTAGGGTGTATTCCGCAAGTTGAGCAAATAAAATACTTTTGTGTGCTATATGATCGCTACTTGTCTGGGAAGGAACATATCGAATACATATCAGTAAATGTTGTTCAGGCGCTCAGTTCGTTACGCAAGATTAGTCATAGTCGATTTTTTCCATGAAAAGGCAAACGCTTTTATCAATATACTGCATGTACGTTTGACCGGTGCTGGAATTTGGATGCATATTATACGCTGGTGCGCTTACTTATAAGCTTCGCCTGCTTGTAATACTTGAGAGGCAAGCCTTGCGTCTGTGTTTAGGTCTTCCCAAATCTGTAACCATTAAAGTATTACATATGGACGCTAGACACCCGTCACTTCATTCACGTTTCAAATTATTGGCAGTACAATCATTTTTAAAACTATTAATTCTCAGCAAAGCACTCCGATACAGTTTTTATATCCCAGCCTGAGTGGTTCTTTGGAGCTTATCGGCCAAGATTTCACACGCCTCATGTTCTCCATATACAGAGCTTCTTTGCCGTATCTCCGATCGGTGATAGCAACAACTCCATCCAAATACAGTTTGAGGAAATGTTTCCAAAACAAGTGGAACTAATGTAAACCGCACTTTAAATTCTATTCTGGGTGATTATCTGGTTCATTCATCAATAAGGACAGTCATTGCGACAGATGCTTCGCAAAATGAAGAACAATGTGAAATTGGGATATTCACCCCTATTGTAGATTGCTTATTTTCTCTACGCATTCCAGACATTGTACCCTTTTTTGTAGCAAAGTTTTTTTGCGATAATTTTGGCTCTCCGCAAATTAAATGCACCGACCAGTTGGGCATTATTATTAACTGACTCGCAGTCGGTGTGTTCTTCTCTCTTTGCAAATGACAACTCCCACGTGCTGAGTACTTTTAAATCATTAGTTCCACCGTATATGAAGCTGTTATGTTGGTTTGGGCACCAAAGCATAAGAGAAATTTCCTCAATGAAATGGCGGATGCATCAGCCAAATTATCATTAAATGGCCCAGCTATTCAGATACTTCCAGCATCTAAATTCGTTATAGGGGATAGATTTAGAGGGAATATTATACTAAAACAATTTTCTTTGCCTTCCATAATAAACAAATGGAAATTTCAACACCTAAATCATCGTTGGAACAGTAAATTATGTGACACGCGTGCCATTGAAGTCGCAATCACAAGGCTGAAGTGTCATACTTTATAGCTAAATTTCTATTTACACAGAGCTGGTCTAGCTGCTTCCCCTAATTGTTGGTGTAATGGTTAAGGACGTTCGTCACTATGTTTGTTAATAGCGGACGAGAAAATATTGACATCAACATGTGATGCGACCAAAAGAAGCTTAAATTGCACGCTAGAGAAGGAAGCGACACTTTCTTGTTGATGAGCTGCGCGAACCGATGGCTCTGCGCCTCCTGCGCGGGGAACACGCCCCAAGCAGCTGCAGCAGCCCGATGAAGGCCAGCGTCGGGTGCGGCAGGTGCGGCGGAAACACCTACTTGTATAGGCACACCTTGTTCTTCTCGGTTTTGTGCACTTCCTGGTCCAGGAATGGGAACGTCGCAGTTTGAGTCCCCGTACTCCCGAGGTCCAGGATCAGGCCACGGCTCACGAGGACCACACCCGGTAGGCCTCGCCCACGAACCTGCTCGGAGCCACTGCACCCAAGCAGGAGCCGTTCAGCAGGACCCATCCTTGGACCTTGTACAGGCCGACGGACTCGACCTCGAACCGACACACCGGAGCTCGACCTGGCCGACACGTACGGGTCCCACGTCCGGCTCAGGAACGCTGCCAGGAACTCGTCCTCTCGAGCGGCGCACCACTTCGTCTCTTGCCGATGTGCGACGCTCTGGTGACACCGGCGCTTGATGGCGTGGGTGCGACTGCTGAGCGGTCAACCCGCATCGGAGACGCGATGCTCTATGCGGGGAATGGCCAGCCTGTCCAGCGAAGAGCGTGCGCCAAGACGCGATGCTCGACGCAACCGTGACCATTAGCCAGGCCACGTTCATCGCTGTGTTGAACGGCTGACCACGGAGACGCCTCGCCGAGATCCGCGATATTCCGGCAAGGAAGAGAACAGCAGGCCAGGCCGCGCCCCGAGATGCAGTACTCGTGCCGGCAATGCCGCCCCAGCTGGTAGTTGGACGACAGTAGCGTGGACAGCCGCGTTCCCTGGCCGGAACCTGGATCGCCTGCGTCCGACACTTCGGCCCGCTGTCTCCCGTCTGCCGCTGCTCCGGCTTGTCCCCAGCCACACAGCCTACTGCCACGTAATGATCGCACGTGGCCCAATCGTGGCACGCCACCTCTATGGGCCACCACTGGTCATCAGCTGAGTGGCGCACAGTTGCCTCGTAATCACACGTGCCTTCTCCTCTTCTTCGTTTCTTGTTGTCGCCTTCGTGCCACCTGCCCTCCGCTCGTCTTCTTCAGTTTTGGTTTGACGTTCCTCGGCGTCTTTAAGTCCTTTCCTTACAGTTGGTTTTGTGGAGTCCGTGAGACGTAAAAACATTGCTGATATATTGTAAAAAATACGTTGCATTGCACAAAATCACAATAGATGACGTCTTCCGCCTCGTAGGATTGGAGTGTACCACTCCCAATGTACATTTTTGGGAGGCTTTGTCCCTGGAGTTCCCTGACGGGAAAGTTGCCGATGCCTTGCAGGAGTTCAATAAAGTTTATTAAAGATTCAGACTCTAGAACACAATATTACTCTTAAATTATCCTGTTTTTTTTTCAAATTGCTTTATTCATTCATTTACCTATTGTTGTTGGTGAAACCATCTGCCTCATTTTCTGTATTCGTTATTTGTAATTGTATATTTCCCATTTCTTCTAGCGTTTTTTCTATAGTTTAAAAACCTTGAGCTATTAACAATATTCAGTCAGAGCTACTCGGTTCTTGGCCAATTCCTCAGCGTGGGTGTGTGCTAAAGTTTCAAGGGACTTCCTTCCATCGAAGGTGCTCCGTGCAATACTGTTTTCTTGGGCAAGATCGTAAGCGCTGTTAATCACGCCGCTTAAACTATATTCGTTAAACCTCGCACTATAGTATTAAAATAATGGGTGAACTCTACTTTAGCGCTTGCAGGTGAAGTATTTATAACTTCAGATTGTCTGACTTTAGCGCACAGAGTGGCGCTGTCACAGCGACTTTTCAGCCAAAGTTCGTAGACAAACTTACTCTAGTCAAGCATGCAAGGACTTCTTAGCTTCAATTCGTTCCTCTGTCAGAAAACAAGTGTATGCACCAAGCAGTCTTTTATGTCTCAGACTTCTACCTTCGAAACAAGTCCGGTGTTAAATGCGGCCTCCTCGCTTATCGGGATCAGTGGGTGAGTGCACACTCCAGATAGCCACATTGTCCGCGCATCGCTATTTATCATCGGCGTCGAATTTCTCGGCGTACACACTCAAGCGAGCCAAGCACGCATCGTCCATGTCTGCTGCAGCTTAAAAAATGGTAAATGTCGCACCCTATAGAGCCAGATAAAATAAACAAGAGCAACTTGCCCGTAGTAACTTGTGTGCACCTGTTGGAACCGCCGGACTGTACTGCGGCTATGTCGCCGGTATAGTGGCGGCCTGCTAAATGATGGCCACGCAAATGCCAGCACAGTTGGCGCACTTTTCGCTGCCGCGCCCGCCAAGATGACTGTGGTGTCGCGGTTTCTGTTCAGGTTTTGGAACTGGTTGGCTGGCCCCTAATGGGCGCTGTCCATATGTAGGAGAAATTGACGGCTGCCCAGATAGAACTGCTGTTAAGAATCACCGAGCTGTAGACTGCGTTGGCGACACAGCATGAAAAAACGAGGGCATAGGGAGAAAGGCTGAAGTCCGCCGAGAAAGCATTAGCCAAGGTGAACAAAGGAGCGGCCGACGGAGAGAACAGTAGGGCACCAGTAACCATAATGGCGGAGAAGAAAGAGCTAGCAAGTTTGTAAAAAACATGTTCAGCCAGTTCAATTGTCGCAAGGCCCATCTTTGGCGAAGTAGTGGTGGGGCTGGGAGGGGACAAAGCAGCCGGCGTCACAGGTGCAAGTAACCCCCAGGTGCAGGACGCTCCAGTTGAAAAGTCACAGCATGTGATAATCGCCGGGAACTCAAATTTAAATCGATGCGCAGAAGCAATCAAAGAGAGGGTAAGAGGTGATAAGAGGGTCACAGTAGGGACGTTCCCAGAACGCAAGCTAGAAGCAGTCATGAGGCAAGCGAGCACCAAACTCAGAACCACAGTTGATAGACGAAACCTCGTGATCATTTCAGGTGGTTTAAACGATGTCTTAATTGAAGATACAACAGGACTAGCGACCACACTGACGAAAGGGGTCAATGACATGCGCGCCACATCTCCTCAAGGACAGGTAGTGATATGCAGGATACCGGAGATACCAGTGCGTGACGGCAACTTCCAAAAAGCGCTTGTCAACGAAAACCAAGAGATATGGCGGATGAGTCGAGAGAAAGGCTTTGCTGTGGTGGAAATAAACAGAAAGGTGCATAGGTGGGGTGGTTTTCAACGAGATAGAATTCACTTCGTTCGGTGGCTATGTCATGAGGTAGTTAGGTGATTTGCAGGACGCGCAGTAGCTTTTTTGGGGGCACGCGAGCCCTTCGGGGTGCAGGATAGCTAGTAACAAGGAGAAAAAAATCACAGCATATCCACGGAGTAAATGATGATGAGTGGGGCGAAGCGTCCGCCAGCACGTCCGTGCGACCATCCGTGCGTCCATCTGTCCATGCGTCCGTCCGTGCGTCCGTCCATCCATCCTTCTGTCTGTCTGTTCGTTTGTCCATCCGACCGTACATCCGCGCGTCAATCCATCCTTCCGTCTGTCTGCTAGTCTGTCTGTCCGTCCATCCGTTTGTGCGTCCATCTAGTGAACACTCCAAGTTCCGCCCTTTCCCATCTCGCATCCCCTGTGGCATCCCCTGTGCGCACGCACACACACACACACACGCGCGCACGCACGCACGCACACACACACGCACGCACACACACCCACGCACACTCACACACACACGCACACACACACCCACACGCACACACACACACACGCACGCACGCACACGCACACACACACACGCACACACACACACACACGCACACGCACACACACACACACGCACACACACAAACACACACACACACGCACACACACGCACACACACACACATGCACGCGCGCGCATCGAACGAAACAACGCACGCTTCATTCTACAAGGCTTTGCAGACGACGACGTCGCCATCTAGTGAACACTGCAAGAACTAAACTAGAGGTGGCTACATACAGGGGACGGTACCGCCATCTAGTGAACACTGCAAGAACTAAACTAGAGGTGGCTACATACAGGCTACAGGGGACGCACAGCCCACGCCCTAAGGAGCTTCGCCCCTAATAACCAGGGCGGCTCTTTTGACGGTAAGTATAGTCAGATACGATTGCAAAGTGGCACCAGTATCGAAGATAGGTCGAGTCCGGGACAGAAATTGACGTACCACGAGCGCCGAGCCCATTCAGACATAGGGTATATTAACATGCAGGGTGGCAGGAACAGACTGAATTGAGAAGTGATAGAAGAACAGTTAATGGAGGATATGCCGATGTTAAGCGCTTTTGTAGAAACACATCTTAGGGACATGGAACAACCTCCTAACAATCCGGACTACGAGTGGGAATATTGTAATAGAACAGAAGGTAGGAGAAAGGGGTGGTATTGAGGCATTGATACATAAAAATACAGACTGGCAGAGGGCCAAGCAGGAGTGCGAGGAACATTTATGGCTAAAAGGGAAAGTGGCAGGGCAAATGACCCTCCTTGGTGTGGTGTACATGTGGACGGGAGCAAAAGCCACAGCGGAAAACCAGGCAATGGCTCAGGGGAAGGCACATAGATGAAGGTGGCGGCAGAAGTCTGGGTGGTGATCACAAACGTATCAAGCTAAGTTTTATAAGAGCAGGAAAAGTGGGAAGGAGACAAGATGAGCAACATCAGGAAAATTTTTATTCAGAAAGGCAAATACAAAAAGCTACTAAACAAATTGAGAAAGTAATCACTGAGGATAATAAAACAGTGTGGACATACACAAATCACTGTTTGAGCTAGAGCTTGCTAAGGCACGTGACAAGACACCCCGGAAAAGAAGACACAAACCCAAGAGTTGGTGGGATTAGGAAGTTAAAAGAGCCATAGCAAAACGCCCGGAAGCCTCTAGGGAACACATACATGCTAAGCAGCGGGGCGAATCGACAGACGATGTTCAAAAAAAGGGAAATCTTTCTAAGCTGTAGAAGAGATGCATACATTCTGACCAATAAAAAGATTAGAAGAAAGCAAGCTCAGTGGCTGGCAGAAGTACATAAAAAAGATAGAAAGGCAGCTGCGAAATTTCGGAACCGTCTAAACTCCCTAAGAAAGGAGACGAGCTAAAGCAGAGGTTTTAACTACAGCTCAAGGTGCTAGGCTAGAAGGGGACGAAGCTATTGAATATATAAGAACAAAGGTGATAAAAAATTTCAACAAAGAAGTGCTTTAAGCACCACAATAGACAAGGATGAATCAAGTGGCCCAATGGCTTCATTTTGACAACGACAGTGGGAAAAGGCTGAGAACAGGGTTCCTAGTGGTACATCAGCAGGCCCAGATGGCATACCATTTATGCTACTGAAGACATTAGGTCCGAAGTTTAAGCAGGCTTTGAGAGAGGCAATGAGCAAAATAATAAACGATGGTGAAGTCTCCGATAGATGGAAAGTTAGCAGCATGAGCATGCTCTATAAAGGAAAAGGGGACAAAGCTGACATAAACAACTACCGTCCTATAACAGTGACATCAGTGATCTACAAGCTGGCGATGCAGATTATAAAGGAAAGACTGCAGGCAAGGATAGAGGATGAGGGGGTGCTAGGAGAACTGCAGAATGGGTTCCGGAAACACAGGAGGTTGGAAGACAATCTGTTCTCATTGACTCAGTGCATCGAAATAGCAGAAAAGGAACACAGGCCCCCGTGGCTAGCATTTTTGGATATCAAGGAAGCACACGATAGCGTAGTTCAAGAGGACTTGTGGAGAATACTGGACACACTAGGCGTGAAAGATGTAGCCAATAATCTTTTAAAGGATACCTATAAAGGTAACGAGGCAGTTATAAAGTGAGAAAAGCAGGTACCCAAGCCTGCAGAGGTAAAACGGGTGCTTAGGCAGGAGTGTCCTCTATCACCCTTGTTATTACTGATGTACCTACAAAGATTAGAGGCCAAATTAGAAGAAAGTGGATTGGGCTTCAACCTCTCTTTCATCAAACAAGGAAAAATCATTGATCAGGCACTAACAGCATTGATGTACGCAGATGATATAGTGATAATGGCCGAAAACAAGGAAGATTTGCAGAGATTGATGGACATCTGCGGAAATGAGGGGGACAGGTTAGTTGTAATATTCAGTAAGAAAAAATCAGCAGTCATGATTTTTAATGTTAATGAAGGTAGTGAGTTTAGAATACAGGAGGTCACGCTAGAGATAACAGATAAATACAAATATCTGGGTGTATGGATAAGCAATGGGGCCTAGTACCTAAGAAAACACGAAATATACGTGACGACTAAAGGTAACAGGAATGCTGTAGTGATGAAAAACAGGGCACTGTGGAATTACAATAGGTATGATGTTGTGAGAGGAATATGGAAAGGGGTCATGGTTCCTGGTATGACGGTCGGCAATGCGGTCTTGTGCATGAGATCAGAAGTTCAAGCATGATTAGAAATTAAGCAACGTGGAATAGGTAGGCTTGCCTTAGGAGCTCACGGGAATACACCAATTCAGGGAGTACAAAGTGATATGGGATGGACATCATTTGAGGGCAGGGAAGCTAGCAGCAAGATAAAATTTGAGAAGCGATGGAGAGAAATGGGACAGGAGCGTTGGGCTAGGGAGGTATTCAGCTACTTGTACACGAAGAATCTCGATACAAAATAGCGGAAGCGAACCAGAACATTGACTGGTAAATACTTAGAAAACAGCAGGGGGCCAAACCAAAAAGAATTATCGGTTAGGAAGAAGGTGAAGGAAGCAGAGACCGATATGTGTAGAATTAGCATAATTAAGAAGTCCGCACTAGATATATATCAAACTTTTCAGCAGGAAATGGCCGAGAAAAGGATCTAAGATAATACTCGGGATATTTCTCTACTGTTTGAGGCCAGGACGGGGGTATTGCGAACCAAGACACGTCGAGCCAAATACGAAGGGGTAGACACAATATGCAGTGCGTGTGTAGAGGAAGAGGAAACTGCTGAACACTTGATAATGTTCTGTAAAGGGCTTCACCCTATAGTTCAGGATGATGGCGCAGAGTTTTTCAATGCACTGGGGTTTAGGGACAGGGAGGGTAAAATAGTTTTTTAGCGGGTAGAATTAACTAAAAGGCGGTTATCTGATTGGTGGCTTAAGTGAACGCACGAGTGAAAATAAACCCTTCACTGCAAAGTGCCATTCCTCAACCTCACTATTTAAAGGGAGAAAAATCTAGTTATTGGTTCACTAAGTATTACTGCTTGGTGGCGTCATCCGCCGCCCGATCTAAAGGGTACAACCATATCAATCCATTCATCCATCTATCCAATTGCATGATTGTATACTTTAAAAATAGTTCCTAGTTCGCTACCGGCTGCTGAATACTTCTTGACAGCCAGCGCTTCGCGCCGTGCTCTGTGTTTTCCGTGCGTCGCCCGGCGCACGATACTACATTTTGGCGACGAAGAAGGGATCCATGTGCATCCGACCAGGTGGGCATATGATTAATTTCTAATAGTGCTACCTTGTTCAGCACCCTGAATAGAGCCCCTCTGATACAACATTTTCTGTGGGGTAGCAGTTCATGACTACCGTGACCATGCATACAGGGCTACGCGTCTGACTCGGTCCTCCTGTTCGTCTACAAGCTTCCTCTACAGGTATGTATGCTGTGATGTCTCCGCCCGTTTTCCTCCAGTGCCCCGGTAGGCCTCCTATTCCATGGCGAAAGTGGCGTCCAGTTTTTCAAGTTTACATTGATGCCGCTGCCAGGTACGCCACGCCGTAACACAAGAAGGCGTAGGTTCCTGAACGCACTGGGCGTTGAAGGTTTGAACTCCTACCTGCTTGCTGTAGAGGATGAACCGATTCCGGTAGTACACCATGGAAGCCCGGCGGACGCTGTGCAAGACACGTATGCCACACATCTCTAGAATTGGACGGAATTTTCGACGATAAGTCGAATCGATGCATCTGCGTGCCTCTTGGAAGACTCTACAGCAACATCCGGCCGAGACTGCAGTGCCATATGAATTTTAGAAGTTAAACAGCTTGCTTGGCTCTGAAAATTTCGTCTGAGTATGGACATGCTGACGTTCGACCAAATTGTAGAAGGAATTGCGTCCCCGAATCTGCGGAGAAAAATTGTGAAGATGAGAGTGGAATTCTCTATTTAAAAGGCCCTTCGTTTTGCCATAAAAAAGAAGCGCGTCGTCTGTGCGTTACAGCAGCTGGATGCCTCTTCAAGTGACGCTGTTTCGTCGCGTCAGACGCGACTTGGTGACCTTCCTTCCACCCTTCAGAACGTTCCTTCTTGTCCAGCTGCTTTGCAAGCCAGCGTCGTCTGCTCGCCGACTGCAACTGCTCCCTCGGCTACTGGCGGTGTTTGACACCGGTTCTGCGGCGTCGCCTTCAACTCGCGTGGGAGCGTGCTTCCGCGGCAGTTTGTCGCACTCGTCGCAGCACTGGGCTGACGCTACCACTTGCCCTGCGAGGACGCGCAACTGTGTGCCCTGCGGAAGGAGAAAAATCTATGAAAGCGTCTGCCGATCCAGAAGGGGTGTACCTACTCAAAGATCGGGTCATACATCGACTTCCCTACTACGACGATTATGGCCCAGACTGAGATTGCGTTCACTTGTGCTGCATCTGTTGGCGTTTCAGCTGGCTGTGCTCCTGATGTGCTTGCTCCTGTCGTGATTCATGCTGTTGGGCATACCCGGACTCTACCTGCTTCAACCGGGAGTACTTTTACTGTGAAGATGGCTGTTCCGGTGGAGTCTGGCACTGCTGGCCATACGTTACCTGCCTGCGTCTAAGCTCTCCGTACGACGGTGGTGCCTGCTGCTCCCGTTCCGCGTGCTGCTGCTCCTGCTCCAGCTGTACGTCTTTCGACTGGTGATAGTCTTCGGGAAACTGTTTCTATTCTTAGTCAACCAGAGGCGCATCCGCTGATTGTGTCAGACGTGATTCCGGAGGGAATCCTTGTTCTGCGTGCAGCGGAGATGCTTCTGTCGGTCACGTCTGCGCCGGTCGTGCCCGTTCTGCTTCTGTGCATGGCACCTGCATCGGTGACGCCGAGCCGTGTCCCGCCGGAACATCATTGCATTCTTGCTCTGACCCTTAACATGCCGTAAGTGCACTAGAAAGCGAGCACATAGACCGATCTTTTCGCGCCACCGTACTGATGTGGACGGTGACAGTTCAGAGGCCTGTCGTGCAAACGGCATCACTACAAGCGTTGATGCCATAGACTGAAACACGACAGTGCCTATGCAGACATCCTCTCTCAGAAGAAGGCATGATGTTGTGGTGATTTGGCAATGTGCTTCGCTGTTGTATTGTTGGTCTCCATGCTATACACTTTGAAAGCTTCATCATTAGTTGTGCTACATTCAGTGTGTGCTTGTGTTACCTGTTGTTCTTCCTCAAGTGCGCATTGCGATTGGATTTTTGTGTGTTTGCGGTATTATTCTTCACGCTGTTATGTTGTAACTTTTCTTACTCTTTTGTGTATTCTGTGCATTGTATTATTGAGCATTGGTTGCGAGGACGACCCCACGTCATCTTCATTTCAAGGGAGGATGATGAGGTGTCCTGGTTTCTGTTCCGGTTTTGGAACTGGTTGGCTGGCCCCTAGGGGGCGTTGTACATATGTATATACTAGCATACTTGTGTACATAAAAGAGAGTTCCTGCTCGCCTCCTGCATACTTCTTGACTATTGGCGCTTCGCGCCATGTCCTATGTTCTTCGTGCGTCACGTCTGACGCCAGATACTACACTGACGTCACGTGAATACAACCTTTAGGCATTTATGAGTGTACAACACAAAAATATGTGTCACATACATAGCGCCAAGTCGCGGAAATTAAACTGCGGATATTATCATTATGTTTTCATGTTTATTCCTTGAGAACGAATAAATAGAAAACTCGCAGCATATCCACGGAGTTAATGATGATGAGTGTGGCGAAGCGTTGGAGGCTTTATCGCTAAATCATGAACAATCCTCAAATATCGGTCACGACATCATCACAGACCTGATAAACAAGAAATTTTAATATTCGTGAGTGGTCACTTCTGTTCGCTATACGTCGCATTTGTTTCACCTTCACTATAACGGCTTTATGGTCAAGGCAGTGATGGATTCCTGATGGGACGTAGTGAGATGATTGCAAGGACGAAGCAGCGGATAGTGTGCAAAAGTGGAACTATAGGCAGTCACGTACAAACAAGGATTGGGCACAGTGGTACAATCTAAGGTTTTAACGCACACCTGGATACAAGTACACTTCCAACTTGCATTTTATATTGGCTACTTCTCCACAGTATTCGTTTCATGGTTATTCAAGTAGTGGATTGGTGATGAAGCATAGTGGTATGTTAGTAAAAACAAAGTAGTGGGCAGTTGGGGAAAACGGAAATATAGATGGTCAAGAACAAACAAGAGATGGACACAGTGAAACAGTCTACGGTTATTTAGGGCGCACCTGGATACGAGCACCCGACCATCTTGCAGTTTATATTGGCGACTTCTCAACAGTAATTGCTTTATGGTCGTTGAAGTGCTGGATCGGTGATGGAACGTAGTGAGATGTTTGCAAGGATGATGTAGTGGGAAGTTGGCAAAGAAGGAACTATAGGCGATCACGTACAAACAAGGGAAGAAGAAAGTGGGAAAATAGATGTTTTTTAATGCGTACCTATACACAAGTGCATGGACATGTTGCATTGTATATTGGCTACTTCTTCGCGAGCATTTCAGGATGCAGGATAGCTAGTAACAAGGAAAACAACCAGGGACGCTCTTTTGACGGGTGGTATAGACAGATACGATTCCAAAGTGGCACCAGTATCTAAGATAGGTAGAGTCCGGGGCAGAAATAGACGTAACCACGAGCGCCGAGCCAATTCAGACATAGGTTATATTTACATGCAGGGTGGCAGGAACAGACTGAATTGAGAAGATATAGAAGAACAGCTAAGGGAGGAGATGCCGATGTTAAGCGCTTTTGTAGAAACACATCTTAGGGACATGGAACAACCTCCTAACAATCCGGACTACGAGTGGGAATATTGTAATAGAACAGAAGGCAGCATAAAGGGGTGGTATTGAGGCATTGATTCATAAAAATACAGACTGGCAAAGGGTCAAGCAGTAGTGCGAGGGACATTTATAGCTAAAAGGGAAAGTGGCAGGACAAATGACCCTCCTTGGTTTGGTGTACGTGTGGATGAGCAAAAGCCAGTGAGGAAAACCAGGCAATGCCTCAGGGGAATGCACATAGATGAAGGTGGCTCCTAAAGCCTGGGTAGCGATCACAAACGTATCAAGCGAAGTTTTAGAAGAGCAGGAAAAGTGGGAACGAGACAAGATGAGCTACATCAGGAAAATTTTTATTCAGAAAGGCAAATACAAATAGCTACTAAACAAATTGAGAAAATAATCACTGAGGATAATAAAACAGTGTGGACATACACAAATCTAAATAGACTGTTTGAGCTAGAGCTTGCTAAGGCACGTGACAAGACACCCCGGAAAAGGAGACACAAACCCAAGAGTTGGTGGTATGAGGAAGTTAAGAGAGCCGTAGCAAAACGCCCGGAAGCCTCTAGGGAACACATACATGCTAAGCAGCGGGGCGAATCGGCAGACGATGTTCGAAAAAAGGGAAATCTTTCTAAGCTGTAGAAGAGATGCATACATTCTGAGCAATAAAAAAATTAGAAGAAAGCGAGCTCAGTGGCTGGCAGAAGTACATAAAAAATAGAAAGGCTGCTGCGAAATTTCGGAACCATCTAAACTCCCTAAGAAAGGAGACGAGCCTAGAGCAGAGCTTTTAACTACAGCTCAAGGTGCTAGGCTGGAAGGGGATGAAGCTATTGATTATATAAGAACAAAGGTGATAGAAAATTTTCAATAAAGAAGTGCTTTATGCACCACAATAGACAAGGTTGAATCAAGTGGCGCAATGGCTTCGTTTTCACAACGACAGTGGAAAAGAGCGGAGAAGAGGGTTCCTAGTAGTACATCAATAGGCCAAGATGGCATTCCATTTATGCTGATGAAGACATTAGGTCCGAAGTCTAAGCAGGCTTTGAGAGAGTCAATGAGCAAAATAATAATCGGTGGTGAAGTCCCCGATGGATAGAAACTTAGCAGCATGAGCATGATCTATAAAGGAAAGGGGAACAAAGCTGACATAAACAACTACCGTCCTATAACAGTGACATCAGTGATCTACAAGCTGGCGATGCAGATTATAAAAGAAAGACTGCAGGCAAGGATAGAAGATGAGGGGTGCTGGGGGAACTGCAGAATGGGTTTTGGAAACACAGGAGGTTGGAAGACAATCTGTTCTCATTGACGCAGTGCATTGAAATAGCAGAAAAGGAACACAGCCCCCCGGTTCTAGCATTTTTGGATATCAAGGAAGCACATTATAGCGAAGTTCAAGAGGACTTGTGGGGAATACTGGACACACTAGGTGTGAAAAATGTAGTCACTAATTTTTAAAGGATACCTATAAAGGTAACAAGGCAGTTATAAAAAGAGAAAAACAGAAATCCAAGCCTGCAGAGGTAAAATAGGTGCTTAGGCAGGTGTGTCCTCTATCACCCTTGTTATTCATGATGTACCTACAAAGATTAGAGGCCAAATTAGAAGGAAGCGGACTGGGCTTCAACCTTTCTTTCGTCAAACGAGAAAAACTTATTGATCAGGCACTAACAGCATTGATGTACGCAGATTATATAGTGATAATGACCGACCACAAGGAAGATTTGCAGAGATTGATGGACATCTGCGGTAATGAGCGGGACAGGTTAGCCTTAATCCTCAGTGCATGGACATGTTGCATTGTATATTGGCTAGTTTTCAACAGTATTTGCTTTGTGGTCATTGAAGTGGTAAATCGGTGTTGGGGCGTAGTGGAATGTTTGCAAGGACCAAGTAGTGGAAAGTTGGCAACTGCGGGACTATAGACGGTCAAGTTTAAACAATGAACGAACACAGTGGGGCAATCTACGGTTGTTTTACGTGCACCTGCATACAAGTGCACGACAATTTTCATTTTATATTGGCTATTTCTCAAAAGTATTTGCTTAATGTTCGTTGAAGTAATGAATTGGTGATGGGGCGTAGCGGGATGTTTCCAAGGACGAAGCAGTGGGCAGTTCAAAAACGTCGAACAATATGCTGTGACATAAGGCAGGTTTACACGAAAGCGACATGACACTGACATGAGTGCGCCGAAGACACTAAGCAGACGCAAACCATCGGCAGACGAGTCACTCACCGACGAAGTCACCAGAACCCATGGCCATACTAGGCCGAAGTCGACGACGACACCTCGAAAGGCGGCCTTCATCGTAGTGTAACATGATGAGACCGAAAGCACTAGCGAAACGCATCGGTGGAGCTGTCGTTGGCGTGTCTTATAAAGATCGGTGGCTGAGCTAATATTTGCCCAATGTCTTTGCTTCAAACGACCATAAAATGAGTAATCTTTGGAGAGATAATAATGCCCTCTCCGAGGCTTCTGCGGCGTCTGAATAGGCTGATAGAGCACCCAACAGAATTATTTTCTTCGCTTACCTATAATGTGGACCACCCCCGTACCTCTGTACCACAGATTATGGCGCCGTGAAACCGGAGAGGCACAATGGCAAAGTGGGAAGCACAGCTGAAAATTATGTGCAGGTGTGCACAATCTGCCGGTGTCGCTGCGTGTGGCTTCATTGTGATTATAAAATTGGCCAACAAAACATAGGGCGTGGGCGGGGTCTTCGAGAGACCACCCGCGGACTGTTTGCGTTTTTTCAGTGTACATAAGCCGACGACAAGAGAAAATACACTTCTAAAGACAGCCCGCTGACAACAATCGGTGTCGTGCCTCTCTAGTGTAGACGCGCATTTAGAAACAAAAGATACACACAGTAGGACCATCTATGGTTCGTTAACTCGCACCTGCATAGAAGAACAAGACCATTTTGCATTTTATATTGGCTACATCTCATCAGTATTTGCTCATAGTCATTGAAGTGGTGGATTGGCAATTGAGCGTAGTATATGCTTGCAAGGACAAAGTACTGAGCAGTTGGCAAAGGTGGAACTTTTGGCAGTCACGTGCGAAGAAGGGATGGACACAGTGGCGCAATAGATGGTTCTTTATTGCGCACCTGGATACAAGTCTACGACCATCTTTCATTTTTTCTTGGCTCCTTCTCAACAGTATTACTTTTATGTTCATTGAAGTGGTGGATCGGTGATCGGGCGTGGTGGGTTGTTTGCAAGAACAAAGTAGTGTGCAGTTGGCAAAGGTAGAAATGTAAGCGGCTATGCACAAACAAGAAATGAACCTATTGGGACAATAGATGGTTTCTTTACGCACGTCTGGATACAAGTGCACGACGATCTTGCATTTCATGTTGGATACTTCTCAACAGTATCTCATATATGATCATTGAAGTGTTGAATCGGCGGTGGGGTGTATTGGGATAGTTTCAAGAACGATTTAGGGGGAAGTTGGCAAAGATGGAACTATGGGCAGTCACGTACAAACAAAAGATCATTTTATTTTTTATTCATTACATACTGGCGACCTGTTTACCAGGTCCTAAGCCGGAATGAGCATGCAGAACTCTTTACAGCTAAAATATAATAACATCTCACAACCTAATGAAAGTGGTAATAATTGGAAAACTGCAAACGGAAAGCATATAGTACAATGAAAAAGAAGCATACAACTCAACACTTCTCTAGAAATTCTCGAAAAACGAAAGAAAACATTCCAACAATGGTAACTCTGGGCTGCATGACTATACAAAAAACTATTTGTTAGTGGTTGTTGAGAGTATGTCGAAATAAATCAACTCTTGGACTATCTACAATGTCGGATGATAGGTGTCACAAAACGAGAACTCAAAAAAGGGCGCGCCGCCAAATTCTCGCGACGAAGCGCCTCGAGGTCAACGATAAAAAAAAAGAAAACAAGCATCCAAAGACTCCCCGGGCGCGCGTCCCTCTCCCCTCGAAAGCGTAGGTTCGCCATCAAACCTCCTCGCATCGGCGGCCAAGCAAGCCCTAGAACGTTCTCGATGGAAATAGGCGTGGTGATGCAGGGTTGCGTCATCCGTCGCGAACAGCCCTCGTACCGTCTCGAGCTTTCCCCAGCCTTCGCTGCGTATCGCACCGACGAAATGATGAGAACTTTCTGGAATCTTGCGCGGAAGGTATTTAATCGAGCAGCCGAGATGGGAGATCAGGAGAAGAAGGAAGTTAGCGCCAGTGCGCATGGGGTTATTCCGCCGCGTCTGTCGGTAAAAGTTTTGTCCTTAGTGACAAAGCAGGAGAAGAAGGAAGTTAGCGCCAGTGTGCGTGTGGTATTCCGCCGCGTCTGTCGGTGAAGGTTTTGTCCTTCGTGACAAAGCAGGAGAAGAAGAAAGTATGCGCCAGGGTGCATAGGGTGTTCCGCCTTGTGGGCGAAGCCTTTTGTCTTCCGTGACAAAGGAGGAGAAGAAGAGGATTTCCACCTGAGGGGTGAAGACTCGAGCTACAGGCAAGAGTGTGTGTCTACCGCTATCGAGCGAAGACGCGTGGCAACAGCTGTGTGTGGGAAGCCGACGTGTTTCCGGCGAAGAAGTTTGAAGCTTGGAGAGCGGCCAATGGAAGACGCGAGGTTTCCTGGAAGAGAAACTTCGGGGGCAGCGGAACGACAACAATGCCGGACTTTGAGTGAGTGATTCTAGGAAGAATATCATCCCGACTTTTGTTCCAAGAACTTTGGACTGAATAAGTTTTCTAACTCCTAAGTCTTTAAGTGTCTTGGTTGTTCAATGCATGCGACTGCATTGTAGTGCGTATTGTTGTCTGTGTCCATTGTTTCGAGTGTGGCTGATTGTACTGTGTAGTACATTGTTTGGTGACATATTCTATTCAACTATTGGGGAGTGTGCATACTTGTGTATCGTAGTTATTTGCCATTATTGAGAATATAATTTTGTTTTGTTTATCAACTCTCGGCTCTGACTTTTTCTTTGGGCCACAGCCGGCGTTCGCTGGCGCGCCAAATAGGACCACTTCTAAATTGTCCACGTTTTCATGGTGCGGTTCGGGGGGCCGATACTTCGGCCCTTGAAATTATCCCGGCTATCACCTCCCTAATTAACGGGACCCGTGACAATTATTCGGGCGTCCGTGACAGGATCTTTTCATGCACAGTGTGTACAAAGTAGTGAGAAAGAGCCTCGAGTTGTTGATAGTGCTATCGGAACGATTTTGTGTGTTGTTCAGTGTTCTCGTTATTGAGTGCAGGAGAGTGTTCTGATATACTGATTTGGGCAGATATTTTTTGCACGTGGCATGATTTTATTTGCGAGACACAATGGATCTCGAAAAACTAGTAGCTCTTGTTGAGAAGATGGGTCTTTCTGGCGCCAAACTACGGAAGTGGGTAAGCCAGAAGGAGAAAGAGGCGGTGGAGAGAGAGAGGTTGACAGCAGAGAGAGCCAAGGAAGAAAAAGCAGCTGAGTTGGAAAGAGAGAGGTTGGCAGCTGAGATGGCCAAGGAAGAAAAAGCAGCTGAGTTGGAGAGAGAAAGGCTGGCCATTGAGATGGCGAAAGAAGAAAGAGAGGAAAAGGAGCGACAGCTGAAGGAAGAAAGGGAGCGAGAATCGAAGTTGGAGCTGGAGAGAGAAAGACTGGCAGCTGAGAGGGTGAAAGAAGAAAGAGAAGCGGAGATGGCTGAAAGGGAACGGCAGTGGCAGCATGAGATGGAACTCGAGCGGCTTCGTTTGCAACAGCGAAGTGAAACTTTGATCCAAGCTAGAGTTCAAAACAGCGAATGGGAAGACCATGGCTTCCGCTTGAACCCAAGCAAGCTGCTCGTGGCGTTTGATGAAAGGAAGGACGACCTTGACGCTTACCTTCACCGATTCGAGACGATTGCGAAGAACCAGAATTGGCCGGAACATCAATGGGCTTTGAGTACTTGCTTGAGTGGTGAAGCGCTCAGTCTGTACGGTAGGCTGACGTCGACCGATGCAGCCAACTATGCAAAGGTGAAAGCTGCTTTGCTGAAGCGATTTAGATTTACTGTGGAAGGTTTCCGGGACAGATTTCGGACAGGAAAACCAGCTGATGGTGAGACGGCGACGCAGTACGCCGCCCGACTTAGCCATTATTTCGACAGATGGATTGAACTTTCAGGCACAGCGCAGCAGTAGGATGAGCTTCGAGAGCTCCTTATTAGAGCAATTTCTTTCTAGTTGCCACCTAAGCCTGTCGCTGTACTTGAAAGAGAGGAAGGCTGAGTCGCTTGAAGGCATGCTTGAATTGGCTGATCGATTGTTGGAAGCGCAAGGTGGAACTAATCTGGCCAAGGTCAAGAAGGATTGTCCCGAAGATTCGAAAAATTCGGCACCCGAACAAAAGAAGCGTGCACCGGAGAGTGTTCCGCGATGTTTTCTGTGTAACCGAGTGGGTCATCGCGCGAACAACTGTCGAACGATCTTTACGAGCCCTACGGTTGTAAAATGTTTCAAGTGCGGCCAGACTGGGCACAAAGCAGACGCATGTCGTAATGGAGCGAGTCAAACTCACCAGGTATCCTGTGTGCTAGCAGCACCGAAATCCGATGATAATGCCGTCACCGACGGATTTGTAGATTTGAAAAATGGGGAGAAACTTCCTATTGTGGGTGCTGTAATGACAAAACAGCCGACCAGTGTTACGCAGGGAATGCCAACGCTGCCTGGAAAAGTTGCAGGCAAAAAGGTTACGGTGTTAAGAGATACCGGTAGCTCCACTGTTATCGTGCGAAGAAATTTGGTGCGGGAAAGTGAGTTAACAGGCAAAACGAAACCGGTTAGCCTAATTGACAGTACGGTTCGGATGCTAGCAGAGATTGAGGTTGAAACCCCGTACTTCAGCGGGAAGGTTACGGCTCTATGCATGATGACCCCCCTGTACGACCTCGTCATCGGAAACATTGACGGGGCGCGAGGGCCGAATGATCCAGAATGTTTGGGGGAAGACCCGAAGATGGAGCTTTCGCTGACACAGGGACAGCAATATTCAGCGGAGAACAATCCTGTGAAGGATTTCACTCGAGCCCAAGGTGAAGCCTAGGCGCAAGAGACAGCGAATTAGAAGATGATCGTATTGAATGTGCTTACGTGCTGGGCAGCTGGACTTACGTCGGCTCGACCTCAACTGACCGACAATGTAAAGGTGACGGAGTCGGCCAGCCAGGCCCAATGTCGTGACATGAACAAGCGAGTGACAGGATCGGTTGAACGTTATGACCCTTTAACGGTGTCGAAGGGGACAACGATGGCTGAGACGCCGCCTCAGATACCGTCGTTGGATAGGGCTCATCGGAACAGAAACAAGAACAATAAAAAGAGATCGAGAGAGCACCGCAAGAAAGGAAGCAAGCGCAGCTCGAAGTACTCAGGATAGGTGCTGAGGTCAAATCAGAATGCGTTTGGCTGTGTTGTTGTGTTATCCTGTGTCACAAGTGTCGAAGTGTTTGTGCTGTGACGTGATGTATAGGATTGTACAAATGTTGTAAGGACAGACTCATGTATATTTTTATTGTTCGGAATATGGGATGGAGTGTTGTACTCACGTACCTGTGGCTTTATTCATGTGTTAAGAGATTGAACTGCGGCGTGAAATTGTATTGAGTGTTCTATTGTGATTGTGACGCGCCATGAGCGACGGACTATGTTACAGTCTTTAAGTGTGTGGTGTCTGTTCGCACTCGTTTGTGTTGTTTTGAATATTTTGAGGTAATATTCTTAAAGTGGGGGACAGTGTCACAAAAGGAGTGCTCAAAAAAGGGCGCGTCGCCAAATTCTCGCGACGAAGGGCCTCGAGCTCAACGATAAAAAAAAAGAAAACAAGCATCCAAAGACTCCCCGGGCGCGCGTCCCTCTCCCCTCGGAAGCGTAGGTTCGCCGTCGAACTTCCTCGCATGGGCGGCAGAGCAAGCCCTTGAACGTTATCGATGGAAAGGGGCGTGGTGATGCAGGGTTGAGTCATCCGTCGCAGATAGCCCTCCTACCGTCTCGCGCTTTCGCCAGCCTTCACTGCGTATCGCGCCGACGAAATGATGAGAACTTTCTGGAATCTCGCGCGGAAGGTATCGAGTAGCCCAGATGGGAGATCAGGAGAAGAAGGAAGTTAGCGCCAGTTCGCGTGGGGTTATTCCGCCGCGTCTGTCGGTGAAGGTTTTGTCCTTAGTGACAAAGCAGGAGAAGAAGAAAGTATGCGCCAGAGTGCGTAGGGTGTTCCGCCTTGTGGGCGAATCGTTTTGTCTTCCGTGACCAAGGAGAAGAAAAAGAGAATTTCCACCCGAGGGGTGAAGACTCGAGCTACAGGCAAGAGTGTGTGTCTACCGCTATCGAGCGAAGACGCGTGGCAACAGCTGCGTGTGGGAAGCCGACGTGTTTCCGGCGACGAAGTTTGAAGCTTGGAGAGCGGCTCAATGAAGACGCGAGGTTTCCTGGAAGAGAAACTTCAGGGGCAGCGGAACGAC
This sequence comes from Rhipicephalus microplus, assembly GCF_043290135.1. NCBI lineage: Eukaryota > Metazoa > Arthropoda > Arachnida > Ixodida > Ixodidae > Rhipicephalus > Rhipicephalus microplus. The sequence continues at coordinate 205,955,580 of NC_134703.1, forward strand.
AACAACGCCGGACTTTGGGTGAGTGATTCTCGGAAGAGTATCATCCAGACTTTTGTTCCAAGAACTTTGGTCTGAATAAGTTTTTTAACTCTTTAGTCTTTGAGTGTCTTTGTTGTTCACTGCATGCCACTGCATTGTAGTGCGTATTGTGTGCGTCCGTCGTTTCGAGTGTGGCTGATTGTATTGTATAGTATATTGTTTGATTGGTGACATATTGTATTCAACTATAATAGAGTGTGCATACTTGTGTATCGTTTTTATCTGCCATTGTTGAGAATATATATTTGTTTTGTTTATCAACTATCGGCTCTTACTTTTTCTTTGGGCCACAGCCGGCGTCCGCTGGCGCGCCAAATCGGACCACTTCCAAATTGTCCACGCTTTCGTGGTGCGGTTTGGGGGGCCGATACTTCGACCCTTGAAATTAGCCCGGCGATCGCCTCCCTAATTAACGGGACCCATGACAATAGGCAATTCCCCTCACGGGTAGTTAATGAAACAAAAGGAATGCTTGAGTGTGGCTGTGCGGTTTACGTAATCTACAACATTCTTTTAATGATATGAACGCAACCTTCGTTTGTGTAATGTGCGTTGTTTTGTTTATTTCAATTTTGCTGTGGAAACTGAGGTTTAAAATTCAGCCTGTTCATTCGTCTTCTCTCCTGTAGTTTTTCGAGCTCTGCTTTGTTAAGAAGTGAAAGTGGCGTGCGCCAACTATAACAAAACAACACAGATCGGAAAGGGTTTCTTTGGATCGTTTCTGTTCTTTTTGATATTGGGCTCAGTAAAGACATCCCACACTTCAGCTACGTATTCTAATACTGCTCTAATGAAAGCTTTTTATGCGAGAAGTTCGATGTGCGTTGTGGGATCCACAAGCCTCCTTCGCTAATTGAGAAGCCTTTGCATTGCCCTTATTTCAATATATTCTATGTGTTCATTCCATTTTAAGTCTGATGAGAGTATTAGTCCTAAATACTTGTGTTTAGTGACTTCGGATAACGCATGACCATCGATGTGATAGGTAAACAGAAGCGGTTGTTTTCTATGCGAAACTCACGTTGCTCCCGATCCCTAGGAAGTCTTGACATAAAGTCCCTCAATAAATTCAAAAGTATGGAAAAGCTTTCATGAAGCCGACGGCGCCCGCGATAGGCTGGTCTGTGACACGTGACCTTGCTACGCCATGAAGGTTACCGCAGTCCGGGAGGAGAGCGCTCGCTTCGCCTGTTCCGCTATGCACGTTGTGCGGTGATTTCGTTCTGGAAGGTCCAATATGCCATGTTGCTGTGCGTTTGGGTGCCGAAACTGGACGGAAGACGGCAAGAAGTTATTTTGCATCCCGCGGGGCAAGCAGAACCTCAGCAGAAGAAAAGTGTGGTTGCACAGAATTGGACGGAAAGACTTCGAACCGTCGGGCACTGTACGACTATGCGAGGTAAGTAACGTGACACAAAGGCGCAAAAAAAGCACGCACATGCATGTGCTGAGCTGCAATAGCATTTAATTCGTGCGCGCTGGTTTTGATGGCCCACATTTGTCGAGATCATTCATTTTAGTGCTTTATGAACCCGCTGACGTAGGTCATGCACTACGAGCCTAGCATGCAAATAAGTAAAGCGAGGGAAGCGCACTAACTCGCTGACAGATATCCGCATTGTGTTGAACGCGACCTAAATTTGCCCGCCGTCGTGGTATGGCAGTTACTGCGGTTACGGTGCTCGGCTGCTCACCGGAAAGACGCGCTTCAATTCCGTCCTCAGCGGTCACATTTTCAATGGAGGTGTAATGCTAGAGGCTCGTGTACGGCGCGTATTCAGTGCACGTAATAGAATCCCAAGTAGTCGCGAAATTACCAAAGCAGTCCACTACGACATGCCTCTTACTCATATCGTGGTTTTGGCACGTAAAACCTCAGCAATTATTAATATTGTTATAGCGATAAACATTCATAAATTTCAGCAGTGAGTTCTACTATCTCTAGTTCTCTATCTCTGCGCGCGTTGTTAACTTCGCTTTACAGCATGTTCAGAAAGTCGTTTCCAACTCTGCTACAGTATCATTTCACAGAAGACCAGTTTGAACCGATTATTTTCAAGAATACCGGTGAAAAGAAGCTAAGGCCATTTGCGACGCCAAGCATCTCTTTGCATCGACCAGTTGCGAAGCCACGCAAGCCACCCCCTAAAAGAACAAGAGTGAAAAGTACTGGTATGTTCACGGTGTTCATTAAGACAAATGATTTTGAATGCTATTCACAGCTTTCAAGTCAAATTTGATTATTGCAATGAAAACAATCCTTGAGTTACCATTTCTCATTATGTTCATGTATCCTACCCAGATGACCCCAAAGTCAAGCAAAACACACAGGTCGATGTCGAACCCCAGCCAGTCGACACGGAGAATGGTAAGTTTCTCCCGTCTGGGAGCTCCTACTGTTCCATCAGCTGGTAAATTGCGTGCTTATGCTCTTCATCCGTTCACGTACAGACGATATATGCCGTGCAGACAGCACAGAGATATTTTATATTTTGAAATTTACAATCTTTTTTATGTTGCGAAATATGATTCAAACTTACCTTCATGTCTAATAAAGCTGTGTCTACAGCTGATTCAAGCAAACAGGCAGATAGATATTTTGTGTGGCCCAAAGCATCTGTATTCCCCATGTGAGATACCAATGCCTCTCTACATTGCTGGTTGTCAACTTGCATTGTGCACTACGCAGATGTTCCTGATATGCAACTAGACCTACAGATCCCTGCTCCATTCCAGCGAGAAAGTACACAGGCTGGTGACTTAAACAGTTTTTTTCGAATTTTTTGTGTGCCATCATTCAATGCCTCTTTTGCACATAGCGACATACATACGGAAGCGGACACAACCTTTCTTTCAATGCAAGTTTTCATGCTACTAGGAGGTCGAGGCCCTTTGTTTCGTCAATAGCAATACATTATACCCGTAACAGTACCGATTTGTGTGCAACTCGTGCAGAGTGAGAGAAAATGAACTGCATGAAGGGAACAAGGGAAAAGAAACATGTGGGAATGTTAGATATTCCTGCGCTTATCTGATGTTTTTGTGTTGCGCTTCCCTGCTCTCATGCAGGTCATTTGCTGTCAGCAACGCATTCTTAACAATGCTATTTAAAACTAGGGGAGATATCGCACTGATAAAGAATACACATACAGAGAACAGCAAACAGGCTGTTCTGTGCATGCGCTTTCTGTATCAGCGTGACATCTTCAATATGAAGCACCACCTAGCCCCCGCTCTAGCCTGTTTAGCATTGACAACTGCTTTGGACCTAATTTCGGTGCACAGTTTGAGGCCACTTGATACAAGCAGCTCTACAGAAGAGGGTGGCCCAGCTTGAAATTGAACTTCAGGCAACGCGACTGAAGCTTCAACTTGCTCAGAGGCAGCGTTTCCAGGCACAAACTGCAAATAAGCGCCTTGTTGCAGGACTAAACAAATACTTGAATGAAGACCAAGTTAAATGTCTGAAGATGACAACAATGCAGGGGACTCGATGGACTAAGAAGACTGTTATAAAGGCATTGAAATTGAGACTTTCCTGTTGAGCACATGGCTATGACTCAGTCAGAGAGCTTGGACAACCTCTGCCAACAGGACGCACCCTACATCGCCACTTGAAAGGTACAAGTTCACACCAGGTTTGCTGGAGGACATCATGGCGTCTCTCGCACTCAAGGTAAGTGCACAGACAGGTGCCCATGATCCTTGCCCTGTCTTGTTACCATAGCACCGCTATTCGCATCGCCTAACTAAATCTTTCCACTCCATAGGTTAGCCTCACGTTACCAGAGGAGCGGCACGCCACTTTAATGCTCGATGAGATGCAGCTTGCACCAGGCTTAGTGTACAACCCATCCTCGGGAACAGTGCTTGGAGCCGCAACTACACCTCTTGCAGACGGAACACTGCCATCCGACTGTTGGGCCACTCATGGGCTGGTAATTATGCTCGGTGGGATAACAACCCGCTGGAAGCACACAGTTGCTTACCGTTTGACTGGAAATTCATCCCATGCCAAAACAGTTAAGGATATATTCATTGTCATCATAAAGGCATGTGAGGCAATTTCCCTGAAAAAAGATGTTGTGGTGACAGACATGGGAGGGAGGAACCAAGCCGTCTGGAAACTGTTCGGTATAATTGTAGGCAAGCACAGCAAGCCTAAAACCTCGTGTCCCCACCCATGTGATGCATTTAGGCAACTTGTTTCATGACTGACGTTCCTCATCTCCTTAAGAACCTGAGGAGCCACTTAACTAAGGGCCAGAAGATAATAGTATGTTATGTTGGGCTAGTTGTTACATATTAGGCTGAAACATGTGGCGCAAGGTTGACCAAGAAAAAAAAGACGAGACAGAAAGAGCGCCAACTCACAACTAAGTTTATTTTCACGAAGCATTCACAATATATAGGCTCTTGGAGGATATGCGCAGACCATTTCATTCACCGCACGTGCAGGCATGAACATATTTATGATTTATTAAGTGATAATTGCAAACATGATATCTGGGAACCAGCAACAAACAGATATGCCAAATGTAGAGACGTCAAAAAAACCAAACACACCCAAGCCTGCGCAAAAAAACCGATGAAAAACCAGGAAAAAGGACTGACAGACACTTCGTAGCACCCAACTAAAGTACATCTAGATCCAACAGTTGGAATTCACGGTTATGTAACCCAACTGAAGACACGCTGACGCACGAGTCACCTTTCTTCATTATGTGAAAGGCTTCGAGTAACTCTCGCGCCAGCGCATCCCGGCTCCTTCCAAGTATTCGCGTGCGATCGAACTGCGGCGTGCAGCCACACGAAGCACAGTGAAAGGGCAAATGTGACCCTGTTCCAATCCTAATTGATGAGGCATGCTCTCTTAGACGGTCATTTGTACAGCGCCCTGTCTGGCCTATAAACCTTGCCACAGCTCAGGAGAATTTCATAAACAGTGCCCACAGCACAACGCAGGAACAGCTTTACGTGCTTCTTATCGCACACCACCTTGGCACCTCTTGAAGAAATGCGGACACAGAGCCTTGAAAGCTTATTTGGAGCAGAGAAAACCTCTGGCACATGGTGCCGATTTGCAACCTTTTAAAGGTTGTGGGAGATTTTGTGCATGTATGGTAGAACATGCGGTCTTTTCCTCTGTCCTTGCAATGGCTCTGGCCTCCTGCGTTCCCCCTTTAGCCTCTGCAGCAATGTTTCAGACACACTGACTAAGACCGAATAAGGAAACCCGGCTGCAGTGAGCCGTGATACCTGAATGTGAAAACTATCAAACACTGTGTGCTGGCATGACTTGAACAGCGCAGAACGAAAACACATAGCAGCTATAGACCTCTTCACCACTTTAGATTGTGCAGAATCATAAGAAAGAAGTCCTTTTCTCGTTCTAGGGCTGAACTTCCAACAGACATGACCCTCGCCCAGAGTCAGGTTTATATCTAAAAACTGCAAGCTTTCGTCAATGGGCAGTTCATGCGTAAAAATCAAGCCTTTTCCATGTCGTCGGAACAAGTTTAAAACCAAATCTACCTCACTAGAGTGCCTTACAGGGTTAGTAGAAGCTAACATCACGAGGAAATCGTCCCCATATCTAAAAATCTTAGGGACAATTTCTGGATCAACAGCATTTTCTGATGCACAATCAATAGACGCCAAAAAATGCCACAAAGGACAGGTGCAACGCAGGAGCCAGTACAAATGCCCTTCCGTTGAATAAACAACCCATTATTAAAAGAGACATTATTAAAATTATTAACACCCATTATTAAAAGAGGGAGTTACTCGAAGCCTTTCACGTAATGAAGAAGGGTGACTCGTGCGTCAGCGTGTCTTCAGTTGTTTTACACAACAGTGAATTCCAACTGTTGCGTCTTGATGTACTTTAGTTGGGTGCTACGAAGTGTCTGTCAGTCCTTTTTCCTGGTTTTTCCTCGCATTTTTTGCGCAGGCTTGGGTGTGTTTGGTTTCTTTGAGGTCTCTACATTAGGCATATCTGTTTGTTGCTGGTTCCCAGATATCATGTTTGCAATTATCAGTTATTACATCATAAAAATGTTCATGCCTGCACGTGCGGTGAATGAAATGGTCTGCGCATATCCTCCAAGGGCCTATATATTGTGGATGCTTCGTGAAAATAAACTTAGTTGTAAGTTGGCGCTCTTTCTGTCTCGTCTTTTTTTTCTCTTGGTCAACCTTGCGCCACGTATTTCGGCCAGAAGATATACTTGCCCGAAGAAGTAGTGGAAAAAAAACAATCTGCCAGGAAATTAAATATCCATCGAGCCTATAAAGAAGCTTGTCGAGATAGACAGCAATGCAGAGCTAAAGCTAGCTCCCCACCTGAAGCCTTCTTCAGTTGACCCTAGCTATTATGATAAAATGAAGGTTGGGCCAGCATTCAGCCTTATCAACAGCGACACAGCTGCTGCAGTACGCTTGCTTGTAGATAATGGAACATTATATAAACCAGCCTTGACAACTGCATGGTTTCTTTTGATGATGATTCGATGGTTCAGCCTCATGACTTCCTGAACATCAACACTGACTTTGAGCTATTTTGATGATTTTGAGTATGAAAACGCCCTTCAGTTTCTTGAAGAAAGAATTGCACTTTTTGAAAAAACATGTAATGGTGTTGAAAAAAAAAGCCACCTGGAAACCAGCGCAGACTGGTGTTATCCTAGCGACAGCATCAGTGTTGCTACTGCAGGCGCTGTTTCTTGAAAAGTACGACTTTAAGTTTCTGCTCCTGAGCAGGTTCAGCCAAGATGCCCTAGAGAGTCTTTTCTCTACACTAAGGTGTAAGAACCCGGTGCCTCGAGTACTTGAATTCAAGTTTTCGCTTCGAGCTGCTACAGTGGCCACGTTTCTGAGGCCAAGTAAGTACGGCAGCTACACTGAAGAAGACTGCTTTCTCTTGACTGGCATGGCCGATGACAACAAACCAAATGAAAGCAAAATTTATGTTGTCAGCCCATCTGACCTCTTTGATATTCAAGACTTAGAACATGAATCCTTGGAGTACTTTGCTGGTTATGTTGTTGCACAAGTCAAGAAGGCAAACTCCTGTCAAGCCTGTGTTGAAGCGATCACAAGCTCAGCCGAGGAAAACAAGCTCACAATGCTAAAGTGCTACAACAAAGAGAAGCCGGCATTGACAGTCCCATCACCAGCTGTCTTGCAGTTAATCGAGGCTACTTAAAATAATGTGCGCTTAAATGAAGATGCATTGATTGCAAACAGAGTTTCTGCATCTAAACTTCAGAGTACCATTCAAAGTTCCCCGTACTTGGGCAATTGCTTCCCTGCATGCCACTGCATATCGAACAAACTCCTTGCCACGTTTTTAAAAACTAGAATCTCAATTCTCGTGAAAAAGGAAAACCATATCCTTATGACAAAAATTCATAGTTCACAGAAGTGTGGTAGCCGAAGCATTGGAATGCATGTTGCTGCAAGTAGCATCAGGTAGTACTGGTAAAAAAGTTTGTGTAATATGTATGATGTGTCTTGTACTACTGTAAGTGTGGCTGTTCTTTGTTTTTCATTTTAATAGTTATTTAAGCTACCCTTACTGTTCAGTGACAGCTTTATGTCATGTCCTTTTGTTCACTTGAAAGCACATCCTAAGCGTATTTCGTGCATTGAATGTGTAAATAAATAAACTAGTAAGTACCTGCGTTACTCTGTACTTTGCATTGTGGGTGACATGTGCCGCAACTTTTGTCTGCAAGCATAACCTTACGTGGTTGTACAACTTAGTGTCATTATATTTTTGTGCTGCATGTGTATATGGTTGGATGGATGAAAAACTTTGTTCAGCTCCTTCAAGGCGGCATGTGTATATGTCAAGCCGTTATGGTAAATAAGTGGTAGTTGCATTTACTACACTGCTCGTGTAGTGATAATTGTGTGGTATTATGAAACTTTGTTTGGGTTTGTGTATTATTCCGGCTTTCGTTTTAAACAAATAATACTCTTGTTCCTACAATATTATCTGTTCTATATTTCATAGATATTGTTCTGTACGCATTGTCTATTTCTTGTATTGTGTTATTCCCATTTTATTGCTGATCCTGCCTAAAGTATGGCATTCGGACTGGCTGTATGTTCTAAAATAAATAAATAAATATCACATAGCCATTGCTACTGGCCATCACTGTATTTCCTGAATTGTGTTGTTCCCACTGTATCACCGACCCTTGCCTAAAGTATGCCATTCAGAATAACTGTATGTTCTTAAATAAATAAATAAATGCCATATAGCCACTGGCCATCACTGTATATTTCCTATATGTATCGCTCACCGCTGCCTAAAGTATGGCATTCTGACAGGCAGTATCTTCTTAAATAAATAAACAAATACCCCATATCCGCAGCTACTGGCCACCAAATAAAACTATATCAAAGTACATTAATGTCTACTCTGTTACTCTTAGGTTGCCCTCACACTCGGATACTAAACGAAATGTCTCGGTAAGCAGCAATGCTGTTTCACTGATGAAAAGCACCAAGCTGCGAACTAACGCAGGAAAAAACATCAGAAGCGATATAATATCGCCAGCAAACTAAAGTGCTACAATAACTAGGCCAATTCACGGGCGTTTCACGTAAGGATCTTTAATTCTTGAGAAGCTTGTGTGCTTCAGGGAGGCACAAAGGCAAATCGAAAAAGCAAAAACACACTATTAAAAATCCACGCGGTGATTCAAGGTTACGTACCGACGTTGCTCATATCAGGAATACAACCGCATTCACACACGCGCACACAAGAAGCCTTGTCGAAAAATTTAACTACACCATGGTGTTCCGCGCGGTTAGGTCGCGTTTTCAACCCGAACAAATTCGACGATCGGCGATGACACGCCGCTTTGGATTGTTGTGACGCTTGCGTTGACTCGTAGCGCAGAATAGCAAAAGACACTCAAGTGGTCGGGCAATCGCCGCACGCAGTGAGAAGAAGACTGTTAGCGCAAGTGTTTACACCAAATTTTAGTTTCCACACACGTGCGCAGGATGTTTACTTTCAGCGAGGATCGCGTTTCAGCAACGCCATGTCGAAATTTTTTTGCTCCGGATGGCTGTCAGATGCATTGTTCGACCGAAGTGACCGTTATATGTACACAGCACAATTACGAGCAAGAAAGGCGGAGAGCAATCGGATTAAGCGTACGCAGTCGCCAAGCTACGGCCAATACAGCGACCAAGGCAGGCGCCATGGGCAGCCGCGGGTAAACTCGCCTCGGGTTGTCTTCTGTCCCGGCTCGTTGTTGTTTCCGTCAAGGGCTTCGATTATTTTGAGAAATGAAAGCGAATCAACGCGCCTTTGTTTTTTTTAATTATATGCAGCTAATTTAGGTTGAAAAACGCAATGTAATACGAACGCGAATAAACAAGATGTAAACATGCCGAATCTAGGCGATCAAACATTTTTTCCGCTCTCTTTTTCAATGTTTATTTGAAATAAAGGCACAGCTTTAGCATTTCGGGCCCTTATTTTGGCCTTCATCACAGTCAGGCATCAGTAGCTTTTATTTCCTCGCATGTGCAGATATTTTTTCAACAGCTGGATGCCGTGCCTAAAGCTGGGCGTCGCCTGCTACAGGAACTTTCTAGGTGGCGCGCGCGGCAGATGTCGCTACCATAAAAATTGTGGAGGGACGTTATCTTTACACAGCTTGTCGCGCCATCTCTTGGCGGCGGCCGGGTCACCTCGCCGACACTGAAAGGGAAGCGCACGAAAAAAATTTATATCTCACGAACTAGACACGATATTAAAAACGACTCCCGGTTGAAATACTACGCAGCCACCAGAACATTCGAGGCCCAATTTCAATAACGTGCCATTAAGAGCCTTCCTTCCTAGACAATCTGAATATTTTTCCACACAGCCTGTGGTATCGGACCCAATTTTGACACACTTTGGCCTCTTTAAACATCGATTGCAAAGCTTAGAAAATAAATTTCGAAAATAACACCCGATTTTAGATTGGCTAATAAACGATCTTTTGACTTACATAATATGTTATTTCGTAGCTAAAGCCATGTAGCTGCCTGAGTCGTTTTTTGTAAACCTTATAAACCCTTTTCATATTTGTAAAGCTGGCTTTTTTGCAATATTTTCTGCATAATGGAGAAGCCAGCTAACAATTAGTAAATAGCGTGTTGCGCTGTTTGCTTACAGTCTGACGAGGAAAACGAGTACGTGTGCAATTAGGGCCTCATTTCCACTTGATGAACGGCAGGTACTACCGTTAGTTGGGCGAATATGCATTGTGGGGAAGCGAACTTGCGGAGTACAAAATGTGCTTATTTGTTGTTTTCAAGGCCCGCATTTGCATCGGTGTTTTTCAGAACTGCTCGCAGCGCTTAAAATATTTCTCAAAGCATGTACTTTGTCTTGCGTTTACTTTCTGATGTATCACTCGTATAAAAAAAATCACGAGGTTCGAACTGCGATTCGTGCACCAGATAGAGGACTGAGGATTGCTGCAGCGAAAATAGAATGCGTTGTGAGTAATATCATTCGGAATAACCATATCACGCAAGAGTACCTTAAATGTGAAACATTCATTAATGAACTTTGGTAAATTTGCGCCGCCACGATGGTATAGTGGCTAAGGTACTGGGCTGCTGACCCGCACGTCGCGGGATGGAATTCCGGCTGCAGCGGCTGCATTTCCGATGGAGGCGGAAATGTTGTACGCCCGTGTACTCAGATTTGGGTGCACGTTAAAGAACCCCAGGTGGTCAAAATTTCCGGAGCCCTCCACTACGGCGTCTCTCATAATCGAGTGGTGGTTTTGGGTCGTTAAGCCCCACAAATCATCAACTTTGGTAAATTTGGGTGTATCTGTCTTTCTATCTTGCCGCTTACGACTTTGTGCTCTCCGGACCATATCGTTCATGAGATCTATATCAAAACTTATGGGGCATAACCCGACTGTATGACGATTATAAATCACATGTCATATTAAAATCATGTGTTGTTCCTCATGAACAACATTGTTTATATGCCATGGTCATGGTGGCATAGTGGCCGTTTCGTTAACTTGATATATACCAAAATCGATACGATGAGACAATTGTGTATGACTAGCATAATAGACAGACAGTAACGCGAAAATCGTGATATGCATGTCATGTAGCATGACAATATACTATACGCATGGTGCGCGTGTGGTCGTCTGGCTAGCTTTACATGTTCTCAGTTTGTAATTCGGTCACGTGACTGTATAACGAATAATTTAGGAGCTAAGATGACAATCATAAAATCCACGGCATGTACAACATAATTTACGTGCCCTTCTCACGGTGCGCTAACGACCATGTCGCTAGCTTGTACAACAAAATTGATATTGCGCAATATGAAGCTAAGACAAACTTAATCACATGTCTACACATGTAATTTATGACATGCATGTTATGTAAACATAGCTTACTCCTTCCAGGCTGCTTCCCATTACACCAGTTGAGTATGCATTAGGAAAAAAAGGAAAATACGTTATACTCGTTACTCAAGCAGAAATGTAAAGCGTTACCACCCTGCGTTACTTGCAAAAAAAGGTAGTGCGTTACCGTTACTGTTAACAAAAAAAAAAGTAATGGACTGTTACCTCAGCCGTTATTCCGCGGTCGTAAGTTTTAAAATGTGTCTTTGCTGCAGGATCTCAAATAACAAAATTTAAAATATCAAATATATGCTTCACATAAAACTTCTAAACGCGTCTTATACCCGAAATGCTCATTTAACGAAAATTACTTGCACAAATGTACCGAAACTTAACATTCTTCATCAACTATCCGAAAGAAAGCATGATAAAACTTAAGAAATTTAGTGTAACTGTGTTTTTTTTCCTGTTCATAAGAGTACATCTACAGGACATCGCTCTGATATTGTGCACCCGGTGCTAGTACAGGCAATCACAAAGGTATGAATTGGCGCCTTCCTTTATTTACTTTTTTAAGGCGGGGTGCTTGTACTATCAAAATATATGCAGAAATTTTGTGCAAGTAATTAAATGCTTTAATGACATACGCAGAAAAAATATCTGCGTAAAAATTTTTTGTTTCAACCTGTCTAGTCACCACGAAAGGTTGCGAGCGTTCATGTGAAGGTGTTCAAGCTTCAGCCTGTGCTTAGGGGTCCTATACCCAACAACGTAGTTGTCGTCGGAAAGACAAAGAAGCAAAACATGTTGTAGAAACAAAGTTGATAAGTCCTATCAAATTTGTATATACTACAACGTATTAACTATCATGAAATATTGCATATTTAGACATTTCTCAAAAATAGTTTTTTGTGCTTTACAAGTTTTAAACAATGTTATTTGTTCTTTGTTGTTCATACACTTCATGCGCAAAATGTCTATTTGTAACGCTAATAGTTGAGTTTCACATCGTTCTTACGCATAATGTAATAAACATCAGTGGTTATTATATTCTAGAACTTATTTTAAATCAATTCCTGTACGCTGAACGCACCACATCAATTTGACGTTTGTGGTGTGTACTACGTTCTTTGCATAAGTGGCTGTTAATATGCAAAACTAGCGTGACCCAGTGAGGTTCATCGCCAGCGCTTCAATATTTGTCACTCTGGGGTCGCTGTTCTCGCCATTGACTATAAGCCGTAAATGAGAGTCAAGAGCCAGTATCTCATCAAAATAACTTGCATTGATGTCACTACTGTCACCACCTTTAGATACCAGCTAGTTGAGATGCTGCGTGAACACTTGCTCGACCGCGCGGAGCAAGAAAAAGTGGCATCAGATTAGCGACGAGGCTCAGTGCTGCGCTGCCAACCAGGCCTAAATGTAAACGTTTGACAAAAGTCTGATCTGGTTGGGTATGAAACTGGGAGATGATATTGACTCCAACCAAACGTTTTTGAGAAACCCGGCGTTTCGGAACCGACTTGGTTCCTTTATCAGGGGTGACTGCGTAGGCTACGTAGCAGCAGCGTCTTCAAAACACTCGAGGGGTGGCTAATGACCCCCCACTCTCTCTATCTCTCTCGTTTTGCCGTGAAGCGCAGTTCGTGTGTGTACACTGAGGGAAGGGTTCCTAGAGAGTGCATGATTGATGTTATGGGCTGTTCCCTGTATGTACCACGACTCGAGTAACAACCTTCACCTCCAGTTCGGCTCGCTTTCGAGGATGGCCACCGCTTCGAAATTTATCTGGTTGTCCAATGTCTCAGCATGTTCGGCGACTGCGCTCTTTGTTGAACTTCCGCACATCGTTAGCGTGTTGCTTCAGTCGTTCCGGAAGGTTTTTCGTCTCGGCGATATACGACGCGGGGCATTCGGCGCACGGAATTTGTAAATGACACCGGGGCTCTTGTCCATTGTTGGCCGGTCTTTGGGGCGGGAGATGAAGTGGCCCAGCGTACACGAAGTCACGTGCGCGATGCGGACTCCTTCCTTCTGGAAGATCCGCGCCAACATCTCGCTGGTTCCGTGAACGTATGGAACCGGTACACGTTTCGGGGGGCTGCCAATTAAGGTTTATTGGTGTTTCCGCATCCTCTGTTGCTCTGCACGGCGGGTGGTGGCTCGAATGGAGGTTTTTGGGTATCCGTTTTTTCTGAGGTCAGCAATTACGCGGGCCTCTTCTTTCTTTCGCTCTGTGTCATTAGAGCATAAGTTCCTTGCTCTCGCGAGTAGCGTGGTCACAACCGAGGCCTTGTGGCAGGCGAGTTGAGAAAAATCGAATTGAAGGTAGCAGCCAGTGTGCATTGGCTTCCTATGAACGGAGAACTCCAGGCCGTTACGCTTTCTTGCCACCTGGACGTCAAGAAAGGGCAGGCAGTGGTCGCTTTCACACTCGATCATGAATTGTATGGCTGGGTACACGGAATTCAGCTGTTGTCTGAAGTTTTCAACTTCAGACGTCTTAATGACGCAAAAACAATCGTCCATATAACGCAGAAAAAGCTTGGGTCGCGGCGAGAAGGAGCTGAGTGCTTTCTCTTCTATGTGATCTATGGTCAGGTTTGCCATCGTGACGGAGATGAAAGCTCCCATCGCGGTTCCACTGTTCTGCCTGAAAATAGTTCCTTTGTAGGAGAAGTACGTGCTGGAGAGGCAGAACTCCAGTAGACGACAGAGCTCGTCAACCACCAAAGGAGTCGTTTCACTCAGGTTTGCGTCCTCCTGAAGCGCAGAACGGGCAGCGGAGACAGCTAAGGGAACTGGCACGTTGGTAAACAATGAAACGACGTCAAATGAGACCATGCTCTCGTCTTTACCGATGCTCACGTCTGACGCTAGCTGCACGAAGGGGCTGGCGTAACGGACATGAGTTGGTGTCTTCCGGGTTAGTGGGGTGAAGATTTGGTTTGGAAAACTTAAAAGGGCTTGGCATGGGGAGGAAGTGAAGTCTACAATCGGTCAGAGGGTGACGTCAGGCTTGTGAATTTTTGGTAGTCCGTAAAAACTCTGTGCGGATTCGTTACGGCAGATTGGTCGCTGGTAAAGCTTGATCCGGGTAATGCTTGAAAATTTCCGCGAGTAGCTTGTTAAGCTGTGTCTGGGTTCGCATCGTTGGGTCGTTTGCTTGCTGCGTGTATGCGTCCCCTTCTAAAAGAGCTGAAACTTTCCGATCGTAGTCGCCGCTGTCCAACACCACCGTCGAATTGCCCTTGTCTGCAGGCAAAATGACAATGCTTCGGTCCCGTCGGGGTTCTCAGAGTGCCTGGTTCTCCTCCGTGGTCAGATTCTTTTTCATTTGTAACTGTAATTTCGAAAGGATCCCAATTGATTTCAGGTAATTTCTTCCCTGGCAGCCGGCCTCACGCTTTGGACGGTTTCCTCAGGCTGCAAAAATTAGGCGCTTTCTTCTAACCACTACTACCACCATCCCCACCAGTTCTTTGTGTTCCCCGTTGGCGCAGCTGGGGTGCAAAGAAGTGGAGAGAGCACAAAACAAAGCGAGAGGTCCCGGCTCTGGGATGGCACCTTGTGCGTGCGCGGCCAGAGCAGACACCATGGACCCTTCTCTGGTACTGCTTTCTCCTTCCCTTCTCTCCCACATTCCTGCTCCTTTCTTTCTCCACTGCACATCCCCCGTGTGTCATCGCCTCCTCCAGAGAGAGTAAGTAACGATGACGTGCTTTTCTCTTCCTCTTTTCCTTCAAAGACTATTCGTGGATGATTCACTGTCGTCCCTTGTCTCACTGACAGCCCCTCCATGCGTTTTCCGCTGGCTAGTTTAAGTAGCGCCAACTCGTTCTTCCCCACTCCTTTTACACCTGTCCTCAGACCAGCGGAAGTGGAGGTGCCGCCATGATGTTTCTGCTGCTTTACCGGTTCATGGCCTACCTCTCTGCTAGCCCTCTGAAAAGCTCACACCCCTTCACGCGCCCACTGCACCTCATTCATGCTGTCCCACCGCTCGGCCGTTGACCCCGTCATGCAGCCTCTGCGCCACCTCGAGGTGGCATTCCTTGCAAGCTTAGGAGGGAACTCCAGAAAACATGACGACAGTTATAGCGCGAGAACAGAACGACGACACAGAGACAAGAAGGACACGAAGGTTTTGTTCTCTCGCTATAACTATCGTCATGTCATACTAACTAGCCCAAGCTTCCACACTTGTGTACTTCGTGTCCTTCTTGTCTCTGTGTCGTCGTTCTGTTCTCGCACTATAACTATAATCATGTCATACCAACTAGCCCGAGCTGCCACACTTTCAGACAACACTTGTGGAACAAAGAAAATATTATTTACTTTCTCCTATGTTTAGGAACAAAGGGGAAGGGAAAAAAGCGGAAAGAAGTGGCTTAATAACTTCCTTTCGGAGGCTCCAGAACAAGGTGGCGGTGGAGAAACAATGGTTCACTCTACCTAGAAAAGCAGCTGTAGACGCACTGGAGGGGCTCTAGTCCCTTGCACTAGTGCTCTCAAGTGCGATAAAAGGTCATGGTGGCCGCAGCCCTCAGGTACCTAGCACAGCGAACCTGTCGGTGACGTCACGTGCAACTTATGTACTATCAAGACGCGCCCGGTGTACATGCGGAGCGCCGAAGCTTTGCGTTGAATGCGAGTCCTTGTTGCTCGTGCGGAAATTGTGTAATAAAATAGCTTGTGGCGTATCGGCACCTATAATCTCGCTTTTTGTTAGCAAAAATTAGCCCACGATTGTTGGCCACCCAAGATCTAATGTCTTCTCTAAAAAAATATAACAATTTTACACATGCCCTCGCCTTACCGGAAGACCAAACAATTTACGCCCGGAAAGCTGCTAGATTCAGTGAGACATGACGCTGCCTGACAGGCAGGCATAAAATTTTTGTATAATGTTTATTTGGATGTATTTAAGGCGAAAAATTAGGAAGCCAAATTACGCAAAGGAGTTAACATCTAAACGCCAAAAAATTTAAATGACGAAAGACGATTGTACCCAGAAGATAAAACACCGGTAACTATACTTGGACCATTTTGAGAACCACGTGAAATTTGATCAATTCGAAGAAAAATGGACGAAGACGCAGTGTAGGGTGCTCCCAGAAGGGAAAAGCTAAACTTATTTGCAGGGGCTGTTATACTTATATGTTTGACTAGAAAGTAGGTTCTGCCACGCGGCGTCATGGTGGTCTAAAAATTATGACGCTCAATTGCTAACCTGAAGGTTGCGAGACCACACCCTTGCTGTGGCGGCTGTATTTTCGATGGAGGCGACAGTATTGGAGGTTCGTCTAGTTCAATTTAGGTTCACGTTAAAGAACCCCAGGATTATTCTTATTATTAGTATTATTATTATTATTATTATTATTATTTTATTATATGGAAGTAGATTCTGCATGCTATTGGGGGTGTGAGACGTGAGTAAAATGCAGCGCCAAAGTCGTTACGGACCTTCCTGTAGAAGTATAATGCCATAATCTCCAATAAAGTGATTCATGTTTTTTTGGCTCATCGCCTCCTTGAGGAGTGAACAAGCTGGACTCAAAGACATCGTCAAAGAAGTGATTAGAGGCAATGAACACCACTCACAGAGCAAGAACCAATTACTTTAGCCCTCTTTGTTTCGGAAGACGTACGCGATGCGGTATGCCTCCTGCATGGTTGGCTTGGTGTACGTAATTCTGCTTAGTTGCGGTACAGTTTTTGTTGGCCAAACAGACCAGTGCATAAACGACAGAATTAGGAAGCATGAACTTTCTGTTGAATATTGCTTTTTCGGCACATTTGCATGCGCACTGTGGTTCTTGCAAGTGTGAGCCTGGGTTTTCCAGTGACCCGTTCTTGAAAAGAGTAACGATGCCTTAGTGGGTCAAATCACGAAAGCACACTACATTAAAAAGAATAGAGATATGCGTGTTAGTGATCTGTTGCTCTGCAACGTGGGTAATTCATTTTTAGAATTTTTCGTTTAGCGGCTGTTTCGTCATTTTTTTGTAAATCTGATCACGTTTCTTGAGGACCAGGTGAGGTGATGAGTGCGCGCATGTTTGCTACGGTTATATGTGCCGCTGATGTTCTGAGAATGAGTTAGTTGCAAGTTACCCCATTGTTGTTTTTTCCTTATTTGTTTCGCATTGACGGTACGCATCTTTTTTTATTTGCATTTCAGAAAGCATGTATCAACTAGCCAAACAAAAAGTTTCACTAGGCCAAGGGTAACGTGAAAATTATTTCGCACCTTCCCTATAGGCAACCAGTACGATATCGGCGTTTCGAATTTTAACACAACATGTTGGTATGAAATGCAATATAAATTGCATGCACGTGACGTCGTGATCATAGCTTCCTCACATACTCGTTCACCATCATGCCACCTTTGACGTAAAGGCAGCATAATCACAGCGCATTCAACGTGCGTCAATATAACGACGATGCGGCGAGAATTTTGCTGGCCTCTATCTGTCAATAACAAGAAAATTTCGACAGCACAGAAATAAACGCGAATGCATGAAAAAAGAGCTGAAATAGGCAAGCGCTGTCCTTCGTGTTTACTCTCGCGCTGTCTACATTTTGTTGATGACAAAATGTCAGCTCGCCCAAACACTCCCTTTCATCGGTTACGTCCGTAAGAGAAATTTAGAGACATAATGACAGCATTAACACGTGACGTCACAAACATTGTGTGTGTCATGTAGTGCATAACATTCCAGTTTCTATAACGTACGTCTATGCAAAGAATAGCTCATCTTTTCTATGACATATGGAGTTATACATTTTTTTTGAGGGCTTGAACCACATGCAAAGAGAACATGGCAGATGGAAAAAAGGTGCAAAGCGTATAAACATTGTACAAAGTCGACGGAACCTCTCTTCCAGCAAAATACTGGATGTTAGAGTTCACAGCTAGGTTATGGAGGCATTTTGTTGTTTTGGTATCTCAATGTGTCGGCATTTTGGTTTTTGGCATTTCAAATTTCAGTTTTTCTTCAATTCGACTTTTTATATTGTCTGTGTTTTAAATTATAGCATTCCGATAATTTGTCATTTTCAATTTCGCTGTTCTGAATGCCTATAAAAAGCCGAAAATTGAGAGGCTGAATTATGGAAAGGCCGAGTGTGGGAACACCCTAAATTATAATGCCCAAAATTGTAATGCTGAAAAATAGAAATGCCGAAAAGACGTAACGCTGGAGACCACGTGGAAATTCTTTCATAGACTCAAAGCTTTATTTATTCGGAAGAAAATGGACGAAGACGCGGTGTGTCGTGCTCCTAGAAAGGAAAAGATAAATCTTAGAGGACGCCAATTGAGCTCCGCTTCCGAGGGTAGAACGCGGTAGCGTAATCATGCTCTATGCACATCGCCTTCTCAACTGCTTTGCATGTCTCAACTATGCCATGAGAGAACGAGCGACTTTGCCTGTACCATTGACGTTTCAAATTTTCCCAGAATGTCTGCTGCAAGTACAATTAAGTGCAGGCTATAGTTCTTCATTTGGCGAAATAGCCAAGGGGTCACCACGAGTCTGAAAGGAAACACACGAAACTACGCAGATGATGCATTCGCATCATCTTTGTTGATGCATTGGCAGCTGATGATAATTAAACAGGTTTAAGAACTTTAAAATGCACGGCCCTTTACAGCACCCACTCGTTGCACAAATTAGTTTTGACACCTGCTGCGAGTCTACGCTTCTGCTAGGCGATAATGCAGGCGTTAAGAAGGCTCCCTCCACTACATCTGTAAACATGTACAAATGTCGGTTCTGTGAGACCATAAACTATATATTTCGTTGGAAGCAATTTCGTTGGAAGCAACAGCCATTCGTGTGTACATAGTATAAGTTAAGATTGGGATGATGGATCCCGATGATCGAGATGATCACGACTCGTTTGAGGACGAAACTGCTTGCTCACTTCCTGGAAAACTTCGGTTTATTTACACACTGACACTTATTTACAAACTAAGGCCAAGGTGGCCACTAAACCGACCGCACAGAAAGCACTTGGTTGTAATAATATTAACGTCGCCGTTACTTGCCAAGCCCTTCGTATACTCCACACATCGACACCAACTTCTCGATGTAGTATCAACCTTGGATCAGAGCCTGCGCTAAGCACGACTTCTGTCCCCGCTTCCCGATCTCGTTCTCGAGCACCAAGCTCCCCTTCTCTCCATTTCTCTTCATTAAATACCTCCCGTGTCATCTGAGACAGCCTCGTGGGACGAACCCCTACTCAATGTGTGGCAGCTTGGGCTGGTTAGTATGACTTGACGATATTTATAGCACGACAACAGAACGACGACACCGAGACCTTCGTGTCCTTCTTGTCTCTGTGTCGTCATTCTGTTCTCGCGCTATAACTATCGTCATGCCCTACTCGATGCTACACCAACGCAGAAAACAACTCCCCTTTGCACAGAGACGGGCCTCCGCCTCTGCGCTCCCACACTTTGCTATCTTCCAAGCATCGGCTAAGAAAACTCCGTCATTTCGTCGACGTACAGCTCAGAAGATACCTTCGTGCGACAACAAGCCTGTCTAGACGGCCGGTCGGCTGTCTGGCGTTGGTAGACATGATTCTGCTGTCTATTCACACTTATTGTTACAGATTGGCGCCACATTATCTTGTCGGGAGTGGTGTCGCGACAGCGACCACTTTCTGGCTCACCGTGTGAGCACTACCGCCGTGCGGGTGACTCCCCAGCACAAGGTGCGGTGAACAAAGGCTAGCGGGGTTTGACGAAAAAGACGCGTTCCAGGGAGAACGGCTTAGTCCGCGTCTGGGCAGCCTCTTTTTATTAACTTTCCTTTTGGTCAGGCGTCGTCTACCGACTGGCAATCCTTCGCGTGCCTCAAACATATATTTTACGAACTTCCTAAATTCAGAGCGTACAAGGGATAAAAAACTGGAAATCAGGAAAGGGATCCTCATGGACGTTATTGCCACTGCGTTGCTGCAGCGCATTTGCGACAAAATGCCTGTGCTCTACAGTTCCGGAGGAGGAAGGGAAAAGGTCTGTTTGCAACAACCCAGAAAGAAGGATTATTGGAACGAAGTAGCCTTGTTGAAGTGTTGTACGTCATGGCGAAACATGAGGCTTTAAACAGACAATTGCTAAGACAAGCAGAAAAACCTTTCCAAAAATGCGAAAGTTCTCGAAAAGATACAAACTGACTATGGCTATGCTAAAATTTTCGTCAGTAAAAAAAAACTGGAGACGGAGTGCCCCTGGAAGCGGGCGGGTTGTCCATGCATTGTCCCGAGGGGGAGATGAAATGGCCGCCAGAATAAATGACCCAAGAAAAGGGTAAAAGTAAATAATTTCTTTTTCTTCGCATTAAACACATGGTCTGAGTTCAAGCTCTGGTGGTTCGGTCACTTGCTGGTTCACCCACGGCACCGAGCCGTACACACCAAAGTGAGTACACACATACGACCTGCTGCAGCTTTAGGAAAGCATTGGCCACAATAAAACTCAAAAGAAATACTAAAGAATCTTTAGGAGATAATCAGGAGAGCATAAAGCAGCCTAAAAAAGAAATATATATATATATATATATATATATGATTGGCAGAAGCCGAGAAGGAAGAAGTGAAAATAGAATAAACATGGCATATAAGCCAGGCCACGTCTCCCATTCATCATAGCGTCACACGAGTCGACAGGATGGAGACCTGCCTGCCCCTTCATCAGTCCCTCATCATCGACGCAGTTCCCCAGAAGACGCCCTGACCATACATTGACTACCGAATCATCGCCTAGGAGGACAACGACTAGCACCATGACAGGACCATCGGCTGACCTCGACATCCCCAAGTACACCGGATCAGCGGACGACGGACCCGTACAAGACTGGTTCAACCTGTTCGAACTCCACGCTACCGCTGCATCTTGGTCGGAACGGGAAATGGTTACGAACTTTAGTGACTACGTCACCGGTGAGGCATTTAAATTTTACCTCACCCACATATTCGGCAACGACGAGTCTTGGCAAAAGATAAAACAAGAAATGATCGTTCGGTTTAAAAAATACGATGACGACTACGACAAAGACCTGCTTGTAACCCACCATCGACAGACAACTGCACTCAGTCGTCAATTTTACAGGCAGTCTTCAACCATTCGAACGCACAACAAGATTCGACCTCTGACAAAAGGCGAAGTGGCACACGAGTTCAGTGGCAGACGACAACGCGTATTTTGGGAAAAACACAGCCATCGAGCGCGCCTCCCTTCTGCACGAAAGTCGGCATTTTCGAAGTCATCACTCCAGCACTTGACACGAGACGTTTCTCAACCACCTGATGTCCTTCACTGTTCGTCTCGCGTGGTCCACCACCTGGGTTTTTATCACGCGGTTCTTCAAGCACTCCTAATACTCACCACTTGCCTTATAAGGACGCCGTATTCATGGTAGACGACCTGGCGCATCGGGAAAATACCTTGTCAAGCCACTGCCGTTCCGAAAGTCACTGTACTTCAGGAACGCGTAGCTCCACTCTCCCGCAAAGAAACAAACATACGGAATCGCAACCACGTCAAGCCATGTTTGCGGCGATGTCATCCTCAGGAACTGAACCAACCCAAAATCGAAACAGTATGGAGTCACCATTGAATGCAAGTCTCGTTGATAAAAACGAAAATGCATCTACTGCTTTCCTTGACACAAATGATGCTTGAAATGCACTCGTAAATAACGCTGGGACTACCGACAGCGTCTCCTCCTTCAACGACGTTGACAAACCACAATTTTCTCAGCGCCATCACCACACCAAGAAAAGACGACGATGAACGAAAACTTCAAACCATCCACAGACAACCGCACCCAGTCGTCACAGTAAAAAGCAGCCTTCACGCATTGACCAACCTCCTGCTTTACCGTCGCGTGGATCTTCGGTCGCTCACAACGCCCACCTCGCGTCTCACGCGTTCACTATGGTCGGAACAGAGCGAAGAAGGTCCGAGCATACTCAGTCAAGCCCGTCACCTACAGTTCAGTTTCATGCGCCAGAAGAGCTCGCACCGTTCGTTCCACAGAAAGACAGTCATTCACAATTAAAATATGACCAAACCAATCCTTCCGCAGTGTCGCCGTCGAAGTCCCAGCCACCTGAGAGCCCAACCAACACAGGAGGCTCGGAAGGATCAACTTTCAAGCACTGCCCTGTGCCAGAAACATCCATCAAAAAGGCATCGCAAGAGCCTCAGCAGATTTTTCTGCCAATTCTGGTGCACTATCTTCATTGCCTGACACAAATCGCGACAACCTAACAAGTATCAACTATTTGCTGGTCACGTCAACCTACAAAGAAAAGCGGGCTCGTGGCTCCAAAGGAAGTCCACCTCGTCAGACAGTGCAAAATCAGAAATGCCAACAAAAGCAACAACAGGAACCCCAAAAGCTAAAACGCCCACACCAACATCGGCAATGAACAACTAAAACTACATCACAAGGATACTTGCAGCCTGAAGAGTGTAGTGATCAACATACACTCAAAAAAAGACTGATTTCGCATCTGAGCTATCTTCGCAGAAAGAAAAGACAAGGAACTTTTCTGCACCAGCGTTCAAGATTGCGCCTTCGGTCTGAACATCTGCGTCATCACCACAAAAAACTCCCAAAAAGCCACAAAACAATCGCTTGTGCTCTGCAGGAACACAAGCAGCGCCTAATCAGCCACGATCAACGGGCGCGCAAATTGCATGCACGACGGTTGTATGACCCACAAAAATGCGACGCCTGCGAAACATTAAATCCTGCAAAGCGTTCCAAACTCGTTCGTTCTTTGCTAGAATACCGGCTGTATTTCCATCTGTTTCCATGTCCAAAGCGTTTTTGTGTTATCCAGGACGCAACCACCAGCCTCGTCCATCAGAACTCCTGCGTTAACCGGACTGCTGCACTCTTTCCTGAAGTTTTGCGAGTTTACGGAACACCACGGGGCTAGGAAACCAATTGTGCATTTTGACATTTGTGACTTCTCAACCTCTCCTTGTGTACTTTTTCTTGTTCGTATTCCATGCCTTCTTTCGGGGGGAGGGGGAATCGTGTGACGTATGAAGCGATGATTGGTACAGGCCGAGAAGGAAGAAGTGAGAATAGAATAATCATGGCGTATAAGCCAGGCCACGTCTCCCATTGATCATAGCGTAAAGCGTCATATATATATATATATATATATATATATATATATATATATATATATATATATATATATATATTTGTGATACTAACATGTACCGGCTCACGCCCGTAGCACCGACAGCGCTTATTTTGAAGCGCTAGAATAATTGCCCTGTGTGTCCGAGTTCACGTACAATTAAATTTTAAAAATAACTTAAGTAATTCAATTTCTGTTTCTAGCTAAAGGGCGCGTTAGTCGCTCAGGACTTTCATTAATTTCGTGTGGAAGTAATTCGAATTTGCTTATGTAGAATGAATCCCGCTGTTTGCGCTCCCGTGTGTTCTGAAGGCCGCATCATGCTTCGTAAAGAAATTCACAACGCTCACTCACAGAATTAACGACCACCCTGGGTGACTGACGTGCCCTCGAAACCTCTCGTAGAAGGCGGAAAGTGCATTTATCAATTTATATTATTATACAAACGGGAATTCGGACACACAGGACGATCAATCTAGCGCTTGAAAATAAATGAAATTGATGCTACTGGCGTGAGTTGATTCTGAAGCGCCAAGACTTCTAGAGACGGTCTCATAAGAACAGGTCTCAATCATGTACTCTTGCAGTTTGACACCTATAGTGCAGCAGAACTAAAATACTTTTTCAGCATTTTTGCCCTCGCGTTTCGCCTTAATAAGTTTATAAGTAACAATAGTACAGCTGGACAAATGACTGAAAACTGAAAGCTTTTTTTTTGTTTACATTACCTGCTTCATAACGTGATTTAAAAAAATCTTTTATTTCATAGGCTGATAAGTTTCACAGATGCCCAGGCCCCAAACTAGCGATGGTGATAGCGACGGTGAAAGCCGGTGCCTTCCGAAACGTGTGCCAAGCCACAGCCGTTATAGACTTGCGCGCAAGTGCAATCAAGCCTGGCCGCAGTCGAGCGAAGAGAGACACAATGCTCAAGAGGGGGTGTGGGAGGGCAACAACGAGGAAGAGTACAATGTCTGAAGAGATCCCCTCGCCACTGCTACAGTGTACTAGAAGGTTCTAGTACAGTGTACCACTGCTTCGGTAGGCGCAGCACAGGCACAATTTTTGACCCAGTCGTGACACCTGGGGGGACACTTCCTCAACTGCCACAATATCAATGATTCCTGGCCATCAGTGTTTTTTGGAATTTGTTGTCATCTCCCATTTTTTTCACACCACATTTGGAGTATTGCTAAAGCAGTGAACACAGTGGGACAACCAATGTTTTAATGCGCATCTAGATGCATGTACACGAACATCTTGAATTTTAAATTGGCTTCTTTTTAGCCGTATTTGCTTTACAGTCATTGAAGTGGTAGATTGCTGATGGGACGTAGTGGGATGCTTGCAAAGACGAAATAGTGGGCAGGTGGCCAATGTTGAACTATAGGTGGTCACGTACATACATACAAGGGAAAGACAGGCTCACGAGCGGCTTAGGTCAGGACATATCTCCTTCCCTTCTGATACGTACCCGTCTATTCCCTGTGGCACATACCCACTCTCTCGGGTATGTGCCACCGGCTGTTATGCACAACAATAACGGGGGTTGGACGAGCCACGCCATGTGGAGCTTCGCCTATAAAACACCATTTTGGAGGGGCATCCACAAGATGCAGGCGGCCGGAACACAGCGAACCGTCGAGGTAACACACACATATATATTGTCAAGTTACACCATAACTGCAACCTGTAGATAATGGCACACAAGGACGTCAAACTGATTCGAACAACAGCAATACGACTTTATCGTTTTCTCTGCACGCTTATCTTCGTCCTCTTCTGAGCAGCGGCACGTACAAGCCTGCCAGCATCTATGGAATGAATACTTGCAGACCTTGTACTAATAGCATTACCCCCCCCCCCCTTTCTAAAGAACATCGTCCCGATGTCACAATATAATTACGAGATGAAAAGAAAACACATACGATAAGCAGTACACAAGGCGGTGTTCATAATCACTGTAAGTCTACTCAAGGGAGTTTGATGAATAGTCCGCGTTGGTAAAACGGTTTTAGTCTCGAAACATGGACGACGTGTGGCTCTTGTGAACGGCGGGATTGGTGAGCCATGTCCTCATCAAGAACCTCGTTGTTCACTTCGCTGAGATGACGGAGAACTCAATAGGGACCAAAATAGTGGTGTAACAACTTTTCCGACCGGCCCCGTTGTTGAATGGGAGTCCACAACCATACTCGTTCTCTCTGCAAAAGCTTCACGCAGTGCCTTCGCAGCCTCAAGCGGCTGTACTGACAGACGTCGTTCGTGAAGAGGTGCGGCAGCTGGTACGACCATTAGTGCCACCTCCAATAAAAGCTCCTCTGCTAACATACACGGAAGCTGTACGCACTCCTGCACCGGCAGCCAGCTATTTCCCCCGACCGGCTAGCCTGCAGACGCCGCAGCACTTCTCGGGCCTGCCACACTATGGAAACCAACGACCGACCAGCCTGCAGATGCCACAGTACTTCTCGGGCCTGCCACACTATGAGAATCCGCGACCTAATTTGCGAAAATCTAGCGTGTCGCGCGCTTCCGACAATCAGCCACTATGTTACCACAGTGGTGAGCCAGGTCCCTTGTACCGGGAGCGCTCGTACAGACAGATGGGCCCACCTGGATTTCGGCTAGATGCTCGTCGGCCCAGGGACGGAGAACGACCCCGCGTCATCGCAGAATACTTGGCAAGTCTACAATCTCCGAATCTTCAGCGACGCCAATCACGCTCTCCGTCTCCTCGACGCTCTACGTCCGCGAATCAATACTCTACTTTCGCCGATGTTGTTGCGGGATTATCTGCTAGGTGCCCAAGTCCACGCCGGGGAAACTAGAATGAGTGGCCTCCGGGGGTGGGACCGCTGTTAAGCTATCGTCAAAACAGCCTCCTTCAACCCATCTGCCAACATTCGACGATTCCTTTCAGCCGACACCTCACATCGCAGACGAACCCGTTTCTGCTGACATTGCTGTTCTTGTTGACAACCATCCAGTGACTGCTCTGGTCGAAACCGGCGCTGACTACTCAGTTATCAGCGCTGAACTTGTGGCTGAACTCAGGAAAGTCACGACTCCTTCGGGGCATGGACCAAACCTTCGAACAGCGGGTGGTCATCTCTTGACACCGATCGGGAGATGCACCAAAATGCTGCAAATCTGCGAGTCGACGTTCATTGATTCCTTCGTTGTGCTTCCCGAATGCTCCCGTAAAGTTATCCTTGGCATGGATTTCCTTCGCGAGCACGGCGCTGTTATAAATCTTTGAGACTGCCTCGTAACGTTTGCTGACGACTATGGCCCGAAGCCTAGAGATACTGATCCGCAGAAGACCGCGCTTCGCATTGTCGACGACACCGTCACACTTCCTCCACGCACCAGTATGTTCGTTACTGTACAGGGCGACAAAGAACATGACAGTAGTGGTATCGCTGAAGCCAACCTTTCGGTGCTCTTGTCTCAGCAACTCTGCGTTGCCCGCGGCATAATTCAAGTTAAACGTGAGACGACTGAGTGGTTGGTCACCAATTTTAGTGGAGCATACCAACATTTGGCCAAGCGAACAGCTATCGCTCATTTCGAATTCATTGACCATAAAGCGTGTACGACGATAGCCCCAATTTCTGCAGCCGTTGAAAGTGACACCGCTGTAGTCGATACAGTCGATGTCAATCCGAAGCTGTGATGCGCGCAGAAAAAGCAAATCCGCTGTATTCTCCGCATGTTTAGCGACTGTTTCGCGTCTACATCCAAGATAAAACAAACGCCAACCGTAAAGCACCGCATTATCACTGACCTTGCTGAGCGATCCCTACGTCATCACGCCTACCGAGTATCACAAAAGAAACAAGAGGCAATACGTTCTCAAGTGAAGCAGATGCGCGAAGATGACATAATCCAAACCTCGAACAGTCCATGGTCGTCCCCCGTCGTACTAGTAAAAAAGAAGGACGGCACTCTCTGATTTCGCGTCAAATACCGCTAACTCAATAAAGTCAAAAAGAAAGTCATCGATCCGCTTCCGCGCATTGACGACTCACTAGACCGCCTCCGACGCGCCTGATACCTCTCCTCAATGAATTTACGCAGTGGCTACTGGCAGATCAAAGTTGATGAACGCGACCGAGAGAAAACAGTATTGATAACGCCTGATGATCTGTACGAATTCAAGGTGCCGCCTTTCGGTCTGTGTTCGGCCCTTGCGACATTCCAGAGGATGATGGATACAATGCCCTCCGGTCTCAAGTGGGAAGCATGCCTTGTTTACTTAGACGACGTCGTTGTCTTTTTCCAAACGTTTTAGCAGCACTTGCAGCAACTTAGATCTGTGTTTGCTGCAATTCGCACGACAGGCGTATCACTGAAACCAGAAAAATGTCATATTAGTTACAACGAATTAAAGTTCCTCGGTCACCTTGTTAGCCCTCATGGTATTCGGCCGGATCCAGACAAAACAGTGACTGTCGCAGATTTTCCACCACCTGTCAACAAACGTGATATGCGTCAATTTTTAGGCCTCTGCGCATACTACAGACGCTTGGTGCCAAATTTCGCAAATATTGCTGAACCCCTCACTCGCCTGACAAAAGATGTTCCCTTCGTGTGGGGCCCTGAGCAAACACGTGCTTTCTCCGAGCTCTAACAGCGTCTCCAGTCTGAGCCCTTACTCGGACACTACGACGAATATGCCGACACTGAACTACACACAGACGCCAGTGCAGTCCTCGGTGCAGTCCTCGGCCTTGGTGCAGTCCTCGCCCAGTTGCAAGGCGGCGTCAAACGCTCTATTTCTTATGTGAGCCGGATTTTATCATCTGCGTAGGCGAACTACACAACCACTAAAAAGGAGAGCCTAGCTGTTGTCTGGGCAATAGCTAAATTCAGACCATACCTGTATGGTCGCGCGTTCAGAGTTGTTACCGATCATCATGCGCTCTGCTAGTTGGCGAACCTTAAAGATCCTCCCGGAGGTCTGGCCAGGTGCAGCTTACGCTTTCTGGAGTTCGATTGGACAGTCGTGTACAAGTCTGGCCGGAAGCATACTGACGCGGACTGCACTTCTCGAGCTCCTCTTAAGACTGCGTCAGGTGATCACGATCTCGACGGCCGTTTTTTCTGCGCCGTTAGTGTATCCGACTTGGCTGAACAGCAGAAGACAAGTCAAAGCTTCGACAATTCACCGAATATCTCGAAGGCCGTACGCCGCATCCACCACCAGCATTCACCCACGCGCCATCATCGTTTTGCGTTCCCAGAAATATCCTCTATAAAAGTAACTTCGATCCTTACGCGACTGAGTACCTCCTCATCGTCCTGCCAGCGTTACGAGCCGATGTCTTGTCCTCCTGTCACGAAGAGCCTTCCTCAGGCCACTTAGGATTCACACGTACCTTGACCCGTATTCGCCAACATTACTACTGGCCTATGCTCAATCGAGACGTGAAGCATTACGTGAAAACGTGTCACGAGTGCCAGCACCGTAAAGAACCACATCAGCGCCCAGCCGGCTTTTTGAAGCCCGTCACTCCTCCGACACAAGTGTTCCAACAAATTGGCATGGATCTACTTGGACCTTTTCCCAAGTCTCATTACGGCAACCACTGGATTGTAATCGCTACTGATTACATGACGCGCTACTGCGAAACGAAGGCAATACAACATGGCACCGCCATTGAGACTGCCCACTTTTTATGAAAAAGATCGTCCTCCGACATGGAGCACCAGCAGTTGTCATAACTGGTCGTGGCACAGCTTTTACCGCCCGGATGATAACAGACGTCATGCAGCTTAGCGGCACAGTGCATCGAAAAACTACTGCACACCACCCACAAAGCAACGGCCTTACAGAGCGACTAAACAAGACGGTCGCCGACATGCTATCCATGTACGTTGACCAAGACCACGAAAACTGGGTTGACATCCTTCCTTACGTCACGTTCGCTTACAACAGCGCTGTGCAAGAAACAACTGGATTCATATCATTCCGGTTGCTTCATGGCAGGGAGGTCACTACAATGCTGGATGCCATGCTTCTACCAGACACCAGATTAGAGTTAAGACGAACGAATTTATCAGACTGGCAGGCGCCGCTCATAAACTTGCAGTCGAACAAATCCATAAGCAAGAATGCATCGACTCGCTGCGGTGCATTGCTCGTCGTCGCGATGTCTCTTACCAACCCGGAGAACGAGTATGGTTATGGACTCCCATTCGACAACGAGGCCGGTCGGAAAAGTTGCTACGCTGCTACTTTGGTCCATATAGAGTTCTCCATCGTCTCAGCGTAGTGAACTACAAGGTTCTTGACGAGGACATGGCTCGTAAATCGCGCCGTTCACAACAGCCACACTTCGTCCATGTTTCGAGGATGAAACCATTTTACCAACGCTGACTATTCGTCAAACTTCGTTAAGTTGACTTCCAGTGAATATGAACACCCCCTTGTGTACTGCTTATCGTATGTGTTTTCTTTTCATGGTAATTATGTTGTGACATTGGGACGATGTTCTTTGGCAAGAAAGGTAATTCCACTAGTACAAGTTCTGAAAGTATTATTTCCATAGATGCTGGCAGGCTTGCATGTGCCGCTGTTCAGAAGAGGACGAATTTGTGCGTGCAGAGAAAAACGATAAAGTCATAGTGCCGTTGTTCGAATCAGTTTGACGTCCTTGTGTGCCATTATCTACAAGTTACAGTTACGGTGTAACGCGACAATATATATATATATATAAATATATATATATATATATATATATATATATATATATATATATATATATATATATATATATATATATATGAGATCTAACAGACAGTAATACAGTAATATCAAGGAATGTATAGGGGAAGTTATTAGAACCAATGTAATGTAAATAGAAAGAAAGAAAAGTGGGTGAAAAAATAAGTTGCCTTGATCAGAAATCGAACTAATGACCCTCGAATAACGCGTTCGATGCTCCAAACACTGAGCTATCACGGCGGCTATCCCCCCTGCCACTTCATTGAATTTATATGTCAAATTAAACGTGTTAGTGTCAGTGAGCGGTGTCTGTAGCAATAGAGGCGAGTGTGGAACAACCTTTTATGAGCCTGTGTGGCGTCACGTCGCACGTGAACTTATTACGAGCGTGCAGCTGGCCAATAGTCCCTCGTAAACAACCTATTGGCACCTAGTCTGCCAGTACGAGACCCTCGTTAATGGATAAGAGAAAGAAGTGTATACCTAAGGGCTCGTTTTTACGTGTTTGGACACAAAACTAATGAGATCTAATAGACAATAATGCCAAATAATGTATTGGTGAAGTTATTAGAACCAAGGTAATGTAAATAGGAAGAAATAAAAGTGGGTGAAACGAGAACTTGCCGCGAGCAGCAATCGAACCTATGACCTTCTAATAACGCGTTTGATGCTATAGCATCCAAAGCGTTATTCGAAGATTGTAGGTTTGATTCGGTTGGTAGTCCTAATTTTATCTAAACCATGGCCAGCCATACTGCCATGCTTGGACAATGGTAGATCAGGAAGGGTTACGGCATTTGCATGATGATTATTGAAACCAATTCGGAAACTTGTCTCTGTATGACCAATGTATTTAGCTTCGCAAGCTGTACACTCTAAGAGATAGACGACACTTACAGTATCACATTTGTAGTTAATTGATTGTTAATGAAAAGTTGGATAAGCTACTTGAAACTGTTTCACATGTGGTCATGTGCGCGCACACCTTGCAACGTGGTTTTTTGAAGGGATGACAACCTTCATGATCGGAACACGTCGTTTTGGATAAAGTTACTGAATCATGGAGGTTCTGCGACCGTCGGTAGACCATGCGTGGCTGTTGTGTGAAGACTTCTTCAAGCTGCTCACTCTGCATTAAAATGTTGAAATGTTTTTTTATATATGGTTGACAATCGGTGCCGAGGCCGCATGTGTCAAAATTAGGTTTGTACGTGGAGTTTTTTATCTTTTTTAGTACTCAGAAGATTCGAATGATCGAGCTCTTCTGCGCGTTTGATAGTGTGATTATGCTGGACAGATAACTTTGTTTTTCATGCGCACTTCGAATTTTTTCACAGTTGCGGGAAAATTCGCGTCTTTCAGAGCATATCCTTTTAATACCCTTGTCATGCGGGCATAGAAATTGGCCTTCCGTAGCGAAGGCATTCAGTTCCTGAATGACATTTTTGTTCAGCGGCACTGATACACGTCCAAAGCGAATGGCATTTGACTCAGTGACGTCAATCGCAGCACCTTCCTTGTAACCATTGAATGAGTAGCAATAAAAAATAAACAAGTGTTTACAACGTTCATACACATCAGATAATAAATACTTGTATAACGAAGCATAATACGCTGCCGTTAGATTTCATTCGTTACTTCGTTTCACGACGTTGCAACCATAGCAACTTGAGCCAAAGCTAGTCATATCACCAGCGTATAAAGAAAATGGTGCCTGTCGCAATGAAAATAAATAATTAACGCAAAAAGCTTCCTTCCAGTCAAATAAAGTGTCGTTTAATACAGTTACTTCATCAGCTGTGCCACCGAGAGTACGTATTTCTCAGTCGAATGAGTTCTGGCGACGGATATAGGTGATGAATGGCATTTGGGCAAATGCCATTTCGTTCATCCGTGTAGCACCGCGCGAATGACACTTAATCTGAAGGCATTAGGAGGTAGATGCCATTTCCTCTGACCGTGTGGCACGGGTATAAAACCAACTGCTTAGCTGTAGAGAATACTAGTTTTATTGTGCTTAACCTGACAATTACTAAATTAAAAATTACTGCTGCTGATTTGTGGATTTCCTGTAAAGATAAGTTATCAGCTTCCCATTACGTAGGGTTACTATGGCATCAAGGAAGTTTATGTTGAAAGGCGAATACGAATATGAAAAAATGTATTTTCGGATAGGCGTTGATAAAAGCCGCTATGAAAGGAAGATATCCCGATACACTATGATGCCTGATTAGAAAAGTAGTAAACTGGCCATAGGTAGTAAACTGGCTTATATTCGTTATCCGCAAGTAACTGATTTTTAAGGAGGCTCATACTTATATTATCATGCTTCGGTCCGATTCTAGTACCCATGATGTACCGCTAACTTGAGCGTAATTTGTGCTATTAAACTCGAAATTGTTAGTTCTCGAATGAGCTTCACCAATGCGGCTAACGTTGATTTTGTCGGTGTCGCAATCGTTGTACGCGCACAGGATTGCGTCGATGCCATCTGAGTGAGGGATATCAGTACACTCTAAACAGAATAACCCCCAGATGACAGTTTTTGGCTTGTCCTCTCGATCATTACCATCTGTATATGTTTTTACGCCCTCGAAATGGGAGTAGAGAAAAACGCACTTGTGGTAGGGCATAAAAATAGCGTGGATTGCGCAAAAACTTTGCTCCCTTTGTAGCTCAGTGAAAACAAACCCGTAGTTTTATGGTTCTTACTTAGGAGTATTTTTGGCGTAATTAGACATTATTTTACCCCCTTCTAGGCGTTTTCAAAAGGCGCAGCAGGAGTAGTGACGTGACCACGCTGTTTTTGCATTCTATTTTGGAGTAAATAGGTGGAAACTAGGCCGTTTTTGCTCGTCTTGGGAATACTTTCGGTATTGAATGGGAGTGACCACTCCAGCCGGAACTACCTCTGAGCAAGCATTCTTGCAAGGCTGCAGGGTGCATTATAAAAAAATTACACGCAAATAAAAGCTTATCTATAGCCCAAACACTAAAGCCAAATTTTTATCCTTTCAGAGTTCCTGTTTGTGCACTACGAGAGCACACAGACTGAACACTTACGGAATATTTATTATGGAGGTTAAATCACACACTAAGAACAACTTTTGTGGTACTTTTCCAGGAGTGAGCATGCTTATTGACCACAAGATTTGCACAGCACGAGCACAATAATTACCACCCCATAAAGCACGAGCCCAATAATTACCACCCCACAAAGCACTGAAAGTACAAACACTACACACATAAATTTTTCTTATATTTGTACCATACAGTTGAAAAGTGAAAAAAACTAATGAAATACAGATTTTCAAACACACTTTGTTAATCAAACTACAGTATTTGACTAGAAATCGGCAAAACTATTAGAAGACCACCTGAATTAACAAAAAAGTGCATTTGTGCAGCTCTGGTGCTGTAGATAACTACGTCCAATAACATATATGTAGAACCTAATTATAATGTGTCAAGAGATGAACTTAAGGCACTTGTTTGAAAGAAATCCTAAACCAATGACTAAAGTTCCCTTAGAAATTTATGTACATTTTTCCCGTGGCACCTATATAACATACAAAATAAACGGGCAATCCTCAAATGCTATAAATGAATGCAAGTATATTCTTCTCTAAGAAAATAAAAAAGTGCAGGCATTATTGGGTCAGCTTTCAAGTTACAGCAAAGCCACTTTTACCAGACTGTCGCAAATCAGTTTCAAACTACAACAGTACAAGAGAGGTGGAAGAGTGTGCAACAAATTTGTTGCTTCAGTACCATTGGTGACCATATCTACCAAGCACATAATACAGAACGCGCATTACACACAACTTGGTAATGCATTAAAAGTTCTAGGAAAACATAAACACTGGAAAACTGGGCAGAACAAGAAGACAGCTTCTTTTGCCTCATTTTCTCTTGTATGCTCTGCTAATGCTTTCTAATGAATTCATTCAAAATTGTCTAAGCTTCCACTTTTCTAGCATACTGCATTTAAAATGACAATGGGGCAAACTAACACACACAAAACAAATAAAAAATACAGCCTTGCAACACCACAACTTACACTACAAATTATAAATCATCACTGACCTCAGCTAACATATTTGCACGCTGTTGCATCATGCCATTTCAAATTATCCGGCTGCTTTTCCGACCACCACGAATATAGCTGAAATAATTTCCACGTGTTTCTCGAAGATCGAAATTTGCCCTGCTCGTTTGTTTCCGTGGCCGAAACTTTCCTTCATATTTATAAGAGTCTGTAGTTTTTACCGACTTAGCTAGAGGGCGTTAAAACAATTTTGTTCATAGATGTTTTTTGATTGCACTTAATGAATTTGTATTTGCGGCAAGGTAATAAATTGTTGCAGCTACAAAATAATTACTTATTTACTTATATTGTTACAAGAACACATCACGCTGAATACGCAAAACAGACAGCGAAAAAGACGACATGATTTTGGGATGTGCGGCGCGCTCGCGCTTGCCATCTTGACTCAGACTTGTCATCGTGCAAATGTATCTCAACTGTCACCTCATTTCTTTGTGCGCCCTCTCGTAACATTTTGGTGGAAGGTGCTGCGTAGCAAAGGACGACGGAGCATCGCAGCGGACGCCTAGTTGCCGCTTCTAATGCGTCATTTGACAGGGATGCTGAGCCAACAGCCATACCTCGCGCACCAACGGTGCCCACCTCACTTGTGGTCATAGTGACTACTCCACCCCCTGATCCTGGCAACTTTTCGGGCACTGACGGCGAAGACGTTGATGAGTGGCTTCAACTCTACGAGCTCGTTAGTGAAAACTACAGGTGGGACGCAACCATGATGCCGGTAA
Organism: Rhipicephalus microplus; assembly: GCF_043290135.1. NCBI lineage: Eukaryota > Metazoa > Arthropoda > Arachnida > Ixodida > Ixodidae > Rhipicephalus > Rhipicephalus microplus. The sequence continues at coordinate 205,990,767 of NC_134703.1, forward strand.
ACATTACCTTTCACTTGAAAGGTACGGCCAAGGCGTGGTTCAACAACGTGGAAGAGCTCACCAGCCGAGACGTCTGTAAGACGAAGTTGCGCGAGTTGTTCGGGAAATCTGCCGTGTGCAAGCAGGCCGCAAAGAAAGAACTTGGTAACTGTGTCCACATATCCACGGAGTCTTACCTGGTCTATATTCAAAATGTCTTGACCCTCTGTCGTAAGGCTGATACCACCATGACCGATGCCGACAAGGTTGCGCACGTACTCATGGGCATCGCTGGTGATGCCTTTAGCCTCCTTGTAATTAAAGGTTATTCGAGAGTTCGAGACCTCATTATGAAGTGCCGACGCTTCCAAAAGTCTAAAAGCCGTCGCATTGCCCACCACTTCACCTGTCTTCCTAACACCCCTGCAACGTCAACTTGTGAGGACGTCCGTTTTGAGACACAGGCTAATCTATATGTATGCAATGTATACACTCTGCTTACATTACGAGGGTCGTTCAACGTGAAATCAAAGCGATGTGAACAGCCCCCTTGAGGGCCCTGACGCTGAATGATCCTCAGTACACCATATCCCTCATACAGAGCATTGTGCGCCAAGAATGGGAAACGGAGGGCTTCAGATGACCTGTTCTGTGCACCGACCCGATGTCCATCCGCCTACCTTGAACACCCGTCAGCACTACGGGCGCTGCACTCCACGTAACCGAGATCCAAACCCATGGAGGACGCCTGACGACCGGTCAACTTGCTTCCAGTGTGAACGAGTGGGACACATTTGCTTCAATTAGCTTCCCGTGTGAACGAGAGGGACACGAACGAGTGGGACACGCGAGGGTGAGGTTCACGAACCACGTGGACCTCACCCTCGCGCACAAGCCCAAACTTCATGAACTTTGATGCATCGGCCCACCCTTCTGGCCAAAAACCACCCCATCGTGATGACTCAGCTCATTACGACACGAACACCACGACAAATGCTCAGAATAGACGCTCGCCTTCACCGTGACATAGATTCTCGCGGTCTTCTCCGCCACCCCGTTCCCCATCCCCGTCCTTCGCTCGGCGGTTTCCTTCGGGAAACTAACTGGTGCGGCTTCTTGAGGTGACGCTGCTGCTACAACTTGCCCTGCAATTTCTCTGTTGGCTCTCTCGACCAACCACAACTTGATTGATATAAATGTGGATGGTTTATCTGTTATAGCATTAGTCGACACTGACGCCCAAATTTCTGTTATGAGCTCGCACATTCGCGACCGCTTAAATAAAGTCTTCACTCCAGCCCTTTCGCGCTGTGTTCGTGTTGCTTACGGCAGTGCAACTGCCGTCATTGGTGTCTGCACAACACGTGTTACCAAAGCCGGCCATCAAACCTCCGTTCTCTTCTCTGTTCTCACCTACTGCACCAATGATGTTATCTTCGGTCTACACTTTTTGTCCGCCCATTCGGCCCTCATTGACTGTTCAGCTAGCACGGTGCAACTTGACCTGCCCTGTATGACTGATACGCCCAGTCTGCCCCAAGTTCGTCTCTGCTCTGCTGAACATGTAAGTTTTTCACCGCAAGAAGTTATCTGCATTGCCGTTACAGCATCGCCACCTGTACCTGATGGAGACTACGTGCTCACACCCGTTACATCCGTCCTTCTGTCTCAAAGTGTTACTTTTCCACAGACTATTATTTCGTTACGGAAAAACCACGTTTGCATCCCTTTTCTGCACTTTGCTCTGTGTCCAGAAGTGCTTCCGTGTGGAATAGTCCTCGCCACGCTTACACCCTCTGAGGATTGCGTCATCTCAGCTTTGTACCCCAAAGATGTGCGTCGCCCCAACTGCACGCATGTCTGTTTTCCGACAGTGAGTCCATCTTCTAATGTGGAAAAAATGATCGCGATGGATCTTTGCCGCATCAAACTGGCGAGGTCCGTCACGTCCTGGAATCTTATTTGGACGTATTTGACTTCTGTGACCATCTACTAGGTCAAACCAGCATTGTGAAGCACCGCATTAAACCGGCGATGAATCTCCGGTACATAGGGAGCCGTACCACGCTTCTCCTGCGGAGCATCAGATCACTCAAAAAGAAGTTGACCAGATGCTCACCAAATACATAGTTGAGCCATATTCTAATCCGTAAGCTTTCCCTGTTGTTCTTGTGCAGAAAGAACTGTCAGATTTCACGTATAGTGGGAATTGATGATAAGCGAAGCACGAATGAGAAAGATTGATATGTCACTTTCAAATTACCACACCTTTACGAGGCGGATTTAGGTTAGGCTGTACATGACTTTCTTGTCGTTATTATCACTTTTGGATTTGTCGTTTACCTTCGTCATCTATTCACGTCTTGTGATAGCATATTTAGTATATGTGGGGCTAGTGAAACGGCCGCGAGCACGTTATGAGCACGGTATGTTGTCACGTTCTTACATGACACGCGTCTAATGTGTTCAATGCCTGCACCAGTCATATAATTTTGCCATTTATTGACGTCAGGTAAGACCAAATTTGTTATATGTGGAGCTAGCGAAACGGCCCCGAGTGCATCAAGAAGGGGCCAATATACTGCAACGTAACGTTGACGCGTTCGCACGCTGGGCACAGAGACGCCACGTTAGCAAAACGCGAGCACTCTATAGTCTGACGCCAGGCGCAACCGGTGCGACCAGCGTCCGTCATCGCGGCCTGACACCAACCAGCGCGAAAGGCGACATGCTGCATTTGACGCCGATACGTTATCCAGAAAGCACTGCGTCTGCCTATTTTTGAGACGGAGGGACGCTGGACGCCCTGAAACGCGCATGCGTCAAAACGACGCAGTGCGGCGCGTGCCTGCGAGTATATGACAGGACCGGCGCTTGGCATGGCAACGCCGGCGCGCACGTGCACCGGGTCACGTCGAAGTGTATTCGCGCCTTTACTGTGGCATGAAGTCGCGTTCTCACATGACACGTACCTTATGATTATCATGTTTGCACCAGGCACATACATACGTCATTCATTGACGCCACGTAATACCAAATTCGGCATATGTGAAGCTAGCGAAACGGCCGCGAGCGCATCATGAGTGTGACATGTAGAGATCTTGTTATATGACACGCATCTCATGATAATCCGCTGGCACCAGTCACATACTTTCGTCATTCACGTACCGTAATACCAACTTTGGTTTATGTGACGCTAGCAAAATGGCCGAAAGTGCATCATGAGCGTGACGTTGTCATGTTGTTACATGACACGCATGTCATGATTTTCATGTTAGGGTTTGTTGGTTGTGTTCGCCATGCAATCATGTCGTACCACGCCAGTTTTGCAACATGTCATGCAAACGAAACCACCGCAAGGACAGCAAGACCATGAATTGTAATTCATGACATTCATGATATTCATGTCAAGATTTTCATGTTTGACTAGACAAATATGCTCGCAATACAGTCGTGTTTTGCCATAACTTGTTTGGTAGAATGCCTTGCTCTAGTTTGAGTGGTTGGCAAATTTCGGCTCTACTTACACAGTCACCGTTTCACCGTCACGACTGATCACCACGCTGTCTGCTGGCTTTCGTCGTTAAAGGATCCCACTGGGTGTCTTAGTAACTGGGCACTACGGCTCCAAGAATATGACTACTCAATGTCTTACAAATCTGGCTGTTACAACATAACGCTGCCTGCTTGTCGCGCCATCACAGTGGACCCCCTGAGACTTTAGATAAAGCGCCGCCATGCGTGCTTTCCCTCTCTTTTCTGAGCCACATCCGTGATGAACAGAGCCGACATCCCGTCTGGCGTGACATTATCGAGAAGCTAAACTCTCCGACGCCCCATCCGTCTACCCGACTATTTCTGCTTAAAGACGACACCTTGTACCGCTACAATGTCAACACAAATAGGCACGAACTGCTCCTTGTGGTGCCTTCTTACTTACGGTCGAATGTTAGGGCCCAGCTCCATGACCCCCCACCGTCAGTCACCTTCGTCTCTCTCGGGCAGACGACCGCGTTCAGCGTGAATTTTACCTGCACAGGCTTTATCGCTCAGTCTGCCGCTACGTCGTCACATGTGACCAGTGCCAACGTCAAAAAATAAACCCCCTATGACTCCTGCCGGACTCCTCCGGCCACTTGATCTTCCTATTGACCCCTTATGTTGAGTTGGTCTTTACCTCCTAGGCCTTTGCCCTCTGTAAATTTCTGGAAACAAATGGATAGCTGTCGCTACGAATTATACAACCCGGTACGTCATCATGCGGGCTTTGCCAACCAGCTGTGCCATAGATGTTTCCGATTTCTTTCTGTACGATGTCATCCACCATCTACGATCAGTGAGGAGTTGGCATGGTGCTCCATGCCAACTCCTCACAGATTGTGGACGCTATTTCATCTCCCGAGGTATTGACGACCTGCTTCGCTCTTGCGAAACTAAACATAAATTTACGACGGCCAACCATCCACAAACTGATGGGCTTACCAAACAATTGAACCAGACTTTAACTGATGTACTCTCCATGTACGTTTCCTCTGAGCACCTAGACTGGGATGTTGCATTTTTTTGTTATATTTGCATACAATCCCTCACGCCACGATACCGCTGGGTTTTCACCATTCTATCTCTTATTTGGCCGCGACCCAACTTTACCTTTCGACACCATCTCTCCGACAGCTGTCGACTCGCCGACTGAATACGCCTGTGACACTATCACCAGAGTTTGCAAAGCACGAGAAGTCGCTCGGAAGTGCCTCTTAGCATCGCAATAGCATCAAAAGCAACGTTATGACGCACATCATTGCGACGTCTCCTTCGCCCCTGGTTTCCTTGTGTTGTTGTGGGCCTCGACTCGGCATGTTGCTCTCTGAGAAGCTGCTTTCCCAGTACTCAGGACCCTACCGCGTCTTGCGCCAGGTGACCGACGTTACCTACAAGATAGCCCCGCTGAAGTCATCATTTCCCTCCACTCCACTGTTTACAGACATTGTTCATGTCTCCCGCCTTAAGCTCTACCACTCCTCAACACCATAGAAAGCATGAGACGGTACTTCTGCACCCGGAGGTCATGTTACGAGACAAGAATACTCTGAAGAAGCAAGACAGACAGTGAGAAAGACGACGTAATTCAGGGATGTGGGGTGCGCTTTCGCTTGCAATCTCGGCATAGGCTTGGCGTCGTGAAAGTTTATCTTAATTGCCAACTCGTTTCTCTGTGCGCCCTCCCGTAACAATATCAATTTTTTAGGGCTTCTCACATGACCAAAATGTATAAATTTGTTGAAGCATATTTTGTTCCAATGTGATGGCTAGCTCAAGGAGCTCACATAGAATATGTGCAATCAGCCTGTTTGACATGCTACAAATTAGAAGTAGTTTAAGTGCTCAAGGTGTTGCAGCTCATCTGAAAAAAAAAATGCTAATTTCACGTTCTTTTTGGAAAAATTTGTATACAGCAGCAAAAAACCTACCTTGGTGTTGGACTTATGATATGCACGATAGCTCATTTGAATGTGTTATATATGAGCTAAACATAGATGCAGTTACTAGACAGTTATATTTTTTAATTTCAGAAATATATATGCATATATATATATATATATATATATATATATATATATATATATATATATATATATATACATATATATATATATATATACATATATATATATATATATATATATATAAATATATATATATATATATATATATATATATATATATATATATATATATATTGTTTAAGTAGTTCTTACAGCTTTCTACCTATGCAACTCAAGCAGCATGATGGATTCGCAAAGGCAATCCTTAACTCAAGCCGACTGGCCTAGGATGCAGATGACAAACTTCGGGCTATCTACAAGAAAATGAATTTATCACCTGCACTCTATTGCATCTGCACAAAAATGCAGGACAGTGAATGTGGTCAATCTGGTGACTTCAGATGAAGCATCGAGCGTTATAGTTTTACAGTCACAAATGCTACTGTCGTATGAACTTCTGCAAATGCCGAAAGTGTGTTTTACGCACTTAATAAAAAAGTTTATTCATATTCAGTACGCAAGTATATTTCACGAAATATACTTTTCAACGCAGTCTTGATACAAATTATTCATTTTTTTCCAGCTTTCAGAAGTCTACCTTGCTCCTTGAGACCCAAACCCTGTGATATGACTACCCACAAATAAAGAGCTTTATATTAAGAACTCAGAGTCTAGCCTACTGTCTTCTCTAGTTTATGTTGTGGGTATGGTAGTGTTATTGCGCATTGTATGCTTTTTTAACGGCTTGAAAGCTCATCTCGGAGTCATCACTAGGAAAAGAGAGGGAGCTGCTCTACTCCCCCTCCCTCCTTCCTATTCAGATATTTTTCAGTTTCAGCTATTCATAAGCATATATACCTGTACAGATACAAATGCACACACGAATGTACATAAAGTGTGGCTGACATGACTTTTTACTTTTACACAACCCCACCAGAAAAGTATTTCTTTTTCTATGCTACCTGTCGGCACCCTCCAGTCCCATTCCTTGTGGCGTGCCTGTGTTGGCAGTAAAACACAGGTGATCATTCTATTTCTTTTACAGTTACATTATGGATGGCACCAAGTTTGCCGTCTACATTTCTATCAGGGGGCTTGGGCTGAAGATTGCCTTTGCAAGTGCATAACGCTTCAGAGTTACCTAGGTCAAAAGCTGCAAAAGAAACATTAAATTAAAAAAATATTTTTAGTTTAAAAAATAACACTCTCTGATAACTGCACCTATGTTCAGCTAATACATAACGCTTTAAAGTGAGATATGAGGCACACTTTTCGGCCAATTACCAAGGTGACTTTTGATGCTGAATACAGAGCTTCCCCCCTCCCCCTCCCCCAAAAAGAGAGAAAACGCAACCTTTTCTTTCAGATGATCAGGTAAACTTTCATCGCCTAAACTATTTAAAATTTTCGCGTGTCGAACGGGCCAGCTGCACCTAATCTATACGTGCTCTCAGAGCTTGCCATGTTTCCTGAAAAAATACCCAATTTGGCAAATAATCAGTTTTGCTGGTGTGGAAAGCCTTCGAAGAATTGATATACATAAATAAGTCATTATTTTTAATTATATTGCTTCATTACCTTGCCACAAATACCATTTTATTGAGTGAATTGCAAAACATCTTATGAAAAAATTGTTTTTTGACGCCCTCTAGATTAGTCGGCAAAAAACCACAGACTTACAATAAACACGAAAACTTTTGTCAACCAAAATAAGCAACCAGGACGAGTTCTTTGAGAAATGTGAATTTTTTCGGCCATATTTATGATAGTCCGAAAAACGCTGGTTGCCTTGCCATGTCATGACCCAGTGATAACGTGCTAACTAAATGCAAATTAACAAAAAAATGGGAGCGTAACACCAACATAGATGGTGCTACAAAAAATGTAACACCAACTAGCCTGTTACATTTACCAAAATTTCGCATTGAGCTTCCTTGCACTTGTTTACAAGGCACAACATACTAAACATGTATGCACAGGTCAATGACCCATCTGTGGCTGGTCGCAAAACCAGTAGAGTATTCATGAACCAAGACTTCATAAAAAGTCATATTGAGCCCGCATTTATACAACACTTATGTGGTGGTTTAAATACCCTGCCACCACTCTTAAGGCAAACGCTATGCCAATGGAAACGTTACCGTTAACTACGATAAAACTTATCAAGATAGCACCAGGAGAGAAGCACTTTTGTGAGAAAAAAAAGCAGCAGGGCAAAATAATCACCACTAATTTTTTTTACTTCATGTTAGCTTCAAAATGAAGCTGTTTGTATAAAAGTTGAATAATGCATGTTCTGTGACCAATTCTGTGTGTGCTTTTTAAGTGTATTCCACATGAGGTGCAAGAAGGTAGGTTATCGCGAAAAATGGTGATTACACTTGGAAAGCGAGCTGTCCATCATAGTGAAGCGCAGAGACAATATGTTTTTCGGCACCAGGTGAGGCTGAAACTGTGCTTGTTCCTGCAATGAAAAAAAGAAAGCAACACTTCATGAAAGATTTGATGATTGGGCTACTTCGTGCTTAAACATAAAAGCCATTGCAAGTAGCGCAACGAGACATATAGCAACTGACTCAGATAGCAACTGACTACTAGAGGCGCAACGCTATTGTAAAAGAAAGTAACTGAGCAAAACTGTAACATTCAGTGTCGATGCTGTTGAACCAATGGAAAAATATCCTTTAACCACGCATGGTGTGTCAAATTTAGGTTTACAAGGCATGTTTTTCAACCATGTCTTATTTTGGTGGTGTCATGTACAATTATATCTGTTTTTCATGAAGAACAAGTCAGGTGCTTGGTGAGCCGAAATGACATAGAATGGGTAACAGCAGAGCTTTAAAAGAACCGCAATTCGAAAGGTGAATGGTACTGAATTTTTTCGATTGGTTCAATACTGACTATGGGTGCTAATTCAAATGACTGTGGCAATGTAAGGTAAAGTTAAAGCCTAGTTTCAAAAACGAAACAAGTTTCTAAAAAAGTCGAACCTCCCGAAAAAGATGGCATCATTATCTTACCATAAGGTCGCAGAATTTGAAAACGGGTTAGACAGGGGTCAATGAACTCACTTTTTTATGAACCCCTTCCAATAGTTTTGTCTTCATTTGGGAGGTGAAACATGAGTGCCTGGGAGAAGATGCATGGTAGACCTTTGTTTCGAGCTAAGTGCTCTTTATCACTAAATCCCTTGAAAGTATGGAATAAACGAAAAATGGGGAATGCTAGGAGCTCGTTTTCCAACCTAAAAAAATGTTAATAACAAGAAAACCAATGAAAGTATAGAGAGTGCTATTTCAAGTATTTACAGTGTAATTGTGAGAAAGGTGCACGAACGAAAAGATAGTTTTACTTTGGCAGAGACCAAACCTGACAACTTGGAATACGTCCGATGCTCCACCAACTTGTTAATTAGTTCTAACTAACGTGGGTGACACATGTGCACAAGCCCCTAATGTTCCCGTTATTCTGTTCATTCATAGTAAGGGTCTCATTCTGTTAGACAGGATACCCTGAAGTAGTATGCAAAGTATATTAGTCAGCTTTCAACTCATAAAATATTACGTGCTTTAGCTTTCCAGCAGGCTGGAGAAGTGTTCTCTAATCGCCGTCCTGGTTACTACCATTTTTGGCACTCTCAGCAAGAAATATATGGGTCGTGTATCTATATATTTCTTGCAACCTCTACTTCTGTGTGTCTGTGTATACTTTCCTTAAAAATTCAAGCTTACCTTGATAAGCCTTTTGTACATCAAAAGGTTTCCAAAAAAACAGGTTTATTCAAAACGCTGCTTAGTCATTCTAAAGCCTTTGAAGTATTGAGGCCTGACAGTTTTGCCAATGGCTTTTTCATTACTGAAATGCACCTCTGTAAAATTATTCCAAAAGGTTTTTAAACGACCCTTGACACCAAACTTGCAAATTCGAAATGCTTGTGCTGTATGACAGTCCAGCATGCGGAGGCACTTACGACCAATTAGTATTGAAGAGCGCTGGCTATAAAATATTTTAGCACGTTGTAATAAAACCCCGCAAAATGTGAAAAGAAGCCATGTGACGGACTGCGTGCGCATTGTTATAGTGCTGCTATAGGCTTTCTTTAGAACGCTGGAAAAATAACAGCGTGAGACGTATCGTACAGGAAGCATATTATTCGATGCTTCTGAAAGTTCTCTACATCTCAGTGTTCGTACTTTGGGTTTCCAGCCAATAATAAAATATAACGTAATTAGGAATAAAAATCAATTAGTATGGGGAGAAATCAAAAATAGCCTGAGTACCTACAGGCTAGTGCGAGTAGTGCACGTTTAGTTCGATTCGCCAATGAAGTGTCTTTCATTTTCAAATTCTTGGCTCAAATTATGTCGGACACGTATATTTGTAATTGTCTGTCACAAAGCACATCCCTTTTAAGGAGAAATCTTGAGTGCAAGCAAAGAACCACCCCCAAAAGAATAAAAGAGACCAGCACTGGCCCTAAGAACTTTGTTCGTTTTGCAATATGTACAGTCGCCCACTGTTTCTTCGGACGCTGAAAATTCGAACATGCCCATTCATTCGGACATCTCCATGGCACCGCCACTTATCCCATTGAAGCATTGTAAACTCAGGACCGAGAATTTCGATGCCTCACGTTGCGCTGTTCAGATTTTCTGCACTCCGGCTGGCTGATCGAGAGTGGCATCGACTGCCATGATTAGCTGCCCGCATAGTTTTTACAATAGTTTCACTAGATTGCCAGCACTAAAGCTTTGCAGTGGCTTTTATATGTAGTTTAACGTCTCAAAACAGCTCCGTGCATTTCGACCACCTGGGGCGTTTCAGTGGCTATGGCAGCAGATTATGTCCGTGTAAAAGTTAATGCAGAAAAACAGTTGTTTATTTCGAAGGCCATGCGTTTTTGGGCTGCACGTAATGGTCGTTTTTAGACAAGTATTCATTGAATGACTACCACAACCAAACTGCAAGCCAAGTCAAGCCACACTCAGAATCAGTGATCGCTCGAATTGGCGACACGTACGCAGCAAACAAAGAAACGCGAGTGCTGCAGCACGGACCAGCTTTGTGCAACTTGGTTCCTTTTGGCATTTAAGAGTTTGCTTGCCAATTATTTCTTTGGCTAAGCGGGTTTTGTGTCTCGCTCTCTTGTTTGTTGCAATGCCTGATAAAATGGCTCCAATGCGGCCAATTCCATTTGTATCGTTGGCACTAACAAGAGAATTCAGAATTTACAAGACACAGATAGCGGTAAAAGAAGCTGTAATAACTTGCAAGACCAAAGTAGGGAAACTTCAATCTGATACTGCTTAGGAGTTTGAGTCGGGCAACGATGGGTGAACAGTGGCTTAAGATGACTCCCCTGAAGTGCCGCCCACAACAATGCTATGCAGATTTAGCAGATGCCATAACAGTGCTCTGACCTGCAGTTATGACAAAACACTAGCTAAAAGACAGGCAGACTTAGTCGCCTGTAATTTTGCTTGTATGCAGACGTGCACAATTTTTTTACGGGCACTGGGTCAATGAAGGTGTTCTTCTGGCGGGTTCTTTCTCTCGGACTCTCGATTATTCAGACATTTCAACGCTTTTGCCTAATGTGAATAAACGGTCTGCGACCTATAAATGCCATTACTACATAACAGTGAATATTCAGCAAAACATATTGCATACCAACACACAGATAGTTAACAATGGAGTCAATGCATGAATTGAAAGTTAACAGGTTTACAAAAAATATAGAAGTATCAACAATACAAAGCTTTTCCATTTTCTTGATGTGGCGACTGTAAGTGCAAGCAACATATATACTCTTGTTTCTGCCAAAAATCAGTGCATCAGAAAATCAAGGGGCACAGCATCAGCAGCATAATTCAGATATGCAAAAAGATGTCCTCCTTTTTCAATATCATTTACGCATTGTGCATATTCATTAAGTTGCTCAATTATGCAATGCCCAGTTTGCCGATGCAGGTCTTGCTACTAGAATGAGGTATGGTGTGTATAAAAAGTGCTGCGTGGGATATAGCAGACTCCATGCTTGACTAGTTTCTGCTACCCACCCCCCACTACTGCATATACAGCAGCACTGCTTAGCAAGCTTGTTTCATACAGAAAAAGCCATAGAGATATGGTGCTAACCACTCTCTTGGGTTGACGTGTGACAGCATGAAAGTAAGGCGCCACAACTGGCCTGACGGTTCACAGTCACACATCACCCTCTTGTTTTTTTTTAAAATCACATCTTCGGTAACGGTCGTTAGGAGCAGAATAGTGTAGCTCGCAGCCAAAACATAATGTAATACCTGACTGTTAAAGCTCTACTGCATTTTACACTGACAGAAGGTTGTGAAAGCAGATTTCGTTGTAAACGACACAATTTCTCTTTTGATAACATTTCAATGGGCTGGCCTAAATTGCACTAGCTTTTGACATAGGTTGACTTCTGGCCTTGTTGATGTTCAGTGCAGACTTGATAAAATAATACGGAAGAAGAGAAAAGAGGACACTTTGAAATCGTCACACACACAGGTGCCTGTGTGTGTACACCTTCGCCTTGCCCTGTAGTGATAAGACTGAACTAAACAACATCAGCAAAGCTGAAAGCCTATGTCTGTGTCTAGTCAGCCTATTGGAAATTAGTGAAAAGAGGAATTGTGTCATGTATGAAATCTGGCTTCAAAGTTCGTGTCAGCATAAGATGTGTAGTAAATTCCTTACTGCTGTCTTGTGGCAAGACATCAGATGGGCGCATCAGTAATGAAAGATGTTGACAACAATGCGCAGAAAATAAATAGCACTTGTCACAAAAAAGCACACTTCTTTGCTCATCCTAATAAATGCTGCAGCTGTGCACTGCAGTTTTTTAGGACGTTGATTCGACTCCGTATTTCTGCTGCAAAAACGCGCCGCTCGACACTTCAGGAGGAGGGCAATTTTTCGTTTGAGAATAAATTGAGGACATCTTTTGGTAGTACGGCAGTACAGAAAATGAAAATGTAAACAAGAACTCCTACGCAGCTATTTATCTCGAGTCCCTGTTGGTCTATTGAACACTATAGATCCATATTAACAACACCGATCACAATGCTGTCGTCGCACAAGCTTTTGTGTTTTGAAGTTTCTGACAGCACAAAGCAATATAAAGAAAGGCGTTTGAAAGCTCCGTGCGCAGATTATCTACTCTATTATTGATGCACTGCCAAGAAATGTTTTACTTCAACAAACCTCTTCAAGGGAGCAATGTCACAGCAGCAAAGCTAACTCCTGTTCACTTTCTTTGACAACAATTGAAAAACAGCAGGTAGCCCTTTGTATACCTTATTTACACTGCATCACTCTAACACATTCCCTCTGTCTCCAGCATAGGTGCTTACAACAACCCGAGTTCAACTTTGTTTTGCCCACACTTCAAGGTATATCTGGCCTAGAAGAGAAAAAACTTGGAAGGAAAGGGAGACAGCTTGGAAGACGCTCAACTTGCAACGGAGTTTATTTTGAGAAAATTCTCAGCGTGAAAACTAATGCGCAGGTAAAGTCACTGCTGCTTTTCACTGAATCAACAACAATTATCTGCGTAAAATACGTGTTAACAGTCTACGATACTATGATTGGGGCATGCTTAATAAGTTTTAGGACTTCACTGCATTCAAGGTAGTTTATTTGCGTCTTGTCAGATGCACCAATGATGCACTACTGGGTGCAAATGCGGCAATTTTAATTTTTCCCGCCTCTAAGATTTTGTATCCATACCTGCCCTCAGCCCTGCCCTTGACATTTGCCTCCTCGAAGACGGCATTGCGGCCACATGTACTGCAATGCGCACGAAGGTGCGCCCCATTGTTTCGAGCATTCACCCTAGTTACGTGCCCTTCGAGTCCATCGTTAGCGCATCGGCCTGTTTGGCCGATGTAAGCCTTGCCACAACTTATACACCACTTCCATAGCACAGGGTACGAACGGCTTCTTATGTTTCATTCAACAGACTTCATTCTCTGTTCTGTCACCTGCAAGAGTGCATAAATGGTAAAGCTTTAAGGGTGCTGAGAAGAAGAGGTCTACGTTATGCTTTTAACATTCTCTTAAGGATGTGTGAAATCATGTGAATATAAGGAATCACAACAAGCTTGTTGGACATCCGTCACGTTGGCACGCTCAGTGAAGTCAAAATCTGCTTAAGAAGGGAGGATGCTAAGGCAACGAGCTATGTAGAAGAAAAACCTGAACTTTGAAGGTGCAAAATCTGGCAGTCAAAACTAAGGCTGTCCTTATGATAGCATTACTTGGTCAGAGCTGTGTTGAGGCATGAAGAAGCAATCTCTCTTTTCACCAGTACAGGACGGGAACAGTCATATGGGAGGATAGCTTTTTTTGACAGTCGCTAATACTCTCAGCAAATGTGGTCGTAATTTATAAAACAGGCTAAATGAAAAACTGGATCGCATTGTTGTAGGATGAACACTGCTTTCAGCAGGGTTCACCCTCATTACCCTTTACAATGGACCTTTCTGACAATGATGAGATTCAGAAAACCTGTGACGACCACATTTCCTGGGAGTTTAAGCCAGGGTCAAAAAAGCTATCCTCATGTTTGACCCTTTCAGTACTATACTGTTGAAAATGGGGATTGCTTCTTCGTGCCTCAACTCTGCTCTGACCAACTCATGCTCTTATAAGGTCAACTTCCGCTTCGACCACCAAGTTTTGTACCTTCGAACTTCGGGTTTTCTTTCCACATTGGACGTTGCAAAACATCCTCCCTACTGAAGCAGATTGTGGCTTCAGTAGGAAGAGGTCACGACAGAGGTCGAACAAGTTGAACAAGTTTGTCGTAATTCCCTACAATTACACGAGTTCACTCAACCTAAAGAGGGTAGCTTCAAAGCAGGGCAGAGACCTCGTCTTCACGGCACCCTGAAAGCTTTTCCGTTTGTGCATTCTTGCAGGTGAAAGAACAGAGAAAAAAGTATGTCGAAAGAAGCATAAGAAGCCATTTGTCAGCTGTGCTACGGAAGTGGTATATAATATATCAGTCAACTGTGGCAAAGCGTACATCGCCCAAACAGGCCGATGCCCTAGACTCGGAGAGCACGCAACTATGCTGAATGCTCGGAACAATGGGGCGCACCTTCCTCCGCATTGCAGCGCATTTGACCACAATTCACTTTTCGAGTTGGCCAATATCAAGGGCAGGGCTAAGGGCAGGTGTTAGTGCAAAATATTAAAGGCGGAAAAGATTGAAATTACTGCAGATGCATGCATTATTGCATCATTGGTGCATTTGAGAATGAAGGAAATAAACTTTCTTGAACGCAGTAAATAAAAAAAAGTGATTAAGCATACCCCCTTCAATTTATTGTACATTGTTAATACATTTTGTTTACCAGATATTTGTTGTTGGTTCAGAAAAAAAATCAGGTGTGACTGTGCCTGCGCACTTGTTTTCGCGCTGAGATACTTTTCAAAAGAAACTCAGTTGCAAGGTGAGCGTCTTTTAAGTAGTCTTCCTTTGATTCGATGCCTTCACTCCCCTAGGCCAAATGTAAACTAACTAGCCCAACAATTCACCATTTTGAAGCATACTTCCACTTATAATCAGTGTTTTGGCCACATGTTCACCTTAATTTAAGAATCACGGCACTTCTCATTGGGAATCACCCCAGAATCTTTTTTTTTTCGTGATGCGACTGCACAGTTGTTTGGAGTGTATTCATGTTTTTCTGGTGATTTTATTAAAATACTGCATGCATTTAGTCTTCATTTATCCCTATCCAGCACATTTTTTGTTGATGAGCATTGCTAGCAAATGTGGTCCAGCTTTTATGAAAAGCAGATGATTTCAAACGTGAGTTGAATTCATGCTACCATTCTGCCGTGCAGATCAACCACCCGAGCAGTTACATTTCCGGGTTGGGCCCTTCAAATCTACTACAAATCTTCGTCACTTGCATTCTAAAGCTGCAATTTATGACTAAATGTACACCTTTCCACAATTACAGACATCTCCGAGCAGCTGTGAACTTGAACTAGTTCTCTTACTTTCACGAAGAGCTTTTCTCCTGGCAATGACAGAACCGAATTCTTGTGAATTTCATATGTTTCAGTGACAATTATTGGTAAAAATAAGCACAATTTCTTCTATTCAGTTACGTATTTGGCCCTGAAGCTCCAAACGCTCAACATAGGATTGGAATCTCTCAACTTCAGAGCTCAATTCATCTGATCTGCAGACAGGAGCATCACTTAGGCGAAGAAACAAACACGCTACTTGGCGAATTTTCGGATTTCTAGCTGACCTTGTGGTTATGGCACATGCGATGTCCGTATGAAAAGACCGCATCCTTCTGGGTATTGTCCAGCAGGCCCTGTGACACAGGTCCCACCCTTATTACCAAAAACATTGTTGCACACTAGCAGCAAAGGCTCTGCAGTGAAAATGCAAATAATTCATTGACGAGAAATGTTTATCGTCATAGGCAATATTGTGACACACATAGGATCATGTGCCGCTATCGACATCCCTATACTGCTTGGCAATAAAACGTCATACAAAAGCTTGCACCACGATGCTAACATCCCTTTCATTTTTCTTATAAGTATTTGCTATTTCTTGTTTGTTTAATCATGCTAAATTTGACGCAGTTATGCTTTATTAGGCGAATAGGTTTGCTCATACGGTGGATTTTTATTAGGTTCTTTTCATACACACTGTGAGACGAAAGTATATGAGACTGGGGTACAGAAAGTCCGAATCATCATTGCAAGGCTACATGAAGTCTTCAATGGCTTTTGGGAGGCGGACGTTGTTGAGACTAGCGCCAGAGCTGACGAGGAAGCGGCGCTCCTTGGATCTTCAAACAAGTAGACGACAGGCCAACTGCCTATGACCGCCAGGCATTGTCCCTCCTAGATGTAAGGTGAGACGTCGTGTCGCCACGACGCCGTAAGCCGTTCGAAAGAGGACAACAAGTACGGCATTTTCCTTGGAAGAGACCGCGGTGGCCCCCGCAAATCGTCCCGCTAATTAAGCGAGCAGTTCGGCGGACCCTTTGAAAAATGCTGTCATGAGTTTGGGACCCCTCGACCAGCGGCAAACACACGACGAGGAAGAGTCCCGCTGGCACCACCTTGAACTGCAGAGTCATGCCTCAATATTGGACGTTCACGTGGGCCATGCATGCTCGCCCCCCTCGCCAGTTGTGTGTGATCTGCGATTGGACAGTACCATCTTCACGTGTTCCCTGATCTAGAGATCTGGGGAGCACATACCCTTTATAATGAGCCAGCCAGCTCATTCGAGGGTGCGCCATGTAGAGGAACGCCAGATTCGAAAGCTCGTCATGTAAGAAAGAGCTCGTCATGTACGAGAGCTCACCTTGTATATAATATA
The DNA here is from genome assembly GCF_043290135.1 of Rhipicephalus microplus. Lineage (NCBI taxonomy): Eukaryota > Metazoa > Arthropoda > Arachnida > Ixodida > Ixodidae > Rhipicephalus > Rhipicephalus microplus. Next base: position 206,007,678 of record NC_134703.1, read on the forward strand.
AATAAACCCTCTTCAAGTCTCTCTTCCTCCGGCCTCGACAACTCCACCCGAACCTCCGGTGCCTGCAAACCCCGGTCGTAACAACATACAGTATCCGTACAGCAGACCCATTAGATGTCAACAACTATTTTTAGATCTACTGTTGGCAAAATCTTATTCAAATGTTTTTTTCACCACGTAGATATCCTGTAAGCATTTCACTCAAGCTATGTCTTGCAGGTGCAGACAATTTTAGAATGCCATTGATATAAATGTGAGATTTTAGGTTTTTCAAAATGTCAAATAATTTGACTACAATAATTGCTATGCATTGCATATTGGCAAAAACCTACACTTGATACACAAATTAGGTGCAAAATGCTTTATTATGCTAATGCATTTTTGCATTGATTTTTTGTGTCCTAATGCTAGTGAGCCCTATTCAAAATGCGCCCAAACTAGGTCTACGTCTCAGCTGAACACTTGTTGCTAAGTGCCAAAGTTCCTGAAGAAGAATGTCAAATAGCAGTTGAAGCAGTAAACTGAATGCCATAAGGCTTCACAGTGGTTGAAACAACGCTGAAAAGATATTTAATGATAACATAATCGAAGTGCCACAAAGTTAAAAATGTCAAGCCAGACGTAGCTGCACAGCAGACACTACTGCAGAGAATAATTTACCAAGTCTCCTGCTACTTCTCCACCTGATACAGTGAATTCAAATTGCCTGCAATCGCTATAGTGTGCCTACAATATTTATTTGAAAAAGAAGAGCCATGAGGAAGCCAATGAAAGTCCTTGCAATGTTCACTTCGCAGCTGTATGCCTTTTAATCATGCAATACTATGTTGAAGTTAGCGCACATCCACAATAGTACAGTGATGGAGGAAAAATGCGCAGTATGGCTTGACAGGATTCTCACCAAGATTTTGATTGCTAGTCCTCACCCCTATATGCATGAGATGTGTTCAAAACTTTCTTTGCGTACTTTATCGTCACACAGTATGACGGGCTTACTTAAACACAAACCCTCCTTAGTTCCCACAGTTTTCTTATAACTGCTGCACGCATGAAAAAGCAGTCACAACACCCGATGGCCAGAGCTTGATAGAAATGAAAAGAAACATCAGTAGGCACATGTAACTAACGCATACGTTACTACAAAACAAGAAGCCATAGGCGAAGTGCTATCTGGCTATGAGTCTGCATGTTCTTTCTGAAAGGTGACCGAGTTCAGCGTCAATTATATTTTGTTGCAGCAGTTCAATTCCATGCCAGCTAGTAATAAATGATTATGACTTTGGAAAACACTACAAAAATTATGAATTATGACCGTGACAAACACAGAACATGCAGCATTCAGCTGCAAGTGCTTATTGCAGTGCTTTAGCTGCTAAGATGAGCTCACAAGTTTATAAAGACGTTATTAGATGCAGTACCTACCTAGTACAGTTTGCAGCGTGTCTCAAACATACACGCGTAACCAAAAGTGTGCCGACCACGGCATTGCGTGGCAGAACGCATCGACGTGCCCTCTCTGCACACTGCCTGCTGCAGTGTGCATGCCTGTCCAGTCGTAATCAGGTGGCCTCTCACAGAGCTTTGTTTGACGACATTACGGCGCTCATAGCCAAAACGACAACTGAGTATTGGTTTTTTTGCTCCACCAAATATATGCCATTCTTTCACGTAGAAGCTTAGGCAGAGCCTATTGAAGTGCCGAGCTCGTAGCTTTTTTTTCACCAGTTAGCCTGACCTAAGCATAGCTAGCACAAAACGAAATGAAGCCAAGCATAAAGAACTGTATTTCCTCAGCCAAGCTTACCCTTGTCACATTAAGCCAAGTTAAAGTTGCCTTGCTACTCAAGCATAGTGTAGCATAATATAACCTGCAAAATCCAAGCATATATAAGCCGATTAAGTTAAGCTAATTTTAATCAGCCATAGTCATTTGCTGTTTTTCTGTTAATCCATGTAACGCTTGAATGAGCCGAGGTGAATCAAGTTAAGTATATTGTGTTCTAATTAGGCAAAAGTGATAATGATATCACTACATTCAGCCGAACATATTTAGTTTCGATAAGGCAAAATTAACCGCGGTCGAATAATCCAAGTCCTGTTCCCCATGAGCCTGAGAAGAAAAGCCCAGGAAGAGGCTGACTACTATTTACTGGCTGGATACTAAATAGGCTTATTTAGGTCGCACATGAGATGACTGTTGACTCACATGGTTGACATGTGTTGAGAAAAAAGCAGATGAAGCGGCGTCTCAACCTTTCGGGCGCTATGCTCCTACAAAACATGTTTTAAATCGTAGATAAAATCCGCCTCTCTTAACACATTGCTTTCAGAAAAAAAATCTAAACTTGAACTTGCGAAAAACATTGTTTATGGTTGATTCCTATCAGATGAATCTTATTAAACGCACGCATTGTGAGCAATTGCACACTGCAGCAACTCACATAAGTTCGCTCTGCATGGGAAAACTTTCTGGCCGAATGCTACACGCCGTCACTCGAAACACCGAGCTTAAACAGCACCTAAGCAATGCGAGATTTTTGAAGATCCCAAGTGGCTTTACGACTACCCCACGGTGGCCTTGGCAACAAAACTGCACATTTGCGTGGCACACGTTTTGCATTTAGGGTCATTCCTAATTTTCCTTGCCTTCCACCGAAACAATTAAGAGCACGCGCTTGCAACACACATGCCGCATTCACACTTGAGAAGTAGGTGCTTAGCCAGAATTGAATTTTTTTTCGCGCGGAGGGGCACTTTTCTAAAATTACCATTTTCTGCTCTCTCTGCCATCGAAGAAAAATTTGAGAGGGGGAGGGGCACAGGCTCGGTGCGCCACCCCCTGGGCTCGCCCCTGTTGAGAAGTGAAACGAAAGCACCAGAGTAGCCGGAAAACCAAGTCCGCACACGTCAGAAATGTCCATATTTGTTATAGGCCCGCGGAATGGTGCGGCCGCCGCTGCTTTCGCGAATTATTTCGAGTTTGCCTGCTTAGTAAGAGTTATGTACCGTGCCAAATTCCAGTTTTCACGCCAAGTGCTATAAAGACACCACTCGCACTTTTTAAAACTTTGTTTGGGGAGCTATACGCCAGCAGAAACGGCACGAGCGACTGCACCGGCAACGGCGGCGCCGAATTCAGGCGGCTGTGCACAAAAACGAGACACGTTCGAGCATGCCGAATCGCTGCTCCTGCACCGTCTATTCTAGTGTTCTCAGCGATCATAATGCAAAACATGATCTCGATAAACGCGTGTTCGTTGAGGCTGTCAAGCTTCGTCGAGCTGTACGAGTAGTTTGCAAATATAACAGTTGCGAGCCACCACCGACGTTTTCGCCGCCGTGTTGCATTTGCGGCCGGCATTTCAGATCGCGGGGTATTTAGCTAGTCGGCCTTAAATCAGAAAGAGGATCCGCTTTCGCGTGATGGAGAAATCGGACCATTTTCTTCGTTCCGACTTCGCAGCGTAGGATTGTGGCGGCTTAGGCAGCAAAGCGAGTGAATTCCCGGTGATATTTGCCGCTTTCACTCCGGAGAGATGAACTGTCGAATTTGAACCCAGCGCGAGCCTTCAAAAAACTGATTGGGTTGCCGTAGCACTCACACACACGAACAAATAACACACGAAGTTCATTCGAATTTACTTACTACGTGTCCTCCACTTAAAAATCAGACAACAGCGACGACTTAGTTCCGGCCACCGCTGGCTGCCTTGACGAACAGAAGGTAGTGCAGAAGCAACGCACTTTCCCGCGCTCCGAAGTACAAAGAGGGCATAGTCTGGGCCACTTTCTCCGCCGCGCGTGTGTGTCGTTCTTGATAAGCCGGATTGTGTGGTTTATGAACATTTCGAAGAGCGTTGGCGTGGCGCGGGCTATTTCAAACGTGCCTACTGAAATAACTTTTTGCGACGTTGACGCCGAGGCTTAGAATGATTCTTCTCGCTTGTTTGTTCTTGTCCGAATGCGCGTATTTAGACACATTCTTCTGACCCACACTATTTTTTTTTCATTCTTATTTCAGTCACTTCTATTTAAGACTGGTTTAACTCTCATACTTTCCGATTTTCGATGATCATAGCAAAAAGTGGTTTCAGCTCATTTTAACCCCTTTCAGGGCAGTTAATATTTCGGGATAGGTAGAAAAAGCGCACATAACATACTTAAAACGGCCTTATGGGCTTATTTATGTTTACACGGTATATAGTGACGTGACATCTAGCGCAACAAGAAACGAATTTTTTGGAACCTGCATGCCAAGAATATATACAGAAAAATGATTCGTATCTTTTATGTAAGAAGCAAATGTGGACGGAATGTCGCAGATAAGGCTCTCTACATAACGGCAAATGATCTCAGTCACGGTTATACTTACAGAAATGATGAGTCCACCGTGATTATCGTTTTTATGAATTTTAGGAAAGAGGTAAGACCTGGGCTCAACGCTATCAATGATTTCAGTGTGACGCAGCTGATGTCTTCGTCATTAAAGAGGGAAGTCAGAGACAGTTCTAAGTAGGCTCGTTTGTAGGGTCATGATCTAGTCGCTTGTAATATGATGCGTCACTGATCTGCCTATGCACTTCACTGATATAGGTGTTTTTATCCATGACTACAATGGCGCTTCCTTTATCTGCAAGTTTATTATTATTATTATGCAGTTTTGATTAGCCAGACATTCAAATGATTTTCGCTCTCGGCTAGTGAGGTTGCAGTGGAATGGTGTACGTTTTTTACATGCATGCAAGATATTGTGTTGCACAGCTCCGATATAAAAGTCTATGCATTTGTGTTGTTGTCCAGAGCTTATAGAATGGAAACGATGAGCTATTAGTATTGCGAGCTCAAGTACGACCTTGAAAATATTCACGGAGGCGCATGCTACGCTCAAAATTGCTAAAATCTTTATTCAACTGAAATTCTCTATCACCAATAGTAGCAGAGCAAAAATTTCATCTACGACACAAAACAATGCGTTTTTCACTTGATAAGTCGTAACTGCACATATTGATAATATTCTCCAGCCACGGAGATTTAGTTTCCCACTCAGGCCTTCACAATTTAGCTCTAATGATAATGCTTCATCGCTTGGAGCATTTCTTTTTTGTTGTGTTGCCACGGTGAAAAGATTGTAACACGATTACCTTACCTCCGCATGCTTCGCATAACGTCGATTCCAGGTACATAGAATCTGGTGGATTTTTTTAGCATCTAGGACAACTAACTTCTGTGACCGGTATGAATCAAGCATTTGCAAAATCATTAGTCGTAAGTTTAGAAGATAACTGCTTCTCCTGATTCCTGAGATATTTGTCTTATGATTCCTAAAGGCTGATTATTATGCTAATTAGTTCGATAGATGACCAGTCTAAAGTATTCATCTAACTTGACCAATTCTCCTTTGACATCTCCGATGTGGCCGGCTGCAGTCTCCTTAATTTTTGTTTACACTCCAGAGTTCTTTGCACATGTCATGCCGTTTACACCGCACACCACGTGCTGATACGCAAAGAAAATTTAAATTTGTATATTCAAGTACCTATTATGTTTGTCATGCTGACAGTCTTTTGCAACCGATATCATTTTTTTTTCAATGTGTGCTAGCTTCAGCTTCATTCTCTTTCTCTCTCTCTCTCTCTCTCTCTCTCTCTATATATATATATATATATATATATATATATATATATATAGTCACGGTTGAGGTGAAAGGCCGGCGACCTTACCTGACGTGGCCCGTCGCCTAGTTTCCCGACGGAGGTGGTGGTCGCCGTGGTGAACGGTGTAGCCGAGTGGTTGGTGGCGCCGGGCTACGGTCTGATGCTCGCGAGGTGCTCCTCCTGTTGGAATGGCGATGAAATTCCTGAGTGGCGAGCCTGTACTGTTTGTCACACGATGTTCTGCCGGCCAATGATCATCGCTGAAGCCTTCAAAGTTAGGCCAAGTCAGTGGTGGGCCGTATCTAGTCTAGCGGTGACGGCGACAACAGGGGAGATGTGTCCTCTGGCACTGCAGCTGTAGCAGACAGGCGAAGGGCGACCAACGTTGCAGACTTCGGGATAAGCCACTATCTTCCAAGTGCCAATTCGTTGTCGTACCCCAATAAATGCGTTGGTCATACGTCACGTCGTCCGTAATGGTACGGTGGTGCTGTTACAGGGGATTGGTTCGACTTTCTGCAATGCCTGAGAAGGCTGACAGTGAACAAAACACTGGTGCAGGTTCATGAGGGTGAATAAAAACGCAACCGAACTGTTCTGCGTTCAATGATTTGCTGTGTCGCTCGAGCTCTTTATGGACAGTTTGCCTCACGGTGGCCGACATGACCAAATGGACACTGTAGCTGTCCTCGATGCTTAAAACTGTCGCAACAATCGGTAACCTGCCGAGCTTGATACGGCGTAGCTTCAAGGTCTCAAGTGTACTGCAATGCTTAATTACGCAAACTACCAAATAAAGACTCTCTTTGCCAGTCAAGTAGTTATGCACGCCCTCGGAAATACGTTTTAGGAGATGCCCGACTTTGTCCTCTTCGGATATACGAGGATTCGCTGTCTCACAAAACTTCAGGATTGCCTCTATGTAGGTTGTACAAGCCTCACCTGGCACTTGAGCACCTGATGTTATATCTGCTCGGCCCACTTTCCTTTCGCGGTGGGATTTCCGAAGCACTCTGTGATTTGGCTAGCGAAGTGATCCAGGTTTTTCATGGTTCTCGAACCAAACCAGAGCTGTGTTTGTCAGAAAGAGAGCGACATACTCTAGCTCAGCCATAACATAAGATGTGAGTGCCACGAAAATAGGCCTCCCTCCAAACGCTGTGCCAGTGGTAGACTGTTCTTTGAGGCTGATTAAAAGCCGCATTGGCCAGCTTTGCAGGCCCATCAACTTCCATAGAGAGCTTGCTCTCATGCAGTCTTCTTGCTTCACTAGGGGTCATGCCTTCGCTGAAGTAATGCAGCAATGTTTGCATTGTTGACCTGGTGCCGCGAAGTAGCCGCAGAGCATCCGCTGAGTCAGTGCTGTGGCTGTGCCTGTCGTCGATTCGTATCACTGCAGAAAGAGGCACCTCTCTCTGCAGATACTTGTCACTGCGTTTGGTGTTAAACGTGACCAGTTTTATTTTTGCGTCAACTTTGGCCATGCACTTGGCATTGTGTGGGCCACCCTTCTTGTTCTTGGAGTGATGCTGGCAGCGCCAAATTTAGTAAAAAGCCATTCTGCATGACACACAGGGTGCAAATGGGGATAACCTCTTTAAAAATGCACTGCTTTGTAAACTATAATTATCTAAGTAAGAATAACTAGAAGTACAATACTCTTTTCACAGTTGCACTGCTGTAATAGCTATGCTTTTATCACATTTGCAGCTGGTTGCTCGTATGTTGTATTCTGTGCAATGGCATGGCACCGTACGATTGTATGAGCACCATACGAGTGGTTGTCACAAATTTGACTGAGGCACCCCAGAGGTGCTTCAGCCGCCATGCCATCATGAAGATGATGGTAGTGTTGAGCAATCATTTGGCTCGGTGCACGCTAGGAGACGACACTGTTAGTAGGCCCATCAGTGCAGGCGTACTTGGCAACTGGGGTGGCCTTAGAGCATGTCCAGACTAGAGGCAATATGTGCACAAGTCTACCATGGCTGTGCACCCACAAAGCTACATTTACAACAGTGATCTCACCAGACATTAGAGAGACGTTAAGGGTAAATATCAAGTTGGCGTAGATTGCTGAAGTAGCGGTCCACAAACGTCGTAGTGCTACTTCGGTGCCAAGGAAATACTGACTTTGAAATAGGATCATGTTTGAGTGATCCGCACGGTGTTATTGCGCTTCAAATTGCCCACCTGAAAAAAATGGGGCTCGGGACATAGTTGCCTTGCCCAACATTGCCTGACTTTACTGCACTGGTCGATGCTAGTACCAGCAAAGCAAGAGTAGCTGGAACCACAGAAGCAGCAATGGCCTTTGAAGCTTACCGCGATAAAGATTGTTTGTGAACCTTGCAATGAGACATTGGCTTGCGACACTGGTGCAGAGGCATGCCACTCAGCCACTTCAAGTATAGGGTTTGTTTTGCAGCACTCAGTGGAAAGTCGCGTTAGTAACTTTGCTGCAGTTTAAGTGGCATATACTGTTCGGGCATCAGGTCACCGGCATGCGCATTTTTTTCTTTTGTTGAACTTCTCGTGCAGCAACTTTTTGATTTGATCTGCTGTGGCGGTCGGGCTTGACAAAAATGGTCATAATACGCTTTCTCGTGCAAACAAACATAGACACTCAGAGAGAAAACCCGATTGCAGCATCACAGCTGTTTAAGACTGTTATAGACCGCCTCGTTTGCCTTCGTGCACCACCTTGGCAGTGCGCTTCTTCAAGTGGCCGGTGCTATGAGGGTGAGGCATTCATAAACAAAAAAAGCCTAATGTGCGGTTACACGAGGCATTTTGTCCACAACTTGCATGGGCATGCGTTCCGGCTTTATTTTATTGGTTTAAGGAGCACGCAGCTATATTTTCTTGCTAATAAACCAGCAATGAGCTAGGGAAAGTTCATAGCCTTGGTGTTATGCTCATCCCTTATTATGATGAGGTGAACTTACGCAAGGCTGCCTTTAAACCTAATGAGGCGATTTTATGAAACATATTCTTGCCTTTTCTCATCCTGAAACATTTTTTCCTAATCAATGAGGGCCTTGTAGTGTTACGAAAGATTTGTGAATACGGGTCTCGTCTGGCAAGAGGCTACTAGTATCTTTAGAGGGGCACAGCACAGTTTGCCCTTTAATTATGCATAAGTACATGTGCTGTATAATTACGAGTACGTCTGTTATTGCTTATGTCTTGGAAAAAAATTTTAGCGGCAATTATCTAGCATCCTTCAGAAGTCCAGTGGTTAACTGGAACACTTTCAATAAGAAGACCTTGCTGCACATGAAAAATTAAATATTTATGATTGCTTTACAGTAGCGTTGTGTAGTCTGAATGAGGAGAAGAACTGAGTGGTCTTTTTTGTTTTTCATTATTTCTTTCTACCTTATTTTTCTTTCTATTACTTTCTTGTCCCTTTCTCTATGCTTCTTTTTCATTGTTTCTTTTTAGTTCTCTCTTTCTCCTGTCTTGCTGTCAGTTCTTTCTTTCTTTTTTGGTCTGTTGCTCTCTTTCTTTTTACGTCTTTATTTCCTTTAGTTCTTTCTATTTTCCAGTTTCATTTTATGGCTGGCTGCCTTTCTCTTCCCCTGTCTTGTGTGTCACAAGCTCCACTTCACCAAGCAGAGTTTTCATTTTAATGCTCACACCTGCTGTATTTGGTAGTGGGGCTTGCCCGAATCCTGTAGCGCCTACCCACCTGTGGTTTTCTGCAAACACAAAGTTTCTACAGCTGGCTTAAAAGCCAACTCTGGAGATTTTTCAACCATAACAAGGTAATGGTGTTTGTGCATTTCTGAGACAATAGCTGAAATTCTCAGAAAATCGAGAAAAGCTTTTAACAAGCAAAAATGCGCAATACCGAAACCCAACCACGCGCACTGTATACGCATGACACACTATTTGGTAAGAACCGGAAGTCGTATATTGATCCCGCTGGCGCAGAGTATGAAAACGGTGAAAGCCAGGCCAGCAAAGTGCCGGCCAAACACCACAAAGGAAGGAAGGAAGGAAGCTTTTTCGTACCAAATACTGCCGCTGGATTCGCCCAGCCATCGTACTTCACGTTCGTTCTCACTTTGGGTGGCTTGAAGCTGCTTTGTCATGAAACAACAATTGGCAAATGTTTGGCAGTTACGCTTCACCACCCTAATCTTTTAGGCTTACCGTTTCACATCGGGTCGCGAAATGAAAAACGGCTTGTTCTTTCCTTCAAAACAATACTATAACACAGGAATAAACAAAGACACAAGTTTGCCCGCCACCTGCAAGCAAATACGTGTTCTGCAAGCAGGAAGAGTAGGCAAATACGTGTTCTACTCATGATTCTCATGGTCGCTGAACGATCGTACTGCTAGAGTCTCCTCTAGTTCATTTTAGGAAACTCTGACTTCAGTTGACATGCCAAACGTGATGTTACACGGACAGTGTTGCCAATAATTATGGCAAGTAAGTTGATCATTTCGAGGCAAGCTTAAAATTTTATTTGCTAACAATCAGTGCATCTCTCAAGCCTGTCATTTGGCATAAATAACAAAAATCTGCGAAGGAACGTACCCACCGAATACTATTGAGATCCATTGATATCGAAAAATCCCCAGAGTTGGTCGTTAAATAGCTGAGCTGTTAAAACATCCTCCATTTTCATTTTGTTGCATCCTCTGTGTCTATTTATGAATCTCCCAACAAACAAGGTGGCTTTCAGATTACTGCCCGAACATGATGCGACGGCTTCTATGATCAGCTCAGTACAGTTTGTTATGGTCACTTTCAGTTATGTGATCAACGAAGCAGTTTCAGTGTAGCTTCTGGAGCAGTTAAAAGCTCACTTTGGGGCAACATAACAACCTTTTGATGTTAGGGGCGAAGCTCCTTAAAGCATGGGTCTGTCCATCCTCCATCATTGTCGTACGTAGTCACCGGGATGCGAAATGGGAGGTAGCGGTACTTGGAGTGTTCACTAGATGGATGCACAGACGGACAGACAGACTAGCAGACGGATGGACGGAGTACCGTTGTGCGATGGACGGACGCGCAGAGTGGGTATGGGCCACATGAGATGGGAGATGGTGGTACTTGGAGTGTTCACTAGATGGACACAGGCACGGACATACAGACAGACTAAAAGACAGACGGAAGCATGGACAGGCTAACGGATGCTTCGCCCCACTCATCATTATTCACTCTCTGGATATGCTGTGACCTTTAAGTAAACATTTTCAAACACAAATATTTCTCTATAGACTTGGCTAGTTTAGTTGCACAATGGACCTTACAAAATCTGATGTTGAATATATTAAAATAAGTTACTTCTGGTCTCTTTTTTACGGACACCCCTATGTTTATTTTCGGGGAGGTATGGTAGCGTAAACAGGTTATCCAGCTTTCAGCTTTATATCTTGGGAACTGTGTGATATTGTATTGTGAAATGGCATGCTTAATTAGAAAGCTATGCGGTGAAAGTGTTGAGGTAATCGGAATAGCGAAACAGTGCTTGCTGTCTTTTTTCAATGGTTCAGAGTCTTAAGGGGGCCCTCCGACGCTTTTTGCCTGTGTTCTGGTGTGCTGGAATTCGTGTAGTGCCGAATGTTGAGATGAATGCAAAAATCATTATGGAAACCGGTACATGCTAATTAGAAGATATTAGCCTTCAAACGTGAAAACACAAGCAGATAAGAAATATTCCCTTTCGCATATCACTCTCCCACTGATCTCAAAGACCATTTCCAATCACTGCGCGCCTCCTACAGACGTACCAGATGACTCGCCTTATGGTGGCTGTTGTTCAGTGTTACTACCTTCGTTGTGCGATTTTTTAAACTTTTATTTCCAGATTTTCACATTAGAAAACCGATATCCTTTTTTTTCTCTTAACAACTGTAAAGAGTGCTTATAAAATTTTTAGTGAACAATCGTGTGGCCTATCTGAAACCATATGAGTATTATGCTCAACTTGTCAGGTCGAACCAATGAAAATGCACGGCCTATGTCGTCACTACCACGCAGTGAAGCGTCACTTCAGATCACGAAAATAGCGACTGTTATTCGCTCTAGTCTGAAAACAGCGATGCGTTTGAGCAAAATCGTTTTCACACAGCTTCTAGAGCAGCAAAACTCTTGCGTCAGAGCAGCAAATGAATTTTTTGGAGAACCTGCTTGTTAAAGATTCATGTACACAACTTTTAAAGTTGCCAAGTGGCAGTAGTGTAATCATAGTTAACAAAATATATTTATACATACTCACCATTATTTTTATTCTTTTGGACAGCCTTAAAATATACACATATATTCGAGACATCTTTTGTGCAATATTTCCTTTTGATACATGCCTATTTTATTATTCAGTGTGGTTTTCATCAATATTTAAAGCTGCATCAATTTTGCCACATAGTCAATTTACTAACAAAAATACCAGTTTTGATGTAGTCAAGAGTTTGACGCAATACTTTCTGGTCGAGTAAAGGCATTGTCCTAAGATTGTGTCACTGACCAATGTCAAAACAGAATAACAGTAACATGTAGAGATTCATACGAATTCCTCGTTTGCAATGTAATGATAGCTGAGCAACAGGTTTATATGTAGTGCTGAGTGCATGATGCCAAAAGCGGGAGTACACATGGTTTAGTGTGGTGGATGACCTCTTGTGTTATTCGTGAAATTCTTCTCCGTAGCTGTGATGCTTGTGTTGTCCCAGTCTATCTCGTGGCCCATCTTGTCAGCATGCTCTGCGAGTGAATTTGTCACTGTGTGGCCCTTGTCGACGTCATTCTTGTGTGCAGGCTTCATTACCAGTTGTGATGAAGCCTGTGCTACACACATGATCATGGCCCTTGTGCTACAAAACTACACTAATCATCATCAGCAGCAATATTAGCGTTCAAGTTGCACACCATAATACAGTATGGAAACTTACATGCCCTGCAAGAAATCTTACGGTAGTCAGGACAAATAGCACTGTAATATTTTTAAGAGAAATGTAATTAAAAGGAAATGTTCTAGCATTAGGTGGTGCTTTTTATGTACTGCTTGCTGAATTTAATGCAATCAATGCTAGTATGAAAGTCTGGCATGTATATCTTTATTTTTTTATTCAGTACAGCTGACCTGATACAGGTACAAGCAGGGTGACGACAAAAACAAAAAACAAAAACGCAAACATGAGCATAGTTAATGCAGTTTGAAACTATCACAAGGTGACTGAAGGCAACAAAGAATTATTCAATACTCACAATAACCTTTATTTTACCAATTATGACATATTTTTGACTCCACAACTTAGAGAATATTTTTTACCTGACTTGATAATGTGTTAAATAAGATGTAGTTGGTATTGTTTGCGACGGTCCCCTCTTCCCCTCCCGAGCCAGAAAAAAAGAGGCATCTAGAATTTGTGGCGGAATTGCATAGAGAAGGGCAGCATATGAACGTGACATTAACATCAAGTTGGGTATTTATACCAAGAGCCTGCTACAACACATGGCAAGTTCAGCTACCACCCTTTTCAGCATCGCTGGTTAGGCCAATACTTGTAGCTTTTGCAGAGCCAGCTAGGTAAAATGACACATGTTGCAATTTATATGCACCAAGCAAAGATTTATGGTAGGGCACATGCTTCGGTGCTGAAGTTGCCATTCACAAGATACTGCAGTGTGTGCATGTCATTGCAGTAGTGCAAGACCGGTTGCAGCAGGCAGTTTCAGAACTGATGGTGGTTATACATGAATATTGTGAGCTCAACCAAGAGCTAGGTGGCTATTGTCAATTGCCTCTTCATTATCATTAGCTCAAGCAAATAATCTCTGTTGAGTATTCAGTTATTAAGTTAAGATGGCTTGTTAGGCAAGTTGGTATATAGTCTTGGTGGGAACCCCAGCAGCATCAACAGAAAGCAGAAGCAACCAAGGCAAAAAAAGACAGGGACAGGAAGGATGCTAAGCTGCCAAGTGACGTGTCTACTACACTGTTGGTATTCCCACCTAGATATTATGGACCTGGAGAGATTTTAGGACTATGCAGCTCTTACATGTGTTGTTCAATGAGCATTACAATTTACAGCAGTAACTTAGAGACCCTGCTACATTTTTCAAGCGGTCATCTAATGGCTACTTAAAGGAGTTCATTGTCGGACGAATCGACTGCCGCCACAATTTTCAGTGTCAAGTATGGCCAGGGTTAAGGGGTTTGGTCGCGTTTTCAAATGCTTTCTGTACTAGCGAGTGGGCTGAAAGCTACACAAGCATGTATAAAAAAAAGGCAAGATCGGGCACACCTGTTCGCCAGCGCGCGTCACTTTTGTTTTTCTAGGAATGCTAAGCTACTTGCAGCGCGAGCGAGCGAACATCGCCGCATATTGTGACGGCCGCGGTAACATTGCCCATCACGGTGGTCAAATCAGCCAGTGGCCGTCCACTTTGAGTTTATGGCACGGTTAGGTTGATGACATCATTGGGGGAGAGAAGAGCGAACGATTTAAAGGTGTTTAAGAATTGTAAATTTTGTTTCACGTGCTGAGCTATGTTTGGCTCACATGCTCTGAGGAGCCTAGACTACCGATTGGCAGCACAATTGAATATGATGCGCAAGTAGGCGCGTAGAGGACACGGGAAAGAGCAAGTTTTTTCGCCATGGTGAAAAATGGTCGAGCACTCGTTGTGTTTCGATCGCCTACCACTTTTTTTTTTCGCCGAACGACCACGAAAACGACGTCTTGGCGCACGCTCAGCGTTAATTGTGCCTTTTCTGTCTCAATGTTTCAGTATGTAGCAGTTTTCATATCTCGGCGCAATCGCCGCAGCAACCTCATCACCGCAAATGGAGCTGCCACCATGATATCAATAAAATCGCCCTGTATCGCGGCGCAGAATTTGGAAACTATGATTTCAGCTGTAAGCCCTGCTTAAATGATCGCTCAAACGGCTGTAGTGCAGTAAATTGCATTGACAAGACAACCCACCTTTCCCCAACTTTCTGGGCGCGCCAAACAATCCAAGAAGTGTTGGCCCGTACGCTGTACGCTTCCATCCATTCATTGACGGCGTCTTCGCCGGGCAAGTTCACTCGAAACATGGACTCGTGTTCAGTAGACTGCTGGTCAACTCTTACGACCTCAAGTGGCTGACGCGTCTCCTCCATTGTGCCTTGATATTGTGCAACAACGCGATCGGCACTCGTAGAAACTTGACAGTCACAACCACAATGCTAGGACGAACTTCGTGGAGCGATCGCCTTCGTGGACTGGGTCACTGGCATGACGTCACCGCCGATCCAGCCAACGCCTCCTCTAGGAAGAGGAGGCGTTGATCCAGCATGTACACTGTGGCCAGTGATGTTTCGTTCTACGCCGAAGAACTTCCATTCATAGACAGGAAAATTCCCTATTTCAGGGATTTTCCCCTGTTAACGTTGACGAAAGTTCCAGCATATTTCCCTGCATAACAGTACTAATTTTTGTACTCATCTACGCAAACACTATATTTACACGTGTATGACGTACTGGCCAATTTTGAAATCATGACTAGCCCATCCGCTGCCGCACAACAAAGCCATGGCATATTCATTCATATAGTGATAGTACACTGCACATTGCGGGCTTCAAGTCTAACACAAATAATGAACCAGAAATCGCTCCGCGTATATAAAATCTCAAGGGCTCTGCTAGCGTGGTGCATGCACCAGAACCGATTACAGCAGATGAAGGCGCACTGTGACCGCTAATGAACGGTCGTCATATGAGAATCTAACCATTCCTGAAATACTCTGAAATATTGCGAAGATTCCTTTTGGCTCCAAATGGCAGGCGAAAATTCCCCAATAAAGCAAAAATTTCCTACACGGAACATCACTGAGTGGCTGCGCCTGTGAGACATACTTCACCGTGTATACCCGCTTTGAAAGGTGGTTTCACTGCCGAATAGGTTTTGTGCGGTGAAACCAACCACTTTGGGGATATTCGCAATGCCGTAAAGCGACCTTTCAAGACTGAGTGAGGTTATAGTGCCTGCAACCCTGGTAATTTTAAGCAGCGGAGTTCATTGGAAATTTATATTTCTAGTGAGATCATATCATAACATCTATCTATATATAATACACTTGTGGGCTCCTATTGCAAAAAGGACAAAAATTTCTTGAGAACACTGAGTTCATGTGTGTTACAAAAAAAAAATCAAGCAATGATTTACCGCACGGCACGAGCAATGAGGTGGCACCTCGCTTCCAATTTTCTTTGTCTATTTGAATGAAATCATCATATGCATCATTTATAAATTTTTTGTACTGTTCTTGGGTCATTTATTCTCAAAATGTATATTCTGAATTTTCTTTGTTTTGGAAATTTTGAGTACAGTGTTTTTATTTCGTAACTTAATAAGACAGATGCTTGGGCTAGTTGGTGATTGGGAATCAACGTATTTGTACAGGGCAAGACTACGAGTAGTTACGACGTAACTACAGAAGAAGAGACAAGGACAGAAAGAGCGCTGACTTCAACTGAAATTTTATTAACGAAAACGCTGGAAATATATACGCATGACGGAACACCACCGCGCAATCTATTGCATCACAGCAAGACAATCATCATCTCATTATATGGTTACAACGCCACAGCTCAGTACAAGTTCACAATTAATTGTGTCAAAGCCAGAAACTCGCTTTCTTTTTTAGTCAGAGCAAGCGAACGCATGCTGATACATCGATCACCCAGTTTTGCATTTCCTTGGCCTCCATAATCTCTCGTGTTAGCTGCTGACGGTGTTTGGCTACAACAGTACACTTTTTGAAGTGTTGGAGGGCCCTATTGCGTTCAAAAGCTTGTTATATGGGCCAAGTAAGAAACCTTTAAACACAAATATTTTGTGGTGTACAACTTGCAATGTAGTCATATTTAAATCATACATTTAATAGAAACTTGCTTTCACTTTGCTTCAACCGAAGAAAGCGTAACCCAGCAAAACTTGTGGAGCTTGCTCAGACTCGGACTCAATAAACATTTGTGGGAGCCGTACTCCTTATTACGAAAATTTGTTCAACCGGACTCGCTCGGACTCACTGTTTTTTTCGACCACAATGCCATTGCTTTTTAACATCGAAATTTCATCTAATCGATGCTCTTCTTTGCACCTTTTCATATGGTGCCTTCGAATACGAATTATGAGTG
This sequence comes from Rhipicephalus microplus, assembly GCF_043290135.1. Lineage (NCBI taxonomy): Eukaryota > Metazoa > Arthropoda > Arachnida > Ixodida > Ixodidae > Rhipicephalus > Rhipicephalus microplus. Next base: position 206,024,479 of record NC_134703.1, read on the forward strand.
CTCATAAACCAGTAAGGTCATTTTTTTCGAAAGAGATGACAGCGCAATATATATTCATCACCAACCTCCTTTAGTTGTTAATGGTAAGGGAAAAGTCAAGGCCTTCCACCATGTAATTCATGCCACTGATTAATAAATATTCAAATGGTATATAAAAGACACGGCTTTGAAATATGTGAGCATTGACCCGAGTATGAACGCTGATCTAGGTAAAGCAGATAGTAATGCTGAAGACGAGTAGACATGACCATAGCTTGGCAAACAAAAATCGAACTCAGATTCCCTTAGCAAATGTATCTTGCACTTTGGACTCGCTCGGACTCAGGATCACCAAAATTTTCCAGAGACGTACTCATTTGGACGCACACTCACAGAAATGTTAAACTGTACTCTCTCATTCTGAAACTAGCGCCTCGATCCGAGTTAGAGTGAGTAGACTCTGAAGTGAGTTCGCTGATATCTACAAGAAAGTGACATTCCTGGTATAAGAGCAGAAAAGGACACTGTTAAGAGGCGAGGAAATTACACAAGCGCATGTGATATTCGTAGAAGCCTAGTTCTTATTCGTAAAATTCTTAAGGTTATGGAATCATGATAAAAATGCTTGATTTTAAATGATTCAACCAAATTACTACTTGTTCAACCTCACATAACTATTTGCCCATCACTAAACCTTGCAGTTCTTGCTTCATCTGGCTGTTTTGGACAGGTGCGTGGAAGAAGTTTGGCCGAAAATCCCTTACATGTTTTCTGACAGGGCGAACTGTTGCAGGCCTATGTTTTTCAATGAAACGTTGAATGGTGGAACTGTAGATTACCAAGCATATACAAGCTGTCTTGTCAGGTTTCATGCATATTTTGAATTCGCTGTGAGGAGGGCTCGACATTAGTAATCAATTTCCAGCATTTCTATTGCAATGAAGCTGCAATGTCCTGGTACAATTTTTTTAAAGGGACTGTCTACTGCACAGAACTTTTTGCTCATTTTGGTGAAAATGAGAAGATTGTTAATCTCATCAGCACCAATGAGCATGTTTTTGTACCATATAAAAGGAGTAATTTTGATGCTGAAAATCTACAAAGCAACTGCTGGCATCACCCAGCAGTGATGTGGTTCCATTTATCCACACAGAAATGCTCGCAAGTAGGCTGATTTTGCTCAAAAACAAACATGTTTAACTTGAAATTTCATTTCATTCACTTGAGGCAACTTTAAACTGCACAAGAGAGTATTTTTGCTTGTTTTATCACGCGTTCAAAGAGGCACCGTGGCACTGCCGGCGAGACGGTCGCGTGCTTGCCTACGGCGGAGAAAAGCGAGCGCTGCGTCTGGCGCCGCTCTCAACAGAAAAAATGTTTTCGGCAAGTATTAGCACAACTGATTTCAGTAAAGTTTCATACCTTGCCCGTGGGTCCAATGTCATCCAGTAATGTTGCGCGAGCCTTTGTGCTTAAAGTTGACAACAGTACTTACCAAAGTTCTACATTGGAGAACATTTTGCCATCACGTTTCGCTTAATCATGTTGCCCATGCTGGCTCTCATCCCATATGCAACGGATAACACCTAAACACAACTGCAAGACAGTGGGGACCTTCTGCTGTTTTTTGAAGGACATTTCCTGTTTGTTTTAGTTGCATGCACACTTGGCCGGAGTAAAATCCCTACAGTTTGTTTCACAATGCTGGCATACCAGTGTTGCTGGAACAAGCACTTCCCCTCAAATGTGGTGGTTTTTGAGGCTAACTAAACAAAGCTGGAGAAACTTCGGTTATACATTATCAGACAATTTGCATGCTTTATACGACCAGTACGGTGTATGTAGTATTATTGGTGAAGGCCTTGGAAAAACTGCACAACGTTTCAGTTTTAGACTTTCACACCATTGTGATCACATCCACCAGCCATCGTTCTGGGCGTTCATCACTTCGATGGAAGAAGACTGAATGCAGATTAAATTTTTTTTCTGGGGATTTCTTCACACTTGCCAGAGAAGCCGTTGGGATGTTGGACCCTTCAGACGTATGCTTTTTATTGTGATACAAAACAGCAAAGCAGTGGAGGACTATCATAGTCACTTGAAAGTGAAAGACTTACTTGGGGTGCTGCTTTGCATTCTGGCCTTCAGAGCTTGCATTTGAATGACTGAATTACTTATGAGCCCAGACTCGGAGAGGACACTGCACTTGTTTGCACTTGTTTCATCATGAACCTTTACCAACACGCCCAACTGGCAGTCATCCTTTGTACTTATGAGCACTAAATAAAGCTAGAATAGATTTATTGTCATTGTACCCTACCCACCAGAAGCTTCAGATGGTCTCTTCTAGCCTCTCGATGCCCATGGGGTGTGTGAAAAATGATGCAAACAGACAGTTTTTATTTCACTTGTGTATTTTTTTGCTTATTTGCAATTAATAAAATCACCAATGTTCACTTTAATGAGTTTGGTACAATAAGGACATAATAGTAACACCTTGTTGATACAAAATAATTGAACTATCTCTTTTTTTTTCTTGCAAGTGGTGCTCATTCCTTATTGAGCCACATTTGCTGCTTCTCAGCACACAAGCTCCGCCATCCATTGCCACGCACCCCCACAACGCAGTCCTACATGTCCATGAAGCTTAGAAAAATGTGAGCCATTTTAACTCAATACTGCGCCCACAGTTGACATGCATCTTCATGTGCAGTATCCTATAGGTGTTCTGCTTGCCGAAAATATATCTGGTAAGCTTAGTGATCAAAATCTGTCATCGACAATGCACTTCTCATAATGTTGTATTCATTATGTCTTGAGTCCTCTTCATTGTGCTGCTTGTGTGCTTCTCTGTGTGTTTAATTTCCTGCCTTCTTTTTGACTTGTACTATAGTTCTGATACATCTAAGATTGCTGACTGTTTCCATTTATTTCCTCATATTTCCTTGCAAAGTTCTGAGAAATTAGAATAAAAATTGACTTCAAAACAGGTCGCAGAACTCGGTACTTAGAAACACTTTGGTATCTTCCTATTGCAGGCTGGCCACCAAAAACAGTGTGAACCTCGGTGCTAAGGGCTTGAATGTCACTGGGTTGTAGTACCACCAACAGCGAGGGGATTGCGTCGTGATAAAATAAGAGGATGCGCGTGATCACGTGCGATGCAGCAGCAAACCTGGCGCGAGGGGGACAGAAAATAAAGAAAACATTGGTTGTGTGAAAACCTGTCGAGTCGTTTTCTCACGTGTGCTACACAAGGTATACTAACGTTCTCCTCATTGTGGACATGTACTGTGATAGGGACAGCAGCTGCCTTTGTGTAGTATTTCTGAATGCTTTGTTGTTGTTACTAACACAAAGCTGTCAAATAATTTAACTTTTTACTTCACTAAAATTATAAATGAACTGTAACAAATACAAGAGCAAGCCTGAAAAAGTTGATACTTCATGTTACTTTGCCTGAAAAATTTTAGTTTTTGAAGCATGAAGTTGGTTTTGTTTAATCCCAAACAAACGAACTCCACTTCTTAAAGGAGTGCCAACCCCTGAAATCCGACTAAGTTGGCATAAAAAAATTGAAGCATCAGATTTCAGTGCTTGCAAGGAATGCTGCGTGATTGTCAACCGTTTGACACACTATGTACACAATTGTGTACACCACTTGATTTTTCTATTTGTATTTGTAGGGGCTAAGAAACATCAAAATATATTGACTTTCTAATCTCTTCATTTAACTTCGTTTTGCAGCATACAGTTGCATATTTATTTATAGTTTTTTTCTCTCAAAAGTGTTATGTCATTAATAGAGGGGACTGGTTACAAAGAAGACAAGAAAAATGCAGCATGAAAAGGTATTAAACAAAGAATAAACTCATCATTATGAAATGTTACCTGTGTAAGGACAACAAACAATACATATTTCAGCCTGTAAATACAGAATATTAGTTGAAGTCTATTTTGGATAATTGCAGAATACTGAGGAACGTTTATTGAAAAACAATCACTAGTAGTGACATGTCTTCAGGTAGTTGGTTTCAATGTACAAGATGAAAACACTGGGAGTTGCATAATGCGATGCCAACCTTATGACAAGGTCACTGCAATGGGATATGTAGTGAGGATTGAGGATTAGTTGGTCATGCAGGGTGGTATGACAGAATAATTCGTGAAATGAAGCCAAATAGGATATTTTTCAAGGGGGTGCAAAACAAGCAAGGCTTCGGCTAGATTTCACCGAAGTTATACCAGCAATGCAATTACAGTGAGAAGATTTCAAGCGGATGGAGGTATTCTGTACAAGCAAGTGAATCAAGTTGTCGTGGCAAAGGTCTCACACAGAAGAAGCATACTCAAGTTTGGGACGTAATAATGTTTCATATAGGAGTAGTTTTATTGTATATCGTGGTTTTAAGAATTTGCAATGTATGATGTCTAACTTGTTATCGGCATTATTAGTAACATATTCAGTGTGAGGTGCCTGAGGTAAGTTCAATGTGATAAGAACACCTAATTAATTATAAGAGCTGACCCGATTATGTAGGACATTTACCTATTATGTTCGCAAGATGTCTGAATATCTTCTTACACACATTTGCTTGCATTTATGCATGTTTAAATCTATTTGCCATGTGCTGCACCAAGCTGCTACAGTGTTGAGGTAAGATTGGAGAAATGAACTGCCATTACCACTAGTTACATTATTGAAGATTACGCAGTAATCTAAAAAAGATTAGGTAAGATCGGAGGAATGAACTGCCATTACCACTAGTTATTTTATTGAAAATTACGCAGTAATCTAAAAAAGATAACTGTTTAAAGAAGTTGAAGATGTCAGGCTCAAGGTTGGCGTCGGGTATCTTTTTTGGCACAGGAGCTGGGTTCATGGCTTGATGGGGGCGCCTTAGAACATGAAAGAAACCACCTCCACCAGATTTCGCATAGTTGTGATATGGACTAAGGCAGCAGGTGGAACTTCCAAGATGAAATTTTTTGTTTGGCCGTACTTGTGGCAGAGAAACAAAGTCAGACTACAGCAAAGCACAAGTTCGGTTTCTTTTTGAACGCACCTCGTGTTATGCCACTATTTTTGTTGCAATAGAATATCGAGTGCCTTGAAATGTCAGTTTCCACACAAGTACATACAGTTCTTCATAGGTGGTATCTGAAAGGGCTAAGAGAGCAGTTAACTTTTTTTATTTTTTTTTCTTCTCTCAAGGAACCCTTGCACCACTTGGGCCGTAGCCCGATCATTCGCAAAGTTTGAGATTAGCTAGTTTGTATGACGACACCTCAATGTCGAGGTGTTTCATGCATTTTGCACTGTAGTCACTGCCTGCATTGCTTCATTTATGGTGCTGGCAACAGTATTGTCACCAGAGATATATTTTAGGGGGAGATAGGAACACATGCTCAGTACAATACTTGCAACAACCCTGAATGGCAGTGAAAACCTTGTGCAAAGACACATGCCAGTCATGAGGCATATGAACATTGATACTTGGATAATGCCTTGCTGAATCGAAACTTCGTATAGAGAATAAATAAGAGGTGTGAGCATAACATTTCACAGCTCTGCATTTGGATATCCTCCCACTCGTCAAAATTTATAGTTTGGGCTTCTGGATTTATATATGTCCACATCTCTTTGAGAAACATAAACTAGTATGCAAGCAGTCGTCAATCTTCTAATCTTCATAACTGCAAAAATATTAGAAATGTATGCAAAAGAATAAGCTATCTTTTATCCTCAATGCCAAAAGACATAATAAACTGCGTGTATTATGCTGTGTCTATAGGTACTATTATGAATATTTTCATAGCAATACAAAGTCAGCTGTACACATCAATGTGTACAGCTGACTAAAATGCGTGGCCTCCACATTTGCCTAGCAGCTACCGTTGGCAACTATTTTTACATTTTCAAGGCAACTTGTGGCAGCCTCAGTTCGTCTACTCTTGTTCAGAATGCTTCTTCAAAATTAAGAAATATATTGCTTTTTATTTTTACAACAGCTTATAAATCTTAGAGCCAGTTTACTATTTCCACTGATTTTAACACTACATTGCAGTGAAACGCCAAGTTCATAGGCTGAAGAGGTGCATAGGCATTTTAGATAACTCGTGCAAGAGCTTTCAGAGCTTCGCAGAAAATAGACATGGCTAGCAATAACTGATATATTTGCCACTATGGCTGTGAAAACTTTGCAAAACAATTTCCAGAATATATTTGCCTTTGCAGCATTTTCTACCTGGCATATGCTGTGTTGCAAGAGGCAGTTGAACTTCTATTTGCTGCATTGAATTTATATCTGTTTCTAAAGTATATACTATTGAATTGTGAAGTCTTATTGCATCTTTTAATCCTTGCACAAATCAGGCAGTCATATGCACGGATGTTTATTTGAACAGGTACATGCGTAAGGACTGGCTCTCACCTATACAAGGCTGGATGATGAGGGGTCTAAGCAAGCAATGATCATGTGATACTTCGAATATCATTTCACCAGCGAAGCATTGTTTTTAATTGATGCAAGAATAAAACAAGGTGTAATTGCAAGATCCTGGGTGACTTTTATGGTCTCATAGTTTTCTAAAAGTAACTCTGGCACTGCAGTCGTTGAGTTGCGATGGGAATGATGGGTACTTCACAGATTTGCCTAGTTTTTGTGTTTACAGGGTCCCCATGCACTTGTGGCTGTGTTTATAGATGTACATTGATTTTAAACTTTTGCTAAGATTTGTCTTGTGGCAAAGCGAATTCAGGCCACAGGGAGCTAAAAAAACAAACATTAGACACACTCGTGTACTACCCATTCCTGCCATGCTAGCTGAAGTGCTGCGCGTTGCAGCTGCCACAGACACTAGCATCAAAGTTCCCCATGTTTCATTCAGAGCATGGTCTACGCTTTAGAACATCCTCCAGTGTATCTCTATGCATGGTCTGCACTCCTGCTTTTATTTCAATTTCATGTGCCGACTATGTGGCACTTGTGGCCAGGTATGTTTTTTTATTGCCATCAATTTTGCACGACTGCTTGTTGGACAAGGGCGGGTTGGAGGAAAAAAAGAGAAAAACATCATATCGAGGTGCTCGGTCGCAAATCATAACGTTGCGTGTGCCCTCACAGCTTCACCGCATTATACATGCATGCGGCAAGGAAGCGCCAAAAGAGAAAAGAAAACACGGGCGCTTTTTTCTTCAGGTCGCACCAGAAATGTTTTGTTTTTGTTTGAACCTTACTTGCGCTGATAGGCAATATTTAAGCAGTGGCGTTCTTTTGCCTCAATGATAGCGTATTATCTTGTCCGTGTAATATACCAAGGAGGCGTTGAATATACGAATGGGCGAGGCCGGAAGCTTCACTTGTTTTAAGCCGCACAATGGCGTTTGGAAGGTCTTCGTGTTGCATGGCATGTTCCTATTCATAATGCGTAGCCTAGAAGTCAGTGTTGAGCATCAGCTAAAGCTAATTAATGCTGAAGTGATGACCGCGACGTAGCGGAGTGGGATTTTCCCGAAACCCCCTTTCTGACCAGCGACGAGGCAAGGCTTGCACAATTACATCATCGCGTCGTTTTGTGTTGATTGCATGCGACTTAGTAATCTTCCAAACTTATATCGTTGATAACAGGCCGGCAAAACTCTGGGCAGAGCGAGGAGCGCAGCGCAGGGGCGATACAAGGCGCGCGCACTGCTTGAAACATGAACGATTGCGAGATGTCAATCGTAGAGGGTTTTCTTTATCTTGATCACATCGTTCCAGTGCGCACTTGCGTCATAAACGAGCCGTTTTTTGGTTGGGAGAGGTGACAGATGGGCGCACACGATTTCTTCACGAGTATCCAACTCAACTCGGCGCAGGTCCAAAAGCCTTGGCAGGGCTTTCCTGTGCGAGCAAGGCCTCCGCGGGCTGCAGCAGCCTCCGGCAACGCTATGAGAAAGTGCGGACAGCGACAGCGCGATGACACAGTTAGGACGGCGGAAATGCATAGCCTCCAAGAGCGCTGGGCCGTGGGGCATTGTGGGGGGCTCTATCCTTAGAAGTGTAGTAGGTTGGGCTAGTTGGTATGGCATGTCGATAGTTATAGCGCGAAAACAAAACGACGACACAGAGACAAGAACGACACGAAAGACACGAGCGCTAACTTCCAACTGAGTTTATTGCGCAGAGCACGAAAATATATGGAGGAGACAGTAACCATGTGATAAAAACCATATGCCACAAAGAGCAGAACATGAGTAAGAGAAAAACAAAGACAAAAAAACAACAGCACAGAAAAAAACTGCAAAGAAAAATCTAAAAGAAAACGAAACAGAAGGGTAAAGATAATATAACTACCTGCGCGCGACGAAACCTCAGAGGAACTCAGGACAGAGCCATGGAGGGCTTGCTAATACAAGGCACCGGTTCGCGTGCCATCTGCGCGGCCTCGTCAATGACTCGGGTGCGCTTATCTCTGTGCTTGTACTGCGTCGCTGTGTCCTTGAAAAGGGCACACAATTGCACTCACTGCAGTGCTGAGCAAGAAAACCTTCTTTCCTGTTTCTAACATTGTTAGCGTGTTCTCTCAGCTGATTGTTGAGACACCTTCCGGTCGTTGCGACATAACAAGCACCGCATGAAAGGAGGGTCCTATAGACAACTTCCCAGGAGCAGGCCGCATACCTGTTTCTGAGCTAAACTCTGCATTCCGTTGATGACTGCGCTTTCAGGGCGTTTGTAGATTTGGTGAGGCTGAATAATTTGAACGGTGCCAAGAACAGAAGCCACCCTGTTTACGAGGTGTCTCCTGACGAGAAGAGTACCGGAGTCTTGGAAGAACGCTAACATCATCTTAATGCATAAGAAAGGAGATGACAAGGACTTGAAGAATTACAGGTCGATCAGCTTGCTTTCTGTAGTATACAAGCTATTTAGAAAGGTAATTGCTAACAGAGTAAAGAAAACATTAGAATTCAATCAACCAAAGGAACAAGCAGGATTTCGAACAGGCTACTCAACAATTGACCACATTCATACTATCAATCAGGTAATAGAGAAATGCTCAGAGTATAACCAACCACTATACATAGCCTTCATAGATTACGAGAAGGCGTTTGATTCAGTAAAAATATCATCCGTCATGCAAACACTGCGAAATCAGGGTGTAGATGAAGTATATATAAACATTCTGGAAGAAATCTACAGGGGATCAACTGCTACCATAGTGCTTCATAAAGAAAGCAACAGAATACCAATCAAGAAGGGTGTAAGGCAGGGGGACACAATTTCCCCAATGCTATTTACCGCGTGCTTACAGGAGGTTTTCAGAAGCCTAGAATGGGAACAGTAAGGGATAAGAATCAATGGAGAATACCTTAGTAACCTGCGCTTCGCCGATGACATTGCATTGCTGAGTAACTCGGGGGACGAATTGCAACTCATGATTACGGAGTTAGACAAGGAGAGCAGAAAGGTGGGTCTTGAAATTAATCTGCAGAAAACAAAAGTAATGTACAACAACCTCGGCAAGGAGCAGTGCTTCGAGATAGGTAATAGTGCACTTGAAGTTGTAAAAGAATATGTCTACTTAGGGCAGGTAATAACCGCAGAGCCGAACCACGAGATTGAAGTAACTAGGAGAATAAGAATGGGGTGGAGCACATTCGGCAAGCACTCTCAAATTATGACAGGTAGAATGCCACTATCCCTCAAGAGGAAGGTATATAACAGCTGTATCTTGCCGGTACTTAGCTACGGAGCAGAAACCTGGAGACTTACAAAGAGGGTTCAGCTTAAATTGAGGACGACGCAGCGAGCAATGGAAAGAAAAATGGTAGGTGTAACCTTAAGAGACAAGAAGAGAGCAGAGTGGATTAGGGAACAAACGGGGCTTAAGGATATCATAGCTGAAATCAAGAAGAAGAAATGGACATGGGCAGGGCATGTAGCGCGTAGACAGGATAACCGCTGGTCATTAAGGGTAACTGACTGGATTCCCAGAGAAGGGAAGCGGGTTAGGGGGAGACAAAAGGTTAGAAGGGCAGATGAGATTAAGAAGTTTGCGGGTATAAATTGGCAGCAGCAAGCACAGGACCGGGTTAACTGGCGGAACATGGGAGAGGCCTTTGTCCTGCAGTGGACGTAGTCAGGCTGATGATGATGATGATGAACAGGACACAAACTCCGACACGTTTTCCGATTTTCTCGAGCCTGTGTGATATCTGGTGTTTGTATAGAATCACGGCTATCTTTTCGCGTTCCGTATTCGTGTTGCTCGGATTCTGTCGCTGCCTCTGCTCTGCCTTATTAGTCCGCAGGATAGTCTCAGCAACGGAAGCGATAAACGCCTCGAGGAAACCCGAAGCCTTAAGCCGGGAAACTTGAGCTTTGAAGCTCGCAGAGATATTGTGGGCGCACGACCTATTTAAGGCATTCTCAAGACAAGTTAGTGCTATGCCTCGCTTAACTAAGTTGCTGTGAGCGGAAGAAACAGGAAGTAGAGGTTTCTGCGCACGTGGTTCATAACACCAACACATGTGCTGTGAACTAAAAACCAGTCTTAAATCCAAAAAGCCTAACCAGTCATTCTCGGGCATTTTATGTGTCAACACAAGAGGCTTTAAACAATCTTCGAACACACCTATCATTTGAGTCGCAAACGAGTGGAACATAGAAGAAATACAATTTAGAAGAACCACGAAATCATCCACGTATCTGAATACTTTGACAACATGCGAGCCTTCTAACTTTTCCTGCAGTTTTTTGCCCATTTTGGCCAATAGAAGATCACTGAGGAGAGGTGCTATGCATGAGCCGATTGAAACGCCCTTTTTCTGCAGATAAATGCAATCATTCTATTGAACGAAAGTAGAGGTAAGGTACAGCAAAACCAGGACAAGAAAATTTCTCGCATTGATGCCAGTTTTTATTTGGAAGTTCAATTCCCCGAAAATTTCTACGTTATCCCTTATACATTCTAATACCTTATCGTGAGGCAGAGAGTAATATAGGTCCTTCATGTAAATTGAAAAACCAAGAAAATTAGATTCATTTGACTGTATCAAAAATTCTATCAGAGCCTGCGAGTTTTTGATCAATAAAGGGTCATCAATCTTTAGACACTTTATACGGGTCTAAACAAACAAGCCGAGTTGCTTTTGCCACGTACCACTTTCTGTCACAATGACACGGAAGGGCATGTCAACCTTATGTGTTTTGGCAGAAAAAACATGCTAAGCTCATTTTTGTCACTTTTGTTAATGTGATGCACTAACTGTTTTAACTCTAGTTTACGACACATTTCCTTGGCCTGCGTTTTCACTCTATCTAGACAAATGTCAGTACAACATTTGAAAACAGAGTCAATAGCTGTGACCGTCTTTTCTAGGTACAAAGAATTAGGAAGAACGGCGAAATCACCCTCTTTATTTGACAGCCCGACGCACAGTTCATTGTCTCTAAAAAACTTCGTCGTCTTCCACACCGGAAGGCTGTTGCTGGTAGGCTTACCCCATAGAAGCACGTCGACGCCTTCTGAGATGAACCTGTCTGAATACTCTGGTGAAGCACGGCCAGCAACAGAGCGCACCATTGAAAAAAGCTCGGGTGCGGACCTCTCTCGGTCGACGGTGAACTTCGGACCTAGGGCGAGGGCTTTGTGCACGTAGTTTGGGAGGACGACGTCACTGCATGAGTGGACCACACTTGAGTGCCGAGGCTTGGTTGGGCGCTGCGTACGAAGGCTAGTGAGCTCACGTGACCACAGGCAGTTTGCAGTGTACTCGATTCGGTCGCAGTACTCTCGCCATCTTCTTTTCTTCACTCCCGGTGTTAGATCTGTTTATTGAAGCTGGACATGCAGGGCGTCCCGGTACGTGCGCTCTTGTCGGTGCCATTCAGGCCGAAGAATTTGCCGTGTGCGCACCTCCATTTGCCGTGCACGCATCTTTTCCTTCTGCATTCGCAGGAAGGAGCTCCCTTTGGACGTTAAAGCTTTGTTTGGAGGTTACCAACCCTCCATCGGCCATGGCATACGGGTGTCTAAATTCTTCGGTCTGCATGGCACCGTCAAGAGCGCACGTACCGGGACGCCCTGCATGTCCAGCTTCAACAAACAGATCTTACACCGGAAGTGAAGAAAAGAAGATGGCGAGAGTACTGCGACCGAATCGAGTACACTGCAAACTGCCCGTGGTTACGTGAGCTCACTAGCCTTCGTACGCAGAGCCCAACCAAGCCCCGGCACTCAGGTGTGTTCCACTCATGCAGCGATGCGTCCTCCCAGACTACGTCCACGACACCCTCGCCCTAGGTCCGAAGTTTGCCGTCGTCCGAGAGAGGTTCACACCCGCGCTTCTTTCAATGGTGCGCTCTGTTGTTGGCCGTGCTTCACCAGAGTATTCAGACAGGTTCATCTCAGAAGGCGTCGACGTGCTTCTTCGGGGTAAGCCTACCAGCAACAGCCTTCCGGTGTGGAAGACTACCAAGTTTCTTAGAGACAATGAACATTGTGTCGTGCTGTCAGATAAGGAGGGTGGTTTCGCCGTTTTTCCTAATTCCTTGTACCTAGAAAAGGCGGTCACAGCTATCGACTTTGTTTTCAAATGTTGTACCGAGATTCGTCTAGATAGAGCAAAAACGCAGGCCAAGGAAATGTGTCGTAAACTAGAGTTAAAAAAGTTAGCGCAGCACATTAGCAATAGTGACAAAAATGGGCTCAGCCTGTTTTTTTCTGCCAAAACACATAAGGTTGACATGCCCTTCCGTGTCATTGTGACACAAGGTGGTACGTGGCAAAAGCAACTCGGCTTCTTTATTCAGACCCATCTAAAGTGTCTAAAGATTGATGATTCTTTCTTAATTAAAAACTCGCTGGCTCTGATAGACTTTTTGAAACAGTCAAATCAATCCAATCTTTTCGGTTTTTCAATTGATATAAAGGACCTATACTACTCTCTGCCTCACGATGAGGTATTAGAATGTATCAGGGATATCATAGAAATTTATTCGGCGAATTGAACTTCCAATTAATAACTGGCATCAGTGCGCGAGATTGACTTGACCTGGTTTCGCTGTACCTTACCTCTACTTTCGTTCAATAGAATTATTGCATTTATTTGCAGAAAAAGGGTGTTTTAATTGGCTCATGCATACCACCTCTACTCAGTGATCTTCCATTGGCAAAAATGGGTAAAAAACTGTAGGAAAAGTTGGAAGGCTCGCATGTCGTCAAAGTATTCAGATACGTGGATGATTTCTTGGTTTTTCTAAATTGTAATTCTTCTATGTTCCACTCGTTTGCGACTCAAAGAATATATGTTTTCGAAGATTGTTTAAAGCCTCTTGTGTTGATACATGACATGCCCGAGAATGACAAGTTAGGCTTTTTGGATTTAAGACTGGCTTTTAGTTCACAGCACATCTGTTGGTGTTATGAACCACGTGCGCAGAAACCTCTACTTCCTGTTTCTTCCGCTCACAGCAACTTAGTTAAGCGAGGCATAGCACTAACTTGTCTTGAGAATGCCTTAATTAGGTCGTGCGCCCACAATATCTCTGCGAGCTTCAAAGCTCAAGTTTCCCGGCTTAAGGCTTCGGGTTTCCTCGAGGCGTTTATCGCTTCTGTTGCTGAGACTATCCTGCGGACTAATAAGTCAGAGCAGAGGCAGTGACAGAATTCGAGCAACACGAATACAGAACGTGAAAGAATAGCCGTGATTCTATACAAACAGCAGATATCACACAGGCTGAAGAAAATTGGAAAACGTGTCGGAGTTTGTGTCCTGTTCTCGGCACCGTTCAAATTATTCAGCCTCACCAAATCTACAAACGCCCTCAAAAGCGCAGTAATCAACGGAATGCAGAGTTTAGCTCAGAAGCAGGTATGCGGCCTGCTCCTGGGAAGTTGTCTATAGGACCCTCCTTTCATGCGGTGCTTGTTATGTCGGAACGACCATAAGGTGTCTGAATGATCGGCTGAGAGAACACGCTAACAATGTTAGAAACGGGAAAGATGGTTTTCTTGCTCAGCACTGCAGTGAGTGCAATTGTGTGCACATTTTCAAGGACACAGCGACGCTGTACAAGCACAGAGATGAGCGATCCCGAATCATTGTCGAGGCCACGCAGATGGCACGCGACCAGGTGCCTTGTATTGTAAAGTAAAGAGTTTTATTTCACACTCGCTGTCCTTTATTAATTTTCTGTTTTGTGGGATGGCTAAGGCCATCTGGGTGTCTTTCGTCAAATCAATGGACCTACACGGTACAAATCGGAAAATGTGTCGAATATTGCTGTAGTCTCCCGAACACGAGGAGGATCATTTGGCAGCTGGTGTCAGGACTGGTCCTCACAACTGAAAGGCAATATTTATGAATAAATCTTAAGCTACGAGTGAGTGACTGTTTGTAGTACTGAAGACTGGTGCCTGTGTTGTCAGCAGCTGTGCATTTTTTTGCATATTTGGCATGTGAGATCTTGCAATTTATTTCTCACAGTGTTTCTCAATCTAGCTCAGTCATATTTTTATAGTTTCCTTTCTCCAGACTCAGTGCAGAAGAGCAAACAGGATTGTTTTGATCAGTGAATAACTAGTTCACTTGTCCTAATTATCACATACTCTGTGCAGTTTTGTGATTTATGTGTCTTCAGGATGTGCTATAATCAGTGGGAAAGTCAAACAGAACTAAAAGCAAGGAACGGCTCAGTTGGCTAAAGTAGCTGGTTGTCACGGACGGCTATTTTCGGCGACACCGCGTCACGGCAATTAACGGGCGCCGTACTCCCCGACTGACCGTGAGAAACGGCGGCACATGAAAGGGAACCGATAAGTGCAAAATGGGGGTGCTCTCCTTAGAACGTCGCTGCCGACGGTTAATCCTTTTGTAACCGTGGCGACGTCTGCAAGGTCGTAGAAGGCCGCGGTATACCCCGTACAAGGATTAGAGTACAAGACGCCCGGCTGAGAGCTAAATTGTTGACCGTTCCCACGGGCAAAAACGTGGGAAACGCTCTGGTGGCCAAGCCGTATGACAACAACCCGACAGGTTGTCACTCTCGCTAGTTGCGGGCCATCTCCCAGTTAAAAAGGGGTGGGGTCAAAATATTTTTGGGGAGGAGTTTCCCCTCAATTAAACGCGCATGATTGGACCCAGGTAGAGGTCTCTTGTCTCCAAGGAAGAGAGCGAGGAGACGCGAGGGGGATTTAAGCGCAGGAGTTTGCCCTGCTAGACAGACTAGTCGCTGACCAAGATGGTGTAGAAACAGATCAACAAGCATCTCTTCTAGAAGTTTTTAGTGTGGCTCTGTATCGGCTGGCCACCTAAACTTAGCCGTTCGTCTAGCTGTGACGCGATATTAACGTCTGCAACGTAGACATCGGGACTTCGCTTCGAGTTAGCTCAACCTGCTCGAAGTCACCTGCAAGCACTAGCCTCCCGGAACCACCAGCGTTGCAACACCGCTGACATCGCAGTCGTGCCAGAACTCTCTTCGACTTCTCGCTTCCGATCGTCGGGGACGCAACGCTGCCGGTCAGCACACGTATGCCTTCACCTGTTTATATCTTCGAACTTTCTCCTCTGTAGTTCTGTTGTGTTAGCTTATGTATATATCTTGCAATTGTTCTCTCGCGTAAGCTGACTTATTGTTTCTGTTATATATCTCCTTAGTTGTATCAAGTGTCGATGTATTTTGTTAGTTGTATTGAAGTGTTGTATTAGATCCCGTGTTGCTGCAATATCACTAAAGTTTGTTTTGTTTTCCCACGTCTCTGATCT
The DNA here is from genome assembly GCF_043290135.1 of Rhipicephalus microplus. Classification (NCBI taxonomy): domain Eukaryota; kingdom Metazoa; phylum Arthropoda; class Arachnida; order Ixodida; family Ixodidae; genus Rhipicephalus; species Rhipicephalus microplus. The sequence goes on from NC_134703.1 coordinate 206,040,218, forward strand.
CTTCATTGTCTCTGCTTGCGTACGGAACGAACCAACCTGCTGTCATTCCCGTCGCCGACTTCGCGCTGGCGACGCTAGAGTGGCAGCTTGTAACAAAACTGGCGTCCGCGAGACAGGACGTTCCGTACAAGAGTAAGACAATGAGGGGTGAACGAGAACCGTGCGGACAGCGTGGTGATAGAGCCGCACAGTTGAAGCAGTTGCATCCTGCAATGATTGCGCTGGTTTTTTAGTGGCGTTATAGTGACAGTTGCAGTATGGAGTGGGTGGATTTTGATAAGTGGCTCGCGTACGGTAAACAGTTAGGCCTCGAGGGCGCCGAACTGAGACAATGTGTTAAGGAGCAGCAGGAACAGGCGCAGGCTTTAGCCAGAGAAGAGCGGGCACGGGCCCGGGAGAAAAGGGAAAAAGAAAGGCAGAGAGAGCGCCAAGAAAGGGCGAAAGAACGAGAAGCGGCAAGGAAAGCGGCAAGGGAAGCCGGAGAACGGGAAGTGCAGTTACTGCAATTAAAGATTCGCCTCATTGAGGGTAGCAGGGTGAGCCGATCCAGCAGTGAGCACGGCGATGCCGGCGAGGAACTGGCAGTTGAGCGAGACACATGGTGTCAAGGGCTACTCACGGTTCTGCCTTGCGAGGCAAATGAAGCTGTTGCGCGACTCGGTCAGCAGAACGCGAACAACTACGAGGTAGTTAAGGCAGAGATGCTCCGGATGTTCGGAACTTCTGTCTGGACAAAAGAAGAGCAGCTCAGACAAGAGTCTGAAAGAGAGCGCGAAGCAGAAAGACAAGAGTCTGAAAGCAAGGCGCGTCGGAAAGCGTTGGACATTGAAGCGCGTCATGAAACGCCAGAACCAGAAATCGCGCTAGAAAAGGGCCCGCATATTCTCGAATGCATCCATATAAATGATGTAGAGAACGAGGCCTGGGCCGGTCTCGAGGTAGAGACAGTATCAAAAAACGGTCCTAGCGAGGATGAGGTGTGTGCCAGCAGCCCTAATGGACTCAGTAAGAAGCTGGAAACCATCCTCATGCCTCGAGAGGACGTTTCGACATCGTCAAATGTAGGCATGATTAGCCCAGTGGCGAAGCAGAGCGAGGATGCGACGCTTAAGGAATGCAGCGATGCCACCGCAGAGGGCCCAGTTAATGATTCTATCAGCGTTAACAAAGATAATTTGGCCCGGCAGTCCGTCGCGACACCGAGTACAAAATGTTTGAGCGTGGGGGAAAATGTAGCACAAGCTCCAACGAGCTTCCCAACCCCTCAGTTCACGACGCGACATGATGATGGCATCGAGAGAAAGGGGGCAAGCAAACATCGCCGAAAACGAAAGAAGCGGAATTGCACTGCGCTGCGCAAGCCTAGGACAGGTCCCACTCAGTCGCAAGAAAGACGAGAGGGTAGGCCATTAGTCCGTTTCAAGGAACGTCAATGGTGGCGTTCAGGGAAGCACAAGCGGCGAGCCAGATGTAGAGGGAGGAAACGAGGTACGCCACCCCAACGCAGCGTGCGATTCAGTTCGACAAATTCGGGAAAGCGGCCTTTGCCGAAGGGTCAGAGTCGAAAGGGCAGAGTGGCTAAATACCGCATAGGGGAGAACACAAAAGAAAAATGGCACAGGCTTCCCCCCTGCTTCTCGTACCACTTTCACATTACCGAAGAAAGCCGGCCGAAGAGCAGAATGAGGCGTGACGGCAAAGCACAGCCTAACGTTCGTGTGGTTAGTAGCCTCAGGCCTGATGGAAAACCGCCGGGACCGCGACCTCATCGTGTGCGATTCAAAAGAATCTAGTTGAGAAAGGGGGAACGGTCAGTTCGAGTAACTTTTGCACAGGCGTGTTAAATACTATTACGCAGGGTACGTCAAGAGGCGTATTCAAGTCTTTTAAATTTTGTAAGTTACGTGATGCGGTGTAAATTTTTCAAAAGGAAAACCGCCGAACCAAAGGCTGAGAGTTAGCGTCGAATTAGTTTAATCATTAGTGCGAAAATTTGCATAAGGTAAAAACCGAGAAAATGTGTCATTTTTCTAGTTTCTTCAAAGGTTTAGTGTGGTATCGTATTCCTTCACTGCCATGGGGATGTGGCATGAATGAGCATGTGAGGAAGATGTTAGCATAAACCGAATGATTTTGTAAATTGATTAAGATTGGCGTGACCCGGTACAGTTGTCGTTGCGCGCATTGAGAATTGAGGTCTATGAGCATGTTGTTTTTTTTTCCTTCCGTCGGTTGTTTTCTGTTTGTATGTACGTATTTCATTGTATAAGAAGTGTATTTTAAGTTATTTTCTTTTGCTTGGTGCATTGGTTGTTTTTACTTGCTGTAATGCACATTGAAGGATTGCACTACAGTAGAGGAGCGCCCCGGTTCCGTTTTTTTCGTAGTATACATTCGTGCAGTGTATTCTGTATTGATGGCTGCCGTACACGGCTATTTTCTCTTCTTGTTTGTATGGCGCATTGATATTGTTGCGTGTAACTGAAGCTGGTACTCTAACAATTTGTTTTTTTCTTTTGTTGTTACTTTGATGCACTCTGCCTAGTTATGTTGTGTATGAGAGGGACAGCCCTCATGTCTCCCTTGTTGGTGGTGTTTTGTTCCTTGTTGTCGGAAAAATTCCCCTCCGTGCGAACAAATGTTATGAATAACATTCTGAAAGTGGGGGGCAATGTCACGGACGGCTATTTTCGGCGACACCGCGTCACGGCAATTAACGGGCGCCGTACTCCCCGACTGACCGTGAGAAACGGCGGCACATGAAAGGGAACCGATAAGTGCAAAATGGGGGTGCTCTCCTTAGAACGTCGCTGCCGACGGTTAATCCTTTTGTAACCGTGGCGACGTCTGCAAGGTCGTAGAAGGCCGCGGTATACCCCGTACAAGGATTAGAGTACAAGACGCCCGGCTGAGAGCTAAATTGTTGACCGTTCCCACGGGCAAAAACGTGGGAAACGCTCTGGTGGCCAAGCCGTATGACAACAACCCGACAGGTTGTCACTCTCGCTAGTTGCGGGCCATCTCCCAGTTAAAAAGGGGTGGGGTCAAAATATTTTTGGGGAGGAGTTTCCCCTCAATTAAACGCGCATGATTGGACCCAGGTAGAGGTCTCTTGTCTCCAAGGAAGAGAGCGAGGAGACGCGAGGGGGATTTAAGCGCAGGAGTTTGCCCTGCTAGACAGACTAGTCGCTGACCAAGATGGTGTAGAAACAGATCAACAAGCATCTCTTCTAGAAGTTTTTAGTGTGGCTCTGTATCGGCTGGCCACCTAAACTTAGCCGTTCGTCTAGCTGTGACGCGATATTAACGTCTGCAACGTAGACATCGGGACTTCGCTTCGAGTTAGCTCAACCTGCTCGAAGTCACCTGCAAGCACTAGCCTCCCGGAACCACCAGCGTTGCAACACCGCTGACATCGCAGTCGTGCCAGAACTCTCTTCGACTTCTCGCTTCCGATCGTCGGGGACGCAACGCTGCCGGTCAGCACACGTATGCCTTCACCTGTTTATATCTTCGAACTTTCTCCTCTGTAGTTCTGTTGTGTTAGCTTATGTATATATCTTGCAATTGTTCTCTCGCGTAAGCTGACTTATTGTTTCTGTTATATATCTCCTTAGTTGTATCAAGTGTCGATGTATTTTGTTAGTTGTATTGAAGTGTTGTATTAGATCCCGTGTTGCTGCAATATCACTAAAGTTTGTTTTGTTTTCCCACGTCTCTGATCTCTTCATTGTCTCTGCTTGCGTACGGAACGAACCAACCTGCTGTCATTCCCGTCGCCGACTTCGCGCTGGCGACGCTAGAGTGGCAGCTTGTAACACTGGTGCATATCACTCTTCCCATATTTTATATCTTTGTGACTTATACTGCTCTACACTCATGAAGTTCTTATTGGTTTTCATATTATTGTAGTATATGAACATGTTTCCTCGGGGCTTTTCAATCTAAAACGACGCTTTTCACTTTTGGTTTGACATGCAGATCAAGATATTTAGCTTATCTGTATATTCAACGACTGAAATGGTCTCGTCCACCAGAGAGGCAGTTTGATTGATGAGCCACTGAAGGCGCAAAAGTGCAAGATGTGTCCTTCATAGTTAACGCAGTGGTGTAGCCGAGGAATGGGACACTGGGCAAATGGCCCACCATTGAAATTTCCAGAAATTGAATACCGAGAACGAAATAACACATACTCGACTTGCCTGCACTGAAGACCAAAGACGTCATCCCCCTATCCCCCCACCACACAAAGTTCCGCCTATATCACACGTTATAAGTCCACGGTTCATGTTAAAGCATTTTGTCAAGGTTTATGCGACCTTATGTTTTCAAGTGGAAACATTTTTCTAAGAGAAACAAATATAAACATTAAGCATCAGTGGCGACTTTTGTGTATGCAATTTGTTTATGCTAGCTTTGTCAACTTGAGGCCAGAATAGAGTAAAATACATAGTTCGTTAGATGAACTAAACCTTCTCTCTAGTCAGTATGTCCCGACTTGACCTCAGTCTTCTGCGCGCAATTGTAGCTGATCACTCTAGTGAAGGAACTGTTATCTTTGATGGGTCGTTCAAATCGTGTTCTAAAACTAACGTGAAGTGTTGCTTTTCTTCTCCTGGAGTTATTGCAATGAAAAACTAAATGCACACACATCAGGGGCTTATGATTTCATTCTTTTTATATTAAAACTAAATTTAACTTACAGCAGAATGATGAAGTATTTAATTTCATGGAAATTGTAATGGCTTGCTCAAGCTCACACAAAAGAACACATCATTTTCTTTCTTAGAATGTAATATTGAGTGCCTTGTGATTGTGCTATCTGAATTTTCCACAATTGTTGACAGTGCACCATAATTTCACACATGAAGGGGCTATTATTTAGGCAAGAGTAAATAGTACTCTTCGCACGTGATTTGCAGCTAACTAACAGAAGAGGTTTTGCCTGTCGAGCTAGTAATACATGCTCAGGACATCACCACTGCAAAGATACACCAGCCGCAACTAAGAAAGCGCACACCTGCAGTGATTATTTCACATATTTTCATGTTTTCTGCTGTACCAATGAGGCTGCCTGAGTGAGCACTTCTTCCAGTACCAGGAGGCTGCAGCGACAAAGTCCTACTTACAAACCACTCACCAGCTGAGAGGAGAAGTACTGACGTGCCAACCATCCATAATGGAATGCCGGAGAAACGAGCGGTGATTACTTTTACAGTCCATAAAAACATGCTAAGAGTTCAAAGTTGTAACGTTGCTGATCTTCCAGCCAAGTAAAATAAGGGTACACTGAGAAAAAATACTGAGGATACGCCATCAGAAAATGACAAAACAAGAACAGATGGAGGTTCGTATTCATCACATGAACAGCCTTCAACTGATAAGGCGAGTAAGTAACTGACAAACACTCAGTGCACAAGGAAGAGTTGTCACACGAGGTCGTCAGCAGTCAAATGACACAGGCTGGAATCGGTGGTGGTGCCAGGGTAGGCACAAAGAGGCTAGACTAGAGGCCCCCCCCTCCCCCAATTTTTGCCTGACACCTGTGTTGTGTTATGACTATGTGTTACGACTATGTTCCCAAGAGGAAATATAGTCGTAACACAACGGCCAAGTTCCCCACCTCTCTGCTCCTCCTGAAGAACCTCGCTTATCGTGGGTGCACCCCCGGTATAGACCAATGCTGGCACCGGCCCTGGCTAAAATACAATAAGAACAACAGAAAACTGAAAGCAAATGTTACCACCATATTTTGGCTTTTTGCTTTGTGTGCAAATGAATCTAGCAAGAAGTATGTGGAACACTAAATAAAAGCACCACAGTCCACACCTGCTAGTACCTACTTTCATAATAGTACAAAGTGCTGAAGAAGCATGCAAATAGCAATCCTACGAAGTGAAATATTACAAAGCAACAGGAAGCTGTGTGGCCCCGACTGAGACAACACCACAACAAAAAGAAATACATTTCAGGCATGCCAGCAGTTGATGCACAGCACTGAAAAGTCATGAAAACTTAACTACACTGCCTTTCTTGCACAAGAACATTAAAAGGAACACACACTGATGGAGAAGAAAGCCAATACTCAAATCTGGCTCTTATGCACTGATGGAAGATACTTGGACCTGGATTCTTAGCAATGGCTTCAGTACAACTCTTGAACATACCCTAAAAAGTGCTGACTGCAAGTGAACGAGACATAAAGGCAGAATATAATGTGACACAATGAACCCATTAACCACCAACCATGAAGTTATGCTAGAGTGGATGCCGCAAGAAATCTTGAACACTGGGAAAACTCAACATTCCCAACTGAAATCTCCACCTCACAAACACAATAAAAATGTTCCGATGGCCTGCTGCCCATCGCCATGATGTGAAACAGGGGCATATACACACACACAACTCATCTTTACGTGATATAAATACTCTTGCTTCCAGGTTTATAGAAACCAACTCACCAAATTTCTCTGTGAAAAGTTCACCACCTTCATCGTTGCTGGGAGTGTGTTCAAATTAAAGGAGAGAGAGTGCACTGGTGGGGCTGCATGCAGATGATGCTCTTTGAATAAATTAGCAATGGCTTGCATTGTCATCTCTGACCACGTTTCACGTCTGAGCCACTTGTTATATTCACGTTGACATGTTAGTGTAGTAGTTGTGCCTAATGAAAGGCATGAAAGACATAAATATCAGTAAGAGAGGCATGTAAACTTTGAGACGTCTTTTAATTTTCGCAAATTTGAACTGTGTTAGAATTAAAAAAAACCTAATTGTTGCTCTAATGACACTGTGTATATTATAGAGAAACATTTGTACAGTTTCTAATATCTTTCTACATGCAATGAGTGGATAAAGCCAGGCTTGCTTAAGCTAAAGTGGGGCTTGGAAGCTGATCAGAGAATGACAATCAACGTGCTTTCTTGTATAGTTCCTGTCAGGCTCGGTTCCTATGTTCATTATTATTATTATTATTATTATTATTATTATTATTATTATTATTATTATTATTATTATTTGTATATAGATAGGGCTCATATGTTCCTCAATTTATATGGCCTTTCTTAAAATCTAATGCTGTGCCTTGCTGCAAACAACTTTTTCAATATGAAAAATGCCATCACTAGCTGTCCTCTTACTTGATTTGCCTTGAATGTGTGTTTGATTCAGTGAACTGCAGAAAATTTTGCTGCACTGACTTACTGTCAGCGACAAATTTTGTTCATTGCACTAAATCTGCCGGGAGTCTATATAGTAGCAGTGTTTCAGTGTGCTAGAGTTGACTCAAAAAATAACTACTCAGGCAGAAGATACACAACAATTATGGCAAACAGTGAAGTCGAAAAGAGCTCCTACTAGTGGCTTTCCACATAAACAAGTAGGGGAAGAACTACTATAACTAAGTTTGAGATCCAGTAAGCTTTCTGGTTTTTAGATTGGCACGACAAAAAAGGAAAAAAAGACTTTTGAGTAACGTGCGCGAGCACAGGCTTCCTGAGTTGTCCTGTGATGATGTTTTGAAAAAAAAAAAGAAGGAACCAATTGAGAAGGTACAGTCAAAGTGAAAAACAATCATGCATCAGCTTTCTTTGAATTATGCTGCAGGGTAAACAAATTCTTCACTCTTGTGTACAACTTGTTTTTTTATTTTTTGGTATTGCTGGTCAATTTTGCGTATTGCCATGTGGATGTAGTATATATCTGTTTTGTAATTTTGAAGGGACTACAGCCGCGATTCAGCACTTGTGTTCCCGTGGCTCATTTGTTTTTCATCTTCTTCGTTGTACTGTTCTAATATCATAAATTCATACCAACTTAATCTGTCAGTCCTATTCAAGCTTTGTTGCTCCTATGGTTCTAATAATAAACTCTGTCAGAGTTATGACCAAGCATGCCTCTGAAAATGTTTCGAGGACTGTTTGATGTACGACAGTGTTCACAGCATTCATCACATTGGTTACGTGAATATTGCTTTTTGCTGTTCAGCGGCACATGCACGGTCTTAATCTTTAATTTTTGCAAATGTAGCTTTGCAAGCTTCAGTGCTTTTATAATGTGAATAAATTAGGAAAGGCAATTAAGCATGACTTACGAACACGAACTTGTTAATCTACAATGGGACAAAGCTTAATATGCAACAACACACTGTCTTTTATTCAAACTATTGAAAATTCAGGTATTTAGAATAGTGCCTTAACCTTTTTTGAGTGAGGTCTAATTTCAGGGGTCAAGCTCAAAGCAAACATGAAGTTACATTTTGTTTTTCATAGCACTTTAGCACTTGAGCGCAAGTACCAGGCAATAAAAATTGAAATTACATTCTCACTTTCTAATTGTGGCACTCGAGAACTAGCACATTTGTAAACCCATGCAAAACATGAATTTACTTAATCATATGATAACATTACAGCTATTATTCAATAATTTTGTAGCCATCATAATTCAGGTGTTACAAATTCAATGGGGCCTTTTTTTGCACATAAATTTTTACTTCAGATATAACAACTGCATAAAATACAGAAAAAATATTCTCACTTTGCCTGAAGAAATGAGGCTGGTAAAGGATTTATTAGCTAGATGGACTTGGCAACCAGTTAACATACAATTTTAATTATGGCATTGTGAGGAATGTTTATTGATGTTATGTAAGTGGGATATTTTTGCTGTTTCAGGCCATTTGTGCACTGATGATGACTTCTGTATAGGAAATGAATCATCTCTCTTGTTTTCATAAATTTTCAGTAAAAGTTACTTCAGAGAGGTTTTTTTTAAACTGGGCAACATGACACCAATGAGGGATGGTTAGCCCATATCATTTCATTATGCATGCGTGTAGATGAGTCTAGTTCACTGCTACTAAGTGTGCCTTCCAATGCGCTGTCACACAGCTATAGGTAGAAGCTTCTTTATGATGTAACATAGATGAGATGTGTAGTCACTGGCAGGAAGGTGGGCTTCGTGTTGATCAGAGTAAAAGAACATGGTCACTGGGTAGACCTATAGTCAGACCTAAAGCAAGTTTTACACTATTGCAACCAATGTCTGCCTTGAATGTCATGTATGTACGTTTCATTATTTCCACTGCTCATTGGGAGGTAGGGCTTGGTGGAATACTGTCGGTCTATATTGGCTTTCTCCATCTGTTGGGACCAAGGATGACATGAGTGATGCAGCCAGTAGCTACAAAAGCAGGAGCAACAGTGCGTGACTTAGAAATGTCGGAAGTAAGAATATATTTCACCCAACGCTGAACCATACAATCAATACAAGCCTACAAGTTTGTCTTTTGCAAGGCAGCAGTATAGTCAATGGCACGATAAGCTTCTCAGAAACGTCACTGAATCAAATGGTTGGGCCTGCAAACATATCCAGCAACGTCACAATGTAATTGAATATTGAAGTGCTGCAAAGCATTCGACACAGGTGGTACGTAAACTCACGTGATGCCATACACCTTACGTTATCTGCCTGGGGAAGCCTTTAGATTTCCCGCGTATTTGAGCATGAAAGACAGTCTAGCAATATGCCTAACTGTGCTTGCAAGTGGGCATAAATAATGAGTTCTTGGGTCACAGCATGTCTTGAAGCTAATATGTCTCCTGTTATTGGCAAACGACCCTGCACCACTGAAAGTCTAGCGTCCAAGCTTATATTTCTTGCAGATGGCAGGATTCGTTGTCATGTCAACCAGTCGCCACTTTTTCAAGGTGTATATTTCTCTGGGACAGGTGAACATGTTGTTTGGGCTATGTGACAGGGCATCAATGACAATGTTGACAGCTCTTATGATATGTTTCTTATATGTTTGACATCTGCTGCAGTTCATGGGAATATGGATGCAACGATTGTTACTGAGGGAGTGTAACATGCACCGATAAGAGATGTACTCACGTATTCTACGAAAAAGAAATCACGCAATTTCTTCCATGTAATAATGTAATGACATAAGTACTTACCATTTATGCCCACTTGTAAACACAATTAGATATATCACAATTAGAGAGTCTTTCACATACACCCAAGTACACGGGAAATCCAAAGACTTTCCCAGGCAAATAACATGAGGTGTAGTATAGCATCAGGTGGGTGTACGTACCACATGAGCAGATTGCTTTGTAGCACTTCAAGATTCAGTCGCATTGTCACATTGCTGGATATGTTCACAGCGCCAACTCAGAATACAGTGAAATTCTTTAGGATATATTGGCTTCAGTGATGCTGCTCAGATAGTGGCATAAGTTTTCAGGACATGTCAGGGAACTGATTGGTCGCCATACGTACTCCTTTAACGAGTCGGTGATCTAGCACAAATTGCATTCAAGATGTCGTACGATGATGTCTAGTGGATCTCTCATTTGATATTCGGAGAGTAGCATATGCTATTGCACAAGCATCTGTTCATCCCCAAAAGTTTGTATGGGAGTTTTTTGTCTAAGAGAGCTCAATATAGTAGCATTTTTGTGTATCAATAGCACGAAGTAGAGGGAATATGTATAACGGCCTGGCACCATGGTACAAAATCTTAGTATAGCACGTAGTTCACAAAAACAAGACGAAGGAGCTTGTAGGGCTTATCAGCATCCAGTATTTGGAGATGGGAAGCTCTCAACATTTATAAATCTGCCTGGGTAGAGCTGAATACTGGATGGGGAGAACACAAGGATAGGACAGGCTAGCTTTTGGACATCAAATGCACACCTGCTTACGCTGACAAATGTGCCTTGTTGAGATGTTAGATTACAGAATTCAGATGTGAACTGTGCTCATCTGATGAACTCGCGATGAGTAGGTTGTCGAGGCAAGCATGATAGAATTCAAGGCTGGGGAAAATGCTGAAATGTATACCTGGAATTTGTCATGCCGCATGGCATATGTAGAAGATCAGACACGATTAACGATGTCACAATCAGTATGTTATTTGAAATGTACGCATCTTCTTAAAAGATTTGATGGTTGAACCACATGAGTCTAATTTCGGAGAAAATCTGCATCATATATCTGACATCATATACGAATGTGATGTGCTGGGTTGAAACAGCTAGGCTCAGTAGACGGTTGGTGCTATGCCGCGAGCATCCTGATTTAGACTTCAGCACCATTCGCAGAAAACAGTAACACAGCACACATTTGGCTGAGTGAAGTCGGCAAAATCTGTAAATATATGCGTAATTTGGTAAGGCTGCCTCCAAAATTCTTTTCAATTGCAGCCCGATTGAGATAGTACTTCTAATATAATTTATGCAGTACATCAATGTCATGGTTGAGTTGCCATATGCAGAATTATTTCTTCTTTGTTGCTCTGTCATCAGAGCCCTGAGACTAGAGTTCTTTCTCAAAGAACCATCTCATACTGCTGTGGTGGCTCCGCGGTTTAATATGAAACAGTGATAATGCAGTGTGCTATAATATTGTTGCAACGAAAACAAGTAGGTACAATTGCTATGCCTTAAAACACAAGTAAAAATTTGACCGATCGCTTCGCACCGATGCAGAGCTTTCCTTAGCGGTTAAGCGGTCCAAGATGTTGAAAATTAGCGCTCGTGTTCTGCACACTCTACCATTGCCCTTGTTATTTCTACAATGTTTTGCTTATACCCTCGCTGGTAGCATATTTAGGTACTTTTCCGGAGTGTATACGTGTAACGTTGTAAGGACTACGTTAATAGCGGACAGGTGTAGGTGGACTGTTATGGTTTTGCACATTTCTTACTAACAAAGCATTCACATGTATACGCTTAGCTATTGTATTTTACGTGCTGCCGTAGTGTGTTCACGTGGTCTGGTGTATGTCGCAATCAGAGCTAGGTGTATCTGAGATTAAAAGTACACACACATGTCACTTTTTTAAGGGCGTAGCCAGTGTTTATTTCTGGGTGAAGCATCGAACCCACGGTGTGGCTGAACCGGCATTATTGTATTGAATTGTATAGTTTGAACCCAACCTTCTGCCAACACCTAGCACCTTATACTACCACTTAATTTAATTAGGACGGAAATTGTGCACTTCTTCACGTCTTTACGGCCGTCATTCTCGCTTGGTATTTACGCGTCATTCTCGCACGTACAACCGTGGCTTTTTTTACGCATGTTGAGTTCAAGACTACTGCAGCTGCATACCATCCGGAACTCCGGCATGATGAAATGAAATATATGCTGCAATCGGATCAGCTGATGCTGGTTTTCGCAATTTTGCGAGGATCACCTGATTTTTCTTGCTGATGCTTTGTATAACAGTGTCTTTTGATCGTGATCAGACCTCTCAGGATGTGTTTGGCGCAGAATCATCCAAACGTTTGGCAGCGAAGTTAGCTAAATCATGGCCTGAGAGTTGGAAATTGCGATGCGCAGATCGAAACAGCCTTATTCCCTCCGCTATGATAAGTGTCCTTGTAACACGTAACGCAAGCTTAACACAGTCGTAAGAAGTAGTACGCTTGCTTTGTTGGTTATGCAGACAGCTAGTGTGGTATAAAAGCTATCGATTGCATGCTACTTCATTAAAAATTGTTTCACAGTCTATTGAGGCAACTACGACCTCGGTCGGGATACCAGCTCGCCAAGCTGAGCGACAGTAGATTTTGACATTTGGTGGTTGACTACACCATCACTGCCTTTCTGAGTGCTAAGTATCACTTTTGTTAAGGAGGCTTGAACTCATATCTAGTTTTGTTGTGAATAAATACTTCCCCGGCCACATTTCGGGCGATTTTGTCCAATCTCGTCGACGCTTCCTTACTAAGACCTGACAAGAATGATTTTGTGATCCGGGTTCTGGGCAGCTGGGCAGGGAAAAGATAATTTCAGCTGCTTCAGCAACGCCAGCGACGAGCCAGATTACATTTGTGAGTATAAGTTACTGTTTTTCTGTATGAGTGCCTTCTTGTTCATACCTGTCACGTGCACCTTAATCAACCGCTCGCCGTAGTGTGCGAGTATTCGGCGAGTAAGTTAGACGAACAGTTGCGGCTAGTCGCGTACGTGTGACCCGAGTGATCGATCTTTTTTCTTATGATTCGAGAGCACATAGTACAGTACAGGTAACCTTTAATTTGCAATTTGTGTAAGCTTACCGCAACATGACGGGAGACTATGTCGTCTGCCTATGTCTCGGGTATCTTTTAGAAAAGTGCCTGCTTGTCACCAATGCTAATTTTATGTGCCTGGGTGTCAAACTTGTGCAGTGGATAGGCAGTGTGAGCTGAATGGTGCATATTCGTAGCACATGTCGCACCATTTGGCATAACCGCGTCTTTACGATGCACCTAAAACAAGGCCAACTACTGCAGTCTGCCGTGGATTCAGCGTGGCCATTATGTGGAGCGTGGCCCATTGCAACTAGAGGAAGTTCTCTGTGTGGGAGGTGAGTACGCTATACAAGGCTTAAGTAACTTGCTAGCCACAATATATAAAATGAGCAGTGACGTTTAAAAGCTTCGTGACATCAATACGACTAAATAAAAGTAGCATCAACATTTATGTCAGTTACTTCGCAGCAAAGAAAGTTGTGGTGGTGATTATGTTGCTACTAGCGGGGTTAGCTTGGCAGACAACTAAAGAATGTCTGCGTTACTTTTTCGTTTTTTTCTTGCTTTGCAAGCCCAACAGTACCTTTCAGTTCGTTTTGAAAACTCACTCGTGGCAAATCAGAAACTAAATATGAAATTTCAAGTAATAAGACATCTGCATTCCTATGTTTGTCTTGTCTGTTAGCTTCGTGTGGTTTTAATAATGTAAACGCCCCCTATTCCTCATCGAGTGATGCTGCTTCTGCGCACAAATGTGCCAAACTAAGTTTCTTGCACGATCCTAATAAAATCAATGTAGATTATGCCATGCTGTACCAGAGTCCTACATTTGACAGTGTGTATCAGTAGAAATAGCAATGCTGGTCTAAACATTTGCTGCTTGATTTCGAGGCCACCAATCTCACAGCCATACACCAAGGAGTATTTTAATACCTGAACAGTGCTGGCACGCAATATGTGCTATACTGCATGCAGCCAGAAACCAGATGCAATATTTACCCACCGAGAGGTGGCAATTCAGTTGTGGTAAAGAAGTTGTACTCAAGTGCACAACAACCATAAAGCCGTTAAAATTTTTGAAACGGTGTTGTAATAGGGGAGCTAAATGCGTTTGATTATCTAAGCACAGTAATCACTCCTTTCATTCTTTTTCACCACTCTGCGTTGGTACCTGTCCCGAAGTTGCTTTTCCCTCTTGCCGAGCACCTCTCCCAATCTCGCGCGGCATACATCATCGATTGCATATTGCTCCAAACGCTGTCTTGTTGCGGTTGCCGTGACTCCGCCCTCTGTGAACTGTGTGCTTGTTGCCGAATCGCTGTTGCTGTGCCAGCCGATGCTTATACGAATAGTGTTGGCATGAACCCTGTCCTACGGACCACAGTACCTGATTTGCAAGCACGTGCATGCATGCGGGCATCTCGACAAACGACGAGTGGCGTGGACAGCTTCTTGCAGGCTAACATGAAGTCATAGGTGCTTGCTTGACCAATTGCAGCATATTTATTCTGGACGTCAAAGTCAACTTCTTGATGTCACGTGCCCGCCTGAAAGGCATGAAGAGATAGTTTTTTTTTTGGAATTCGTGGAGCCTTGGCGGCTTGTTGCGCTGCCACGTGGAGAATCATTGATCATGCAGCATTTTGCATATGATGCACGTGTTAACTTCGAACGTTTGAAAGAAAATTATAGGAGGTAGTTTAGGGGCCCTCTAAATGAAATGGAGCAGTCACCGGATTTTAAAATAAGGATTGCTTTAGTTATTTGCTATTCATGAGGTCCAGGGTGGGTGAAAAGAGGCTATAGCGAGGCACAGCTGGGGGCTAAGGAAGCTCTGTTACACCATTGCAAAGTGTAATTTACTAGCAACGGCCTATGTCGACGTGGGTGTTTGGTATCTAGTGATGGTATCTATTGATGAAAGTTGGTATCTAGGGATGAAAGTTGCATATTTGTTTCCCTGTAACTTGCTCGAAATTTACATTTTAGTGCTCCAAAAATAATCTTTTGCTGCTCCGGAAATTGCTCCAAGTTGTATTTTGGCTGTTGCACCGTTGATGTTGTTAAACAGTAGCTTTCAGTGACACTGTGTTCAATAAGCAAACAAGTTGGTATTCGGATATTCTCGCATTTCTTCTGGTGCCCCCGTAATCTAATATGCCCCTACCAGTCTGACCAATATAACTGTTGGCGCATGACTGAGGAATCTTGTACACTACTCCTGTAACACAAAGAATGGAGGAGCTTCGGTGTTTCTGACCACATTAACCTTTCTTTTTGGTTTTTCCTTTGACCCCGAGCTTAACAAGTGTGCAAGTGCGGCCCAGCTTCTTGAGAGCCACGCATACCACTGCCGCATCATATCTGGATGCGACACTCTTAATTGTGCGCCATCTTGTGAACAAGTCTAACAAGTGTTGTGTGTTTTCATGCACTAATAAGAGCTTGTATCAATAAATAACATGAACGTAGGGCAGCAGGCTAAAGCGGCTTTCATGATTTTTCTCATAGACTTCGCATTTGCTGAATGTTTGATCCATCTCGCCATCTTTTCGCAGGATCTAGTGACCACATAATCTGGAAACCCTGCTGTTGGAAACCTCTGGATCTGAGCATAAGCACCGCTCAATGCCTTGTGCACACATGACTTGCACACAGCCTGTTGTACCAAAGATGCAGCCAATCCATCTTTGGTCACTTTGGAATAAGCTAATGTGTAAGGCAAAAGAGTCTGTTGCGACCTGGGCCTGTACTGCCAACACACAAGCATTGGTAAGGAGTGAGACAGCTGCTCACATTGCGCAATTTTTATACATTTCCGTTTTTTGGCGCCAAGCTGCTCTAAAAGCGTAATAATCAAGAAAATTCCACCGAACTGCTCCGAAACAGCCTCGAAAGCTAGAATTTTGATGCCGACCTCATTACCAACTAGCCCAATCCCACACTTTACTCAGCTTCAGTGTGGAAAAAATGGCGAGTGTGACAAATAAGACGCACCCAAGTGTGTGTGTGTGTGTGTGTGTGTTTTTTCACTTTCCACCTTTCTAGTGACAAAGGCTCCCATGATGCAGCCATAATCTTTAAACGTTAGAAAATATGCGTTCTCCCCAAAAAATTGTGCTGCTGTGCATTGAGAAGAGAACCGAAAGGCAAGGAAGAGCGAGGATGGGACGGCCGACGGAAGAGCCGGTCAGATGACGCGCATGGTTTTCATCACAGCAGCGTGCTGCTTCTAGTAGCTAGGCTGTGTGTTCTAGTGACACTGTCGGCTAGCGAAAACCACCGAGTTGGGTTGCAATCATGGCGGGGTTGACTCACCGGTTCTCTGTCTTGCATAGCGGGTTCCTCCAGGCATTGTGGCTTTCATGTTGACGCTGCTGCATGCTGTCACCTACGAGTACGTATTTGCTGTGAGCGAGTAGCTGTAAACGTGGAGTTATTTTTTCCCTGCATCCAACGCATCTCCCGGATGCTCTGGCACGTACAGATGGATTCTCAAAATGGGTTCCGTGAGCAACAGATTGTGTGCAACCAATTCCCGGTTTACACCCATTAGCTACTAATTTATTTAGACAGGCGAGTTCTCATTGCATTTTGCATTTAAAAAAGCCATCGCAAATGAAATCCGCACATCAGTGTCTGCAGTTCGAGAAAAACACTTGCGCAGCCGCGGTGACAAAAGGAGTGTTCAAACCGTTGTAAACAATATTAACGGGCACCTTGGTGCTTTATTCGTGACTAATTACGCATCGGCAATCACTTGGCACAGTGTTTCATTAATGGAGATTCGCGATTGCTTCGTTTTGTAATCGAAACTCGCAACAAGTGCTTAAAGAGGTGTCACTGCATGCGTGCCGGCCCTGGGCTACACAACCTTTTGGCTTATCTCAATCAGTGTTTCAGTCGGCGGCAGTGTGACTTCGTTTTTTTTTCTCTGTTTCTTTTTTGCAATAAAAACTGCCTCTCTATGATCAGCGCTTTGTTTGCATGGACAGGAGTTTTTTCACCTGAGGTGCGCGAGCACTTTACGCGAGCCGAGGAGCGGCGCAGGCAGCATTCGGAAGTCGGATGTATTATTGGGAGTTCTTCATCGACGGTGATGAACTATAGATATTGAAAAAATATAAAATGGGCCAACTTGTGCTCTAATTATAGTGCGTGGTTGCTCATGTGGAGAGGCGTTATCAGTATTACGGTACTCGCTTATCACTTAGTGCCATATGCACGTGCTATACGAGATAGTCGATGCGGCGAGATTTCTTGGCTCTCGCGTTGCACTCTTGGAGGTGGTCCTGCATGAGGTGGTCGCGAATGGCAGTGCAGCATGCTTTTGTTTGTTAAAAGCTCTTGACGCTATCATGTCAGGCTTTTGTTAAGCGAACGACTACTGTTACGTCACTAAGATTCTTGTGCAATCACAATTTTTTATATTCTTTTTAAGTGTGATGTTTGTTTTCTTTTTAATGTTTCTGCAAAACCTAGCTTTCAACAAAACCTTTTTTCAGACATTATTTCAAGTGTTACGAAGGTTAGCTAGGTCACGTGTGTGTTATGTAAAAAAGTAGTGCAGTTCATACCTAGCGATAATCTGTTCAAAAACTTCCTTCAAAATCTATTTCAGTGGAATGTGTGTTATAAGCCAATTAAAATATGCACTGGTGTCCCCACATTGCTAAACATAGGTATTTTTAAGCTCCCAGGACAACTTAGTAAAGGCTGCTAAGTGCTCTAAAATTGAAATTTCGCTGCTCCAAAAACTACTCCCAATTTAGTTTCAGCCGTCTCACCCCAGTTTGAGTAAGGCGTTAGCCTTAGGTCTAAAAATTGAAAGTTTAATTCCTGCAGCAGTTCTGTCATAAAGTGAAGTACGCTTTCATTCTCTTTAAAGAGACACTAAAGAGCAAAACAATTTTTTGCATATTAGCAACTGTAGTTTCACTATCTTAAAAACACCTCTCTTGCGCGACATGTTGCTCGGCAACGGAGAAAACATGCAAGAAGAAAATTTGGGTGGAGATTTCACTGAGATTGCCATGCCAAACACAGTGAGGTATGAAATATTGAAGGCGTCTACTGGGGGAGTCCCACATAGCTTCTACTCAATAAAAATGAAGTACATTGTCTTCAGTGGGTGCTAGACATAGCATACGATGGTTGGAAAATTTTATTGAGTCATTGTCGTGAAAATACGAAAAAGACATTTTGAAATTGGCTACGTGATTCTCAAATGCAGGGGTGCAACCGCTGCGCTGATTACGCGAATTTGATGAAATTCTTCACTTGTGCGCCGAGCTGTGCGAAAACCATGAAATTTGCCGAAATTGTGCCACACCGCGCCAAAATGCCCGACCAGCCTCAAACTTTTCTCATTTGCCCTATTTTTAGCGAGAAATGGAGACCACTTTAGCCATTTGTAGTTTGCATCATCAATCTATGCGGGCACACCCTAACCTTTAACCGCAGTGTAAAATAGCTGCTCATTAGGTTAAGACACTCGCGAAACACGATCGACCAAATGAAGTAACAACGACGCGTGCCTATCGGTCTGCTGACCACAGCAGATATTTACCGGTGGGACGACGCAACTACAACACAAAAGATGTTTTGCCGTAGCCAGCAACACTTCGTTGGGAATATGAATTTTCTCGTCAGCAAGCGTGGCCATGGCACGTTAGGAATCATTAGTAACTAAATCTGGAAGTGTACAAACTCTCAGCATATCGAGCTTGCACACTACCAGCTTTAGTTCATGCCGTGACCACGTCAGTTGCCATAGCAACGCCACATGCGATAGATATGGGAGTAGTTTTTGGGCACAGCGGCACTCAGGCAATGCGGACGCTTAACCCCTTCGTCTTCATCGTGCAGATGCTGCAGCTCTTCCCGGACTTGCTGTTCTCTGTCAGCGGTGGAAACGCCATCTTGACCACGGACACGTGGACTGCGCAGGCATTCAACGCACCGACACTACACGCACCAGATATCCTGCTCTTCGTGGCAGTTGAATCTGTGTTGCGTCACTACAAGGCAACCAGTGCAATCAACCTACAAGCAGCGCCACCACGGATAACCACGACTACAAAAGCGCCCGCACCAAACAACGCAGGCTGTGGGCACAGCGGCACTCAGGCAATGCGGACGCTTAACCCCTTCGTCTTCATCGTGCAGATGCTGCAGCTCTTCCCGGACTTGCTGTTCTCTGTCAGCGGTGGAAACGCCATCTTGACCACGGACACGTGGACTGCGCAGGCATTCAACGCACCGACACTACACGCACCAGATATCCTGCTCTTCGTGGCAGTTGAATCTGTGTTGCGTCACTACAAGGCAACCAGTGCAATCAACCTACAAGCAGCGCCACCACGGATAACCACGACTACAAAAGCGCCCGCACCAAACAACGCAGGCTGTGGGCACAGCGGCACTCAGGCAATGCGGACGCTTAACCCCTTCGTCTTCATCGTGCAGGTGAGAAGGGAACATGGAATTTGTATTCGATCAGACAACCGTTTCTTGCTTGTGCTGCTGTGCCCGCGGCAGTTTTGTGGAATTGTGTCAATATGTATAGACCTAGCGAAGAAATTATTGCTCCTTGGGGGCGATATTGAAACAAACCCTGGGCCTGAGCTAACCCAAATCGCAAGACAGATAAAGGAAATTGCTTCCGACATAAAAGAGATAAAAGAGAAGCGTCTGACCGATATTGATAAAAAGCTTGACGCAATAACGGAACTAGAAAAGAAAGTCGAAGCTTCTCACGGTGAAATATTAAACATGAAACAGGTAATTGAAACACTGCAAAAAAGAATAGATGACCTTGAAAATCGAAGCCGCCGGTCAAACCTTATTGTGTACGGCTTAGCTGAACAGGAGGGAGAAACAAGTGAAAGCTTAGAACAAGCCGTAAACGAAGGTATTATTAAAGAAAAACTGGAACTTGAACCAGTTGCAATCGAACGTATACACCGATTAGGGAATGCACAGACAAATAAAGTCAGACCAGTGATTTTCAAACTGCTGGATTCTAGACAAAAAAATGGAATACTCAAAAATGGGTACAAACTGAAAAACTCTGGCTTGTCCATTGGTGAAGACTTCTCGCGTAAAATACGGGAAGTCAGAAAGAGGCTTTGGGAGAGTGCAAAAGAAAATCGACAGAAACACGAGAAGGTGTCACTAGCCTTCGACAAACTCTATATTAATGGCCAAGCCTTCGTTTGGAATAACGAAAAAAATGACAAAGTTCTGCTTCGTCAAAAAAAGGACGACACGAAGGGGCGGCCTTACACTCGTCAAGGCACAAAATTAAAGAAATAACTGTACTGAATATAAATGCTAGAAGTATTCTAAACAAAATCGAAGCTCTTGAAAATCTGTTGCTTGAATATGAACCTGATGTTGTGGCTATTACTGAAACATGGCTCACCCCTGACGTGTACGACTCTGAAATTGCTCCCCCAAGTTATTCTGTAATCCGCAAGGACCGTCTGACGCGAGGGGGTGGTGTTGCTCTGCTGATAAAGAATCGCTTTTCCTTCCACGTTTTGGCGCACAATTTAGAAGCTGAAGCAATCTTTTGTAAACTCACGTGTGACTCAGGGACTGTGTTCATTGGGTGTGTTTACCGGAGCCCGTCATCGGGTCATGAAAGTATATCGGCCATTCAAGAATTCATGCATCAAAATGTGAGAAATTCGAAAGTACTGCTGATGGGTGATTTCAATCTTGCTGACATAGAATGGAATACTATGCATCACTCGTCAGCAGCCTCTGAAGCTCTCCTTGATATTATGCTTGCCTTTAACCTTCAACAAATCGTAACTGAGCCTACGCGCACACAAGGTGCCGTTAAAAACATCCTGGATCTTATCCTTCTCAGCCAACACTTCCCGATAAGTGCCGTTAAATCGAGTATTATTGAAGGCATTTCGGACCACGATATACCGCTATGCATTCTACCTATTAGCAATACCCAAATCAATCGTGACGAAGTGTCTGTGATTGCTGACTTTCAAAGAGCAGACGACAACAGCATACTAACACACTTAGACTACGAGTTTGCCAACTTTTCACAACTCGCGTCGGACGCATCATGTGACATAGACGCTCTATGGATTAAGTTCAAATCAATTATATTTTTTTGTATCGATAAGTATGTTCCCCAAAAAACTAGAAAACAGCAGAGGTCAAACCCATGGATCACGCGTGAAGTTATTCACTCAAAACGTCACGTGAATCGTCTTCGTAAAACAGCAAAAAATAACCAAAGCCAGTCGATAACTTTAAAACTGCAGAACGCTAAGACTGATCTACGAGATAAAACCAAAGCGGCAAAAGATCATTACTTTAACGTAACTCTGCCGAGTTTCCTTGCAAATAACCCTCGCAGGTTCTGGAAACATTTCAGTGTAAAGGGGGCAGTGACACAACTATCTGCAAAAGAAAAACAAGATAAAGCTGAGTCATTTAACAACTTTTTTCAATCTGTATTCACAGCTGAAAATAAAAATGTACCCTCTATTAGTTCGCGCATTACCACGACCATCGATGACCTAATCATTACAGATGCCGGTGTCATGAATCTTTTATTGAAAATTGATCCCAGGAAATCTAGTGGTCCCGATAACATTCCGAACGAATTTCTTAAAAGGTACGCGGAATGGAGTAGTAAATATCTCGGAATAATTTTTAGGAAATCCTTGCAGCTCGCTAAATTACCGTCTGACTGGAAATTAGCTAAAGTCATACCAATACATAAATCCGGAGATAAAGTCCTGGTATCGAACTATAGACCTATATCTCTTACAAGTACATCGTGCAAACTACTAGAACATGTTATTTTTAAACACATCACATCTTTCCTTGAACAAATACATTTTTTTTCTCCCAACCAGCATGGATTTCGAAACGGTTTATCAACTATTACACAATTGACCGAAGTTGTACATGACCTTGCACATAGCCTCAATCGCCGCAGTCAAACAGATATGGTCCTATTAGATTTTTCAAAAGCATTTGACAGTGTCTGCCATAACAAATTAATTGCGAAATTGGAAGCCATCTTAGGTAACACCTCATTCGCCAGTTGGATTAAGGACTTTTTGCTCAATCGAAAACAATTCGTATTCTTTGAACAAGCTACATCGAAAACCGTTTCTGTATCATCAGGCGTACCACAAGGATCAGTTCTTGGACCATTGTTATTTTTAATCTATATCAACGACATTGCAACAAACATCGACTCTAACATAAAACTTTTTGCTGACGATTGTGTTATATATCAGGAAATCAATAGCCATACAGACCACCTTGCGCTGAGTGCCTCCCTAAACACAATATCCGAATGGTGTAAACAATGGCAGATGTCAATAAACGTAAAAAAATCCGCTGTGATCACAATAACTAAAAGAAAACAGCCCTCAATATTCAACTATGCAGTCGACGGCACCATGCTACCTAAAGTAAACCAACATAAATATTTAGGGGTGACGCTTACTTCGGACCTTAACTGGACCCAGCACATAGATAACGTTTCCGCAGCAGCACTACGCAAGTTATTTTTTCTTAAAAGAAGCCTAAAACTAGCTCCCACCCCAATAAAGCTGCTTGCCTATAAGACATTTATAAGACCGATTTTAGAATATGCCAACGTGGTTTGGTTCCCGCATACAAAGACTAACATAAGGAAACTGGAAGCAGTGCAAAGAAAAGCGATAAGATTTATTCACAACAGGTACAGGCGCACTGACTCCCCAACTTACCTTTTAAACGCATCCAATCTAAAAACGCTGCTAGAAAGGGCGAAAGAAGCCCGCTTAAAATTCTTGTTTCAGATAATTCACAACAGTTTCAAGATAAACGTGTCGAAGTACATTTCGTTTTCCGAAACCCGACCTACACGCCAACAGCATCCCAATATACTAACAGAATATTCATATAGTAATGAAACCTTCAAGCATTCTTTTTTTCCACTTGCCATTAGGGAATGGAATCAAGTACATCCATCGATCACAAACACCAAATCATTCTCGGAATTTGTTAATAAAATTGAAGGCACAAGCAACTAATCCTCGACACAGAGAGGATATAACTACAGGCCTGTCTCAATAGTGTGATAAATGTATTCATTGTATATATTTTGGTAAACGCTATTTGTTCTTGCCTTATATTTATTGTAACCTCTTTTTTTACATTTATTAGATATTTCATTGTTCCTGAAATGTTTTATGTTTTATATATTGCACTTTTTGTATTGCCCTCCTGCTACGCTCTCAGATGAGAGCAGCAGTATTGGAAATAAATAAATAAATAAATAAATATTCAGTGCTATGGCGAGGCGAATTGGCGCGTGCCGTTATTACTATATCTGGTGAAACGCGCCTTGCAAACAAGCGAAAAAGTTGTGCCGTAAACCTAACCTCTTCATGAAAAAATAATGGAGGGGGGGGGGGGGGGGTTGTCGTTTGAAAATTTCTTGGTCTTGTTCTAACCTGTGCAGAAACACCGCTTAAGCCAGCTTCGCTATAGTACGTGGGTGGCCTGCGGAAAAGCGTTATAATATTCAGAAGGGGCTTATAGTTGTAGTCTCTAGACACTGCACAGTTTGTTCAATGACTGATGTATGTATATGCCACATATTTGTGAGATCTAATATGCTCGCTCATGCCCAAAAATGTTACTGGAAAAATTGTTTGGAGTACAGTATGGCATCTCTGCAGCTGTAAAAAGTCAGTTTTTTTTCTACTTTCACGAATGTTTTGGTCACCATCTTGGGAAATCCACATTTTAATTCTCAAACGATTTGACCAGCCTGGTGACTTGTATTGTAGACCTCATCATTGTTTGCTTAGTGGGTTGAATAAAGAAAATACTACTTTGTTAAAATAGCGGTGCTCATATTCACTGTGGATGATTTAGGAAATGTTATATATATATATATATATATATATATATATATATATATATATATATATATATATATATATATATATATATATATATATATATGTGTGTGTGTGTGTGTGTGTGTGTGTGTGTGTGTGTGTGTGTGTGTGACGCATTCACAAGGTGATTCTAGGAGAAGCCGACGAAGAGGAAGTGCGCGTGCATTAAAATAAACGCATGGCATCTGGACCACGACGTGTTTCCATTTTGTAGCGTCACACAAGTCGACAGGATCGACCTCATCAACGTGCCATGGCTAAGCCAAAGCCTCCGCTCAACATACAGAAGTTCAAGGGAACACCAGAACACCATCGACAAGTGGCTTTTTCTTTTCGACATGAAGGCAGCCGAGGCATCATGGACTCACCGCGATCGGGTCACTCACTTCAACGAATACATTGAAGGGGAAGCGTTCAAGTGGTACCTGACAGAGATTTTCGGCAACGGCGAGACAACTTGGGGCGATATCAAGCGTGACATGCAAGCCCGCTTTGCTTCGACTGACAGAGATGCCTTCCATCTCTTCATTCACTACCTACTGAAAGGAGGGCAGACCATCAAGGACTACTACGACCAGAAAAAGCGACTAGGTTCCTTGGCTGACCTGAAAGAGTGCCACATCATTTCTGGGCTGACTGATGGTGTTCCTCCTGATGTGGAACTGGCGCTCGCCGGACTGTCTTTCAACTCGTCATTAGAGTGGGTCACCGCGGCTCAACGGGTCGAGACATCTTTAAAACGGGTGAGAGGAGTTTCTTTTACTCGTAACGCTAGTATCGCAGCAAGAGCTCCACGTCTCTTCAGCAGATCGCAGCAACCGACAATAACTCTTCAATCGCGTGCCCCGCAAAACAAATGTAGATACTGCTCAGCTGCTGGTTTCCCACGACAGTTTCACTGGCACAACGAATGCCCACGTCGCGGCAATGTGTCCGCTATTGATACTGAACGGGGAAACGAGGAGGGCGACCCAGTGTTTCATTAATACACTACAGTGCTCTCATCAACGGAAAGCCAGTAAATGCAATTCTCGATACAGGATCAACAATTACTTGTATCAGCGAGGATGTGTACAAACAGCTAAAACTTTAGTTGATGAGAGACTCCAGCATCATGGTCCAGCAAGTTGCATCATGTATTCGAACTTTGGGTTGCGTAAACATTCAGTTACAAATTGGGAACGTCATAAAGAAAGTTTATGCACATGTGCTGCGAGGCATGAGAACGCAGTTATTTCTAGGCCTAGACAGCGCTTCATACCTGAATCTTTCTGTAAATCTGGAAAGTAAGTCAGTGACACAAGCAAGTGAGAATATGAACCTTCCGCATCACAATGAAAAGAAAACCATTCAAGCCCCGCTGATGTGAACCCTGACTTCAGAAAACTTATCAGAACATGAGGCAGTGGCGCTCGACTCTCTTTTAAGCAAGTATGACGAGATACTTTCGAAATCTCAGACAGATATTGCGTGCATCACTACTGAGAAACATAGGATCGCACTTACCAATGATGTCCCTAGTCGTCGAGCACCATACCGATGTTCACAGGCAGACAAAGTGGAGATCAACAAACAGGTTAACGCTCTCCTCAAGCAAGGTGTTGTGAAACCTTCATTATCTCCCTACGCCACACCTGTCATTTTAGCAGAAAAGAAAGGTGAAGGACGCACTCGTCTATGTATTGACTACCGGAAACTCAATGCCATAACGGTACCCGACTTTCAACCAATTCCACGTATAGATGATATTCTTAGGAAAGGCGGAGTTTTTCACTACGTTGGACGTAACGTCGGGATACTGGCATGTGCAAATGCATCCTGACGATGTTCAGAAAACTGCATTTGTCACGCCTGATGGTCATTTTGAGTGGTTGGTAATGCCGTTTGGGTTGAACAACGCTCCAGCTACATTTGAAAGAGCCATGAAATCAATAATAGCGAAACAACAGCTCACCAATGTTATTAATTACTTTGACAATGTGGTCGTATACTCAGAGACATTTAATGATCATATACGACACTTTGAGGCGCTATTGAAAGCTGTCAAAACCAAGAACGTAAAACTCAAACGAAAAAAGTGCCCATTTGCACGCTGCAGCATTGAATACCTGGGCCACAAAGTTTCACAAGGAACAGTGACACCTAAGCAAAGTAATGTGGCTGCCATACTCAAATTTCCTACACCAAAACGAGAAAAATATCTCCAGCGTTTTCTGGGCACTGTAAACACCTACCGTCAGTACATCCCCCACTTCAGCGATATCGCTCTTCCACTCACAAAACTACTCTATAAAGGCAGAAAGTGGGTGTGGACACAAGCATGCGAGCAAGCCTTTCGTGAACTGAAGGAGCGGATAACTGAAGAACCGGTGCTTCGCATATACGACCCTTCGAGACCATGTACTGTGTACTGTGACGCATCTGGCGAAGGCATTCGTGCAGTGCTGAAACAACCTGATGACAAAGGCAAAGAACATCCTGTTGCTTACTATTCCCGCAAACTACTTAAGCACGAGGTGAACTATGATATTACAGAAAGAGAATGTCTTGCCATTGTAGATGCCATTGATAAATGGCGTTGCTACCTTCATGGAAAGTCATTCAATGTTGTAACAAATCACTGTGCACTCCAGTGGCTAAAGAATGTTAAAAATCCTCAAGGTCGTCTCTTCCGGTGGTCTTTGAAACTGTCAATGTATGATGTAAACATCAAACATCAAAAGGGCACAACTAATGTCGAAGGAGATGCGCTCTCCAGAGCCCCAATTGTTAATCTTCTATCACACGACGACCTTCAGCGATGCAACAATGAGCGTCCAAAAGGAACGCAGTCATTGGAAAATAACATCATCATCGTTAAAAGAAAAGGACTACGGAAAATATACGTGCCCCATGAACTACGCCCAACCATTCCGAAGAATGCACATCAACATTTTGGGCACGTTGGAGTGAAGAAGACGCTATCACTCCTGTCTCCACAATATTATTGGCCGCATATGGTAACCGATGTTTCCACTTACATTCGGCATTGTGATACATGCCAGAGATGCAAGAAGACGAAAACAAAAAAGTTTGGGACGCTTGAATTACTGCCTCCAGCTGAAGAGCCCTTCGACCTCTTTGCAATAGACACCATAGGAGGATTTTCTGGATATGGCTCGTCAAAAAGATTTATACACTTGGTTATTGATCTTGTGACTCGCTACGTATGGGCGTTTGCTCATAAAAGTGAGAACAGCGACGCCTACATTTCATGCTTAAAAACAATTTTTTCTTCTGGAAAACCACGGAAGCTCCTTTCAGACCGTGGAACAGGATTTACCGCAGGAAAATTCAAGCAGTTTTTAAAACATAATCGTATACACCAACTATTCACCTCATCTCATCATCCACATTGCAACGGCATGAACGAGCGCACAAACCAGGCTATTGTAACGAGACTTAAATGTAAGATCAATGACGAACCAAAGAAGTCTTGGACTAAGCTGCTTCCGGAGGTAATTGACGAATACAACAGAACACCCCATGAAGTGACCGGCTAGGCACCTTCCTTCCTAATGTATGGAAATCCATCTTATCCTACTGTACTGGAACAACGAGAAGAAACCGTCGAAGAAGCGCGAAAAACTGCAGTTACCAATTCTATCGCCAACCATAATAAGAACAAAGTCATTTATGATAGAAAATTTCTTCCGATTGAGTTCCAAGTCGGTGACTTTGTCCTTTACGAGACACCATGGCATCCCAACAACGGCAAACTGAGTTCTGTCATGGAAGGACCCTACAAGATTCTACGCAAGGTCTCAACAGTGAACTATGAGATCAACCACTCCGTGCTACCCTTACGTAGAAACTCTGACATTGTGCATGTTAGCAAACTGCAGCGTTATTTTGAACCTTCTGAACTGAAACTTTCTCGAGGGGAGGGGGAAGTGTGGCGCATTCACAAGGTGATTGTAGGAGAAGCCGACGAAGAGGACGTGCGCGTGCATTAGAATAAACGCGTGGCATCTGGACCACGACGTGTCTCCATTTTGTAGCGTCACAGATATATATATATATATATATATATATATATATATATATATATATATATATATATATATATATATATATATATATATTTAAATCTAAGCCTCCTTTCTCAAGCTGCTCGATATTCTGTTTTTCGTGGTAAGAAAATGAATGTTTTTTCGCTTGTCCCCTGCTCCGAATTGGAGTTTTATTGCTCCAAAAGTAACACTTGGCTGCTCCGAAAATTGCTCCAAATTCTAGTTCGGCTGTTGCACCCCTGGAAAATGTTTAAGCACAAAATTTAACATTGAAATTTTGACCTCGATTTTTATTTATTAATAATGAAACTGATGACAGTGAAACTGGTAGCATTAGAGTTCTCAGACCGCAGTTTGTTAATCTAAGTCAAGTCATTATCTTTCTTCATTGTCCCGAGTATATCTACCTGTGGCCAATCTGGAGGCACACGCTCGCTTTTTTTGCGGCCTGTGCATAGGAAGGAGGCTGTGCTTCTACTTATCGCTGCAATCTCGTTCCAAGCTAACTCGCCGCCGTCCATTGGAAAAAAAGGCTAGCACACTGAAATAATGCTCAGGTTCATTTCTACTGTCGCACTTCCTGGTGGTACCAATGCAATAGAAACATGGTAGGAAGCATATATGACAACTCTTTCTGGTACTTCAAGACAGGAGTAAATTGATAAATATTCCATTCTGCAAGCATTTACCATTGTGCGTCGCGTTCAGAAGGCTCGGCCACATGATCCGTCACTAACTGGCAGACGAAATGACAGACAACGTAATCGCTTTTTTAATTTCTGAGAAAAAGAGTTTTGGGAACATTTACTTCGAATCCACATGCCAGCCGCCAGTACCCATGAAAATGATAAATTTTGCACATTTTTGTTCAAGGTATCACATTTCCTGTTTATTGAATTATGTCCTTCAAAAAGGTGAAAGTAAAAGCATAATACGGATGGTCACTATTTTTCACAAGTAGGTGTGAATAGCACTAGCAATAGCAGGAGTAGTAGCAATAATAATAAGAATGTCATTAAAAATAATGTTTTCAAAGTGAAAACACAAAATTTAGGAATATAAAAGCGCATGTAGTGATACAGTTTTGGAAAGTTGTTGTAGTAAAGAAAAAGAAACAACTCCAAGCCCACACAATCCCAGATGCAATCTTTAATTCCGATGAAAAAATGTGAAACATTTTCATATGCAATATAGCTCGCTAGAGACGCAGGGGAACAATACAATTTCAGAGAATCAGAAAATGTTCTAATTAGAACTGACATATATATTCATTGCGCCTGAAGAAAAAAAAAGTGCTGTTGGCAAATCTCTGTCGTGAAGCTTTTAGCTGAAGTAGCGACATTGTTTCTAACCGGGAATGCTTATGTATGGGCTTGTAAACAAAGGCAGATGGCATGTCATTTGGTCCATTAACATTTATACAACTAACTACAAGAATTCGTAGAAACTTTTCAGAATTATCGCCGACCCTTCTGCATGACTCTTGTCCACACTTTTCAAACAGGCCAGTAGCAGGGAATCTTGAATGTATGGCGCAAGAATCGACTGCAATTTTCAGAGATTTTTGTTCGAGGAAGTTATTTCACTGATATGTTTATGAAGAACGCCATAGTGGAAAGCTTTGGGAATTTGCACCAAGTGGAGTTCTTTAACGTGCATCTAAATGATAAATACAACCACACAAGCCTCAAGCATTTTCGAATTCAGCGAATAGATTGTGTTCAAGCCATGAAAAAAAGATCTTTGTGCTGTTGCGTGCGCGTATTCATTGCCCAATGCATGAGTGCCAAAAAATGCAGGCTGTGCCCACACACACCTCTACTACTCTCACTGCTTCCCACAAATGGAGAAGTCATTGGTTAGAGAAAGTGGTCGGGTACAGCTGATTTGCAATGCAATGCATATGCGGCAAAAGGCGTTCTGAAGAGTTGGCTCTCGACACCCTCATGCGGAGTGCGCTGACACTGTATAAAAACAACTATATTTTACTCGCGGTGACTGCTTAGGCCATAAAAGCATGGAGCGAGCGAGTGCCTATAGACCGGCTGTGATCTACCATCCATTTGTTAATATTGTTCCCTTCACAATTGATCAGATAATCGTGCATGTACCGAAATACATACAGCCAAACCATCTGATATTAGTCCTGATTCATCTTCTTGGCATCACCTAAAAGAGTACTGAGACGGATTTTCAATATTTAAAAATTGTTGTTTTATAGAAAACGATTGGGTTCAAGAAGAGAGTTCTGTGTTGCCCGGGAAGCATCGCATATCTATTTAATACCTCTACCTTTAAAAGACACTTTCAGTTTCGATGTCAAGTGGGTGGCTTCTCCGTAACATGACAAGGCAGTGTGACGTTGCAGTAACTTGGCATTTCGCTACGTACTAATGGCAGATAAGCGATCTGCTCGTGGTACATATAAACGATAGGTGCATTGTCCCTATTGACTGTGACAGTGATTTCTGTGTTTTAGGCTGCATGGAAACTCCGTTGGAAACTCGGGGGGGGGGGGGGGAGGGAGGGGGGAACCTTCTTGACTCATCGCGATGATGTCCACTCGATTGCTTGCCAATACTCTGCAACAAAAAGTTTAAAATCAGAATAACTATCTTATGCTTGCTGGCTGACTATTGTGTCCTAACCGGTAATACTACTTGCGTACAGAGGAAATTAAAATTGTCCATTTCGCGATGTGTCAAAATTGTCTCGGTACACCTTTAAAAGACACTAAAACCAGAAACATTTTTCCTGTAGTAGTCAAGTACAAATTCTCAATCCAGGAAATACCACTTGTACCACGAAACGATGCTTGGTAAGTGAGAAAACGGGCGAAAAGAAAATGTGGGTGGAGATGCCGCTTTGATATTTTCAGACGAAACCGCGCGACATCATGAAATTCAAACGCGTGTTACTGGGTCTTATGTAAATACTAACTCATCAAAATTAAGTACACTGTCATCTGTTTGTGTGATGGACCTAAGATACGAAGTTTCAGAAATATTCATCAAGCCAATGTTGCAAAAATACAATACATTTTCAAAATTTGAGCATCACGAAATTAAAAAATAAACTTCAACCCTAATTTTCTCCACTGATAATGAACTTGTGAAATGAGAGGTCTCGTATGCAGCATTTCAGTCTAAACTGAGACATTGGTTCTCTTTACTGTACCTTTAAGAAAATATTGCCAACTGCTGGTGCAACACCAGTCACTGCAAACACTGCTTTGAAGCAATACCTGATTTTGTTCAAGTTAAACATCAAAGGTTCATGTCCAATCACTTCGTTGAACTTGGCCTTGTCGTTGACCTCGTGTTGTAGCGCTTTAAAAGCAGTCATGAGTTTATTTTGGGGCATGGCGTAGCATTATTATGATCCATTTCTAGTGCCCAGTTCAGGGGCTATCGTGATATTTCTGCGGCAGAATGATCCAAAGACATGCAGTGAATTTAGCTTAGATGTCGAAGACCTGAACTACTGTGAATTGAGGTTACTTTGTGACAAACTTTTCATGTTTTTTTCCTTCGTTGGAGAATCGACAACGTAAAGGTAAATGAATAATGGCAGAACGTTTATAAAACTTTCCCTCGTACTACGTAGTGTTCTATTGATCCACATTTTCAAAATACAAATAGCTCTGTTGAGGTGGGGAGGTGAGATGGGGCAAATGAATCTTCCTCTTGTGGGACAGCTTTGTTACAAAGTTGTTTTTGGCTGAATTATTGGGAAAAAAAGGCTAGAGCAAAGTTACACAATCCAAAGTTCATTTGAGTTATCTACAACTGGTTTATGTTCTAGCAACCTAACAGTTGTGTGAAAATCTATTCATTCGTGTACCTCCTCAATCAAAATGTTTTACCTCAAAAATACCTTCTTTGCCTAGTGGATTCAATTGAGTACAAAATTGTGTCTTCACAGTCCTGCCATCTTCAGTTTTTTAGGGTCCTCCCCATAGTGCTGATCATGTGCCTGTCAGGTTCGACTTCTGTCGCTCATCCCAGGTAAAGAGGTTGTTCAAAGTTTTCTATGTTGAAGTTATCCTTCTCCATAGGTTTTTTCTCTGGAACACGCACCATCGAATCGTAAACGTTGCTAGCATAGGGAACCAGCGTAGGAGTTTCCACGGCCACCCTGGCAGTCAGAGCGCGCACTTCTCAGCTGCTCCGCAGAAGAGAGTGGCGGCTGGTAGAGATGGTGTGTGCGCGCATCGCCGTAACAAAACTAAAGAAGTGGCTACTTGGGCTCGTTAGTATTGCATTTTTTTAGAGAAGTATACTTTCTTAGTGCGCAGAGAATGTTTCAGAGGGAAGATATAGCAGACAGATAGGACAGAGCGCACACTTACAGCCAATTTTATTGCACAAATGGCAGGAATATATATACGGTCAAGAGGGCAAGGGGATCACGCACAGAAGAAAGAACAAATGTTGGCGCATGCGCCAGACCACCTTGTTCCAATCCTAAAATGACAACTTAACTGAAAAGATACCTGTTAACCTGTTGGATAATGAATACAGGTATCTTTTTAGTTAGGTTGTAATTTTAAGATTGAAATAAAGTGGTTTGGCGCATGCGCCATCACTTGTCCTTTCTTCTGTGCGGGATTTCCTCGCCCTCTTGACCGTATATATATTCCCGCCATCTGTGCAATAAAATTGGCTGTAAGTGCGCTCTCTGTTCTATGTCTCTGCTAAATCTTCCTTTCCCGGTGGAGGCGGAAATGATGTAGGCCCGTGTGCTCAGATTTGGGTGCACGTTAAAGAACCCCAGGTAGTCGAAGGTTCCGGAGCACTTTACTACGGCATCTCTCGCAATCATATGGTGGTTTTGGGACGTTAAACCCCACATATCAATCAATGCTATATCTTCCTTCTGAAACGTTCTCTGCGCACTAAGAAAATATATTTCTCACAAAAAAAACGAAAGGGCACTTGCGGTACTGCTGCGTATTCAAGCGCAACAGTATGTAAAAAGGAGGACGTATAGAGGAAAGGGAGAACGTTGAAAGAGGAGGCAGGGTTGCATCCAAGTGGTCAGCCGAGAAAAATTCTGCTCTCGCTCTCCTTTCTAGTGCTGTCTGACTCGTTTATAAACCGGGTGGCACGTGTCTGCTACTTATTCGATAGTGAAGACAGCCACCAGTGAAAACCAGGGCCAAACAGTCTAGTTTAAACGGTGTTTTGCCGGAAATGAAACGAGCATATTGCGCAACGAACGGCATTGTAAACGTTTTTTTATCTGGC
Source organism: Rhipicephalus microplus (assembly GCF_043290135.1). Lineage (NCBI taxonomy): Eukaryota > Metazoa > Arthropoda > Arachnida > Ixodida > Ixodidae > Rhipicephalus > Rhipicephalus microplus. The sequence goes on from NC_134703.1 coordinate 206,073,487, forward strand.
CCGATGAGCGTTGAGTAGTGATCTTCAAGACTAACAAAGTTTCCATGTGTCCGTTCTTTGACCATCACTACCAAACTCTATCTGATGCCACTGCGTGTAGTGAACGAAACGATAAGCAGGTAGTCTTTTATTTTTGTAAACAGTTGCGTGTAAAGGAAAGCTGCGTTGCCCACAACACTTGTGCAGGGCCACTATCATGCGCCTCTGAACTGTTATAAAAGATACTCTCGCGGTGAAAACTCGATGCCGAGGTGCCTCTGTTTAACTTAATTTGTGCAAAAGACATGTTCTTGTTTTTATTGTTACTTTATTTTATTTTTATTTTTGTTACGAACAAAGGAGCCGACTAATCATAGCTTAGCTTTATGAAGCCAGCCAATTCGGTAAGCGTTTTTCTCATTTGCTGCCGTGGTTAAGTAATATCGGAATTTATGCGTTGCTAAAGCAGTATGAAATGTCTTCGATGTTCACTTGTTGTTTAGTTCACCTAGTACACAATTTCAGTTTTTTCCACTTGCCTGTGTCAGCCTAAAATGAACATGTCTGTTCAACATCGATAATTGCTAGGCTTTAATGTACCAACCAGATATCATTCTGAGGTACGCTGTAGGGTGCGTACCAAGATTGTGACCACTTGGGGTTCTCCAATGTGCACATATCTTTTAGTTCACGTGTGTTCTTTTTCTATTTCGTCCCCATCTAAATACAGCCATTGTGGTCTGAGATCTAGCCCGTGCTATCAAGCATAAGACCGCGACACCACCCGTGCTATGCTGTCACAGTGGTTTGCTTGATCAACGTCCACGTACATACATACCGCAGACAAGATGTACATATGCCGCCAGAAAAAAAAAAGTGATGCCGCAGCCACTACGTATTCATTTTTTTTACCACAGAAGTACGCAGTGTAGTATCGTCGCCTCACGGGTATATATGCCGGTACTGCGATAGCACAGAATCCCATCCAGAAAATGATCGCGAGGGAGTTGCCATCACTGCACAACGCTGTCTCTTCAATGCCACATGCATAGATGCAGTCCGCTTTGCAGAGCTTCTCACCGTTTTCAAGTGCTATTTATGTGAGAGTAGCCTTCAGACAGTTTTTCTTAAAAACCACAGTGCAGTATTACTGGCCCAATGGCTTTTAGAGCTGTTCGTTCCAAAATGAAGCACGGCAGCGCCAAAGTGCGTGGTCTCTCTGCAGCCGGTCGTCTCGGCACGAATGGCTTAGTTGTACCGCGACACTCTGCCAAGTGCTGTTTTTTGGTGAGCCACCTATCCAGTCTTGGTCTCCTATAAAACGAAGACTTCGGATCAATACAAATATCAAAAAGCACGTGAAATTTTGGAGGTTCATTTAATAGGAAAAGAACAACATAGGAAACCACATCAGCACATCTTTCATGGAATTTGGAGATACCATTTTAAAATAATTACAGGCGCCTTGCAATAATCCACAAGTGTCAGTGCTGAAATTGAGTTTGATAGATTCTTTCATCATGTGTTGTCTATCTGGCGGTCAGTCAACCTCTTGTGCAGTATTAGCTGATGTGTGCCCAAGAATAATCCACAGTTGAAAGTTCGTGCGGTCGTGTGTCTTGTTGTCCTGTTATAAATTTATACAGGCACAGGCTATAGCTGCAGACTAGTTCACCTGGCTTGCAACACTGTAAGTCATGTTTAGAAATCAAGAAAGACCTTGTGTTTATTTTTAAATTAGTCAAACAAGCTTGTTTTAATCAACTTTCATTGAAACCTATTCCTAAATATTTTGGTCTGTGGCAGATCTTTTTTGCACAATGACTGTTGAAGTAGTTCTTTATTAGTTTTCATAGTGGCCACATGGCATTTGATCTGAATAGTTCATTATAACGTCTGCTGTCATGGTTTTTCATTGTTTTAGCTTGCATATATGTTATACTGCAGTGCTTAGAACTTATTTTGAGGTGTTTATTTCTATTCACGTATGCAGGTGTTTGAAAAAGCTCAGCGTTTCATCAAGACGTGGCTGTTGAAGTTTTTGGCCTCAATGGAGGTTAGGAAAGGCACATCACACATGTGTTCATAGATTTGCAGCCCGATTTCTGCTGCCCCTCAGAGCAGGGATCTACGACAGCCTGTGATGGTTGGTTTCCTGCCCAATCGCTGCTCGCAGGACCCTGGGCAGCCCACCGTCATTGCCTCATCTTCTGCTGCAGCCTCTAAATCATCGCCCCACCTCTGCTGCCCTGGCCAGCCCTATGCTCAATAGAGCCTTGCTGAATTCGCCTCCTAGTTTGGGGTGCATTACTGAACAGCAGTAACTTGAAAGGCTGAACTCAATAATAAATGATTTGACTTGGTGTATTTAGTAATAAAGTTAGGAAAATTGTGTTCTGGTGTTCTTATTTATAGATTGCTTGTGTGCGGAGTATTTGCACCAAGCAGTTGTTTTAGTTAATGCATTTTTAGCTAATACTTGATGAAAATTGTAACAGCCTATGTTACAATTTTTTACAAAACTGAGGAGGAATGTGTGGAGAAAACTAGACAGTAACTAGACTCGTGCAGTCTTATGCTCTACATGTGGGGAGGGTAATAGGCAATGGAAGAAAAAAGGCAAAAATGGACAATTTAGTGGAATTGTGTAGTGTTTCTTCACTAGTCATCCAGTGGTCAGTCGCCTTGAAGTATACTACACCGTGAAGCTCGTACGGGGCTGCTATAAGCTGCTAGGGCAAGTTCTGGGAGTGTGATGTAAAGTTTATCTGCTAAGGAATGCCAGTAGTAAAAAGTCCATATTAATAACGGTGGAACATTGGGAAGCCAATGGTAGCCGATATTCGTCGTAAACAAATACTGGCGTCAGAATGGCATCTTATTGGCAACAAGGTGGCCCGAGAATGGTCCTATGCTGGATGCGTGTTGGCAACTACGTCGGTAAAAGGACGGGCGTTCATCGGCATGTGTAGAGTGTGCCGACGTCGGCTGGATATTGGCAAATGCAACGAAAGAACATCGGCCCCAGGTTGGCTTGAACATCGGGCCTACATCGGAGGAAGTTTCACTTGGCCGAGACGCCAATCTTGGCCCAATATTGCGGCCGACGTTAGCCAATACGGGTCCAAGACCGGTCCAACGCCGGTGTGCTGCCTGGGTTGGGGTAATAATAAAAGCCAGAGGCACCAACGGGGCAACGGTACGCAATATCGAAGTGGAGGTTTCTCAAACGATGCGCCTAATCAAAAGAATCACGAATAAGCATAGCGGCATGAAAGAGGCAAATGTCATAAGGCTCATCCACGCGTTTGTCGTCAGCCACATTACGTGTGTTTCTGCATAACATAGATGGTTCGCAGCAGAAAAAATGAAATTAAACAGCCTCATAAGAAAAATATACAAACAAGCGCTGGGGCTTATGCAGAGCACAAGTACAGAGAGACTGTTAGAGCTAGATTTGCATAATACACTTGAGTAACTGATAGAGGCGCAACGAATTGCACAGTACGAGCGCCTCTCTAAAACCAGGGCTGGTAGATGCATCCTGGAAAAATTTGGCATCACTTACCACACACAATTTGGCGCGAAACGTGACATTCCTCGTGATGTACGGACTAAGCTCACAGTTCCTCCGTTACCTGAAAACATGCATCCCGTGCACAACGCAGGTAGAAGGCTGAGCAGAGCCAAGACGATGATAAAGAGCTACGGAAACCACAAAGAAGCGGTCTTCGTAGACGCTGCCCGTTAAAAACACAAAAGCTGCTTCGTCGCGGCTGTAGTTAACCACAAGAAACAATGCAGCACCAGTCTGACAATACACACAAGACGGGTTGAAATGGCGGAAGAGATAGATATAGCTTTGGCTATATCACAAACTGACGCGTGTTATATAATCAGCGATTCAGAAGCAAATGTACGCAACTTTGCAAATGGCAGAATCTCCCCTGAAGCACTGCGTATTCTTAGAACAGGCAAAACCAACCAAGACGACTGATGCATTTGCATTCTCTGGTCTCCAGCTCACATACCCGACACCATGGGAGATATCAACCCTAACGAGGTGGCACACAACGTAGCTCGAGGACTCACTTTACGGGCTACGACTAATGTTGATCCCTCGTAAGAATTTCCGAATGTGTGGGAGGTGGAGGACCGAATGACAATGTTCAATGTAATTACGAAACATTATAAATTACAGAGGTGTGTTTACCCTCTCCTCATCATAAACTCAACATTACAAACCAGATCCTATAGGAATCCAGCGCTACTACGTGCTATGTATCCAGAGATCTACGCGACCTCTCAATGCAAAGATTGTCAGGCACGAGCTTCCTTAGAACATATACTTAGGGAATGCCAGGTATTCAAACACAGTAATGAGAACGCGGCCTCCACCGACAGCCTCCGTGTGCGTTGGCTGGCCGTGCTGCTCAGTTCAGCCCTGGACGATCAGCTATGGGCAGTCCAGCGGGCCGAGGAAGCCGCTAGGAGGAAAGACCTTCTAGCCGACACCTAGGCGAGAGCCCAGCCCACTAACACCCCGAATACAAAATAAAGTTTATTCCCTCCTTCCTATTACTTGGTCCCTGCACAATTAACGTACATCTCCTGTGAACTATCGTATCTTTCCTATGGACGTTCCTCCGTGGCTCGAAGATAGTCCATGTTTCCCGTCTAAAGCCTTTTGTGCGGCGCCTCTCACAAATCTGAGTCGCGGCCAGGTTGGCCGCTTAGTCACGAGGGGCAATTAGCATGATCACCATGCATACTGTTGTCACTATTCATATAATTCGCCTTGTCACCTGTAAATGCTCATTATCACCACTTGTGTCTTGGCAGAGGGACTTTGGCTAAAGTGTGAATAAAGAAGAGTTTTGCAGGCTTGAACATTGTCTCGCGATATATATATATATATATATATATATATATATATATATATATGTATATATATATATATATATATATATATATATATATATATATATATATATATATATATATATATATACATATATATATATATATATATATCGTAGGTTCGATTCCTGCTCACGGCTGGTTATTTTTTCATCCACTTTTCTTTCTTCTTTCTTCTTATTTACATTGCATTAGTTCCAATAACTTCCCCTGTACATTCCTTGGCATTACTGTCTGTTATATCTCACCTAATATTGTGTTAAAACACGGAAAAACGAGCCCTTAGGTATACAGTTCTTTCCCTTATTTCATTGAACGAGGGTCTCGTACTGGCAGACTTGGTGTGTTTAGGTTGTATAAGAGGGACAATTAATCAGCTGCCCGCTCATAATAAGTTCACGTGCTACGTGACGCCAAACATGCGAATAAGAGTGTTTTCACACTCGTTGTTTGGCTAATAGATGGCGCTGACTGTCACTCCTACTTCTAAATTAACATATAAACCCAAAAAAGTGGATGGAGGGAAGGCCGCTGTGATAGCTCAGTGGTTAGAGCATCGAACGCGTTATTTGAAGGTCGTAGGTTCGATTCCTGCTCACGGCTGGTTATTTTTTCGTCCACTTTTCTTTCTTCTTTCTTCTTATTTACATTGCATTGGTTCTAATAACTTCCCCTGTACATTCCTTGGCATTACTGTCTGTTAGATCTCCCTTATTATTGTGTTAAAACAAGGAAAAACGAGCCCTTAGGTATACACTTCTTTCCCTTATTTCATTGAACGAAGGTCTCGTACTGGCAGATTTGGTGTGTTTAGGTTGTATAAGAGGGACAATTAATCAGCTGCCCGCTCATAATAAGTTCACGTGCTACGTGACGCCAAACATGCGAATAAGAGTGTTTTCACACTCGTTGTTTGGCTAATAGATGGCGCTGACTGTTACTACTACTTCTAAATTCACATATAAACCCAAAAAAGTGGATGGGGGGAAGGCCGCTGTGATAGCTCAGTGGTTAGAGCATCGAACGCGTTATTCGAAGGTCGTAGGTTCGATTCCTGCTCACGGCTGGTTATTTTTCCATCCACTTTTCTTTCTTCTTTCTTCTTATTTACATTGCATTGGTTTTTATTATGAGGGATTATTATTATGAGAGACGCCGCTAAACAAAACGCTAGCCGACGTGATCTATATGTACGTGGATGTGCAGCACAAAACGTGGAACATCCTGCCGTACGTAACATTTGCGTACAACACCTCGAGGCAGGAAACTACACGCTTCACGACATTTCGGCTCGTTTATGGTCGAGATATCAGAACTATGCTAGACGCCATGATTCCGTACGAGGACATCGACAAGCTCGACCAATTAGCCCCCGACATCAATGAGTACATTCAGCACGCTGAGAAAGCACGTGAACTAGCCCGTGTGCACATCAGAACTCAACAGTGCACTGATGCACGGTGGGGCAACATCCACCATCGAGAAGTTAATTATGAACCTGGTGCCCAAGTTTGGGTTTCAACACTCATTGGCGGCGAGGTCACAGTGAGAAACTCTTGAAGAAATACTTTGGACCTTACAAAATACTCAGACGTGTGAGCAACGTGAACTACGAAGTGGTTCCAGACGGAGGCACCATCATCCCAGCGCAGGTTACCACGCCCAGAGACTACATGTCGTCCGCCTAAAACCATATTTTACGCGGTGATGAGAATTTTCTTCGTGTGCCAGTGAACTCTTCATGTGAACAGTGAATTCCGGTTGTTTTTTTCGATTGCCGGGCCCAGCACGCATTTTCTCTCATGCGCTACTTTGTTCAATATTTGTTTATGTTGCCTACTCCAACCCACTGCTGTGCACACTTTTGTTTGACCAACGGGTCGATGCTCTCTTGGAAGGAGGAGTAATTGCACCTGGTGTTCTGTGCCAGTAAACAGGGAGCCAGTTCTGTGCAGGTGAACGAAGAAGACGCAGACAAGCAACTTGTGCCAGCGCAGGCGTCCTTCTTTGTGTCTGAGATTTTGACAGTCGCGTCTCCTTGTACGTTTCTTCGAGCTCCTAGCACGTGACAATATTGATAGCATGAGCTCGTTAGTTATTATCCAGAAACCAGAGGCAAGCATTTCCATGTGCCAAAAGACAAACAAGAAGGGATGATCTGGAACGATTAAAAGCTTCGGCAAGGTTCTTGACCAATGCGCAATACAAAAGAAGTGTTCGAACATTGTGTACGTTTGTTTTCAAAGAGTTTCCCGTTATTCCACATGCATGGTGAGAAAAAGCATAGTCATAAGGTACTGTTACCGATTGAGTACTACCTTAGCGAAAATTTAGTCCTCAACAATCCACAAAGTTATTCGCCTCCAACAAGTTTTTCTTTGTCAGAACTTGTCCCAATCATAGCAGTAGGGATCTTTTAAAATGCCAATAGGGAGCCCTCATTTCGCTATTTTTTAAACGTTTCACATAGGATACAGCTGTTTTAATGATTTGTAACACTCAACAGGAATTTTATCGAGGCCTCATGTTTGTAAAAACGCAGTTGGTTAATAGCCTTCCCAACAACCTCTAACGTAAAGGAAATACTGAAAAATGCGCAGCAATATTTATTCAATGGGGTTAACAGAGAAACAAAATTTTCTTCGCGATTGCCACCATTGTCGTCAGAAAGAGCACTAAAGAACATTTCATAGTACCTTTCATAATGCAGGATAATGTATGTTATGTGTCATAACTAAAGCCGTTGGAACGCAAATCTGGAATAAACTTCGCATCGCGTGCGGCCGCTTCGTACTGGAAACGCCTGCTATTCCGTACCCTACTCGTCACCAACAACACTGGAACCTTCCATTCTGTAGAACAAATTTTGGGTGACAAATATTGTGTTTTAGTGTTCCTTTGTTATTAAATAAATTACTGGAGGCAAAAATAATTCTTGAGAAATGCAGTGCACGTGACATTAGGGAAGTGGTTTTATCGTGAAAGTCGAGAAAATGGTAATCCAGGCATTTATGGAACTGTATATATATATATATATATATATATATAGGCATGGTGGCGAAAATGGCCGTAGCGTTGCAATAAGTCAAGTAGATCCTCCAAGAGAACGGTAACAACGGAAGTGTTTAATTCGACAGTTTCGGCCAGAGTCTGGCCTTCATCAGGAGTCATGGTACATTCTGTTTGCGCTCACATTTATAGTATTTTGGGTAAAAAATGAGAGGGAAGGAACGAAAAAAAAAAAAAAAAAAAAAAAACAGAAAGAAAGAAAGAGTTTGAAAAACGAGAGAGGAAAGGATATCCAGAAAGTTCCAGGTTCCACTGTGCTTCGCGAGTGGCGTCGTCAGTGTGTATTTTCTTAGTATTGCGTTCAGTGCAGTTTGGTGGCGGTCCCTTTATTGTAGACGGGGCCTGGCTAAGGTAGGGGCTTGCGTGTCGCGAAAAATGCTTTTTTTATTATTATTTTTTATTTTTTATTTTTTAAAGACCGTCACTAATTCGGCGTCGGGGACAGCGTTCCGAGGCTCCAGGAAGTCGGCGCGGGAGAAAATGTTTCTTAAGACAGCGCCTTAAGAAACATTTTCTCCCGCGCCGACTTCCTGGAGCCTCGGAACGCTGTCCCCGACGCCGAATTAGTGACGGTCTTTAAAAAATAAAAAATAAAAAATAATAATAAAAAAAGCATTTTTCGCGACACGCAAGCCCTTACCTTAGCCAGGCCCCGTCTACAATAAAGGGACCGCCACCAAACTGCACTGAACGCAATACTAAGAAAATACACACTGACGACGCCACTCGCGAAGCACAGTGGAACCTGGAACTTTCTGGATATCCTTTCCTCTCTCGTTTTTCAAACTCTTTCTTTCTTTCTGTTTTTTTTTTTTTTTTTTTTTTTTTTCGTTCCTTCCCTCTCATTTTTTACCCAAAATACTATAAATGTGAGCGCAAACAGAATGTACCATGACTCCTGATGAAGGCCAGACTCTGGCCGAAACTGTCGAATTAAACACTTCCGTTGTTACCGTTCTCTTGGAGGATCTACTTGACTTATATATATATATATATATATATATATATATATATATATATATATAAATATATATATATATATGTGTGTGTGTGTGTGTGTGTGTATCTGCATATATGTGTGTCTATTTATGTGTATTTGTATGTGTGTACACGTAATTTCTAAGCGTAGCATTGTCGTCATATATATAGTATTTTGTATTCTGCATATTTTGCATTCTACTTCCGAATTTGTGCTGAAAGAAACTACTTACGCATATTAGTCTCTGTACATAGCACTACTGTACGTGCATCTTTCGACTTGTACTGCGTCAATCATCTCATGGCCTATGTTCATTGCCTGTGAGTTCATCGCCTATGTTTCTTCACCCATGTCCACGTTGCTTGCCATGTATTAGAGAGTCTCGGGTTCTCCTCAAGTGACAAAACGTCACTTTTCTCCCGAGCCTGTCCTCATCATTGGAACGAAATAAAATTGAATTGAATTGAATTGAATCAAGTAAATCTTGATGCATCGGCTGCTCATTATTCAGAGACCTGGTGTTGTGAGATCAAATACGTGCACCTCTGTGAAGACCAGCACTCTGAATTTCTAGCTGGCACTAAATGCTTTCAGTCTCATTATTGTATGCGCCTGGTTTTTCGCATTCAATCTCGTAAAGATTACAAATGCTTTTACTTAAACTCTTTTCCTTATTTTTTTGGTAGAACGATTTGACAGATTTAATCTTTATGTCTATTGCACAAAGCTCCAAACTCCCAATCATCAATTATATACAGTTATTTAGAAAAAGAGCAAAGTGTTTTAAACAGTAAAGTATGTCTATATAGCTTCGCCCAATGTCGTTTGTGTAACCAGTGGAATGTTGAATGCTCTACCAAACCGAAAAGCCGCAGGCATAATTCTTCCTAGTCATCACACAGAGCATCAAAAATGCACCAATGCCCTACAAGTGTGTTGGAGGAGTCACCTTCTTTTTAAGACTCACAAATGATGGCACAGAAGACCCTTCCCTAATAGGCAAAAATTATGATGCCGTAGTGTGTACTATGCAAGTGTGCTTGTAGTAGGAGTCTCAAGTGCGTTTAAAAAAAGGTTTCAGAGAGGCCACTCCTGCTTTCGCATAGACTTTGCTGCATGTTTCATTGGTCCAGTCACTTTTTTTGTGTCATTGTGTATGTTTCTCAAAAAATGGTTGCGAATGATACAAGCAATTAAATTTCCTATTCCTAACACAGCCCCCTTCGCTATTTGTGGCAGGTGCGTAGGCGTCGAAAAATCTTTATTGTCAGCAGCAAAAGAAGACAAAGAAGAAATGGCTAAGCATTCCAAGGGAACAGTTGTCGTTGTCCCTGATGTCCTTGCTGATTGGAAACTCGAGGAGCCTGGCCCGACATCCGCGCAGGCGCAGACCCCAGCGCGTCCACGCAAGGTCTTGGTTGAAGACGAGGAAGAAGTCGAAGAGCTATTCCACTTGGAAGGGTCACAGCAGGTAGGACTTTGTTGTCCACTAGATGAACTAGACTGTTAGAAAGCGCACCCCAAAAAAGAACGTGCAAATTTGGTAGGCATTTTCACTCTCGAATAAGACTTCCAAAGGTGTTTGCCAAAATACAGAGAATGCGTTGTTTTGTAGAGGCACGGTGACTTGAAAAAAATGTATCTGATGATTCAGGCAAGTTATGTCGATTATCATGGCAACACATCCATGCTGTCATTAAAATTATACAGAGAAGAATTGAGAAGCCTTAAAAGTGGTATTTTACGTAGACCTCCACACGTGCGAGATTATTCACACGTGTGTCTATTGCACGTACCTGCGCAGATAAGTGCCTCTGTTTTTTCTCGGCCGTTGCGCACTGTCAGTTTGCAGTTATTGATGTCTTGCTTTCTTTCGCTCATGATTACGCGTCCTGTCTTTACGAATGAGCACCTACCAACAAGGATGATGTCTCTCATTTTTCTGGGCATATATCAAACATAAGATACAGTTGCCAACATAGATAGGTGTCAAGCTGTAAGAGAAATACTGCTTCTAGCCAATATAGCATATTATCTCCCCCAGGAAAAAACAAAAAACTGCCTGGCCTACCAGAAAAGCGCATCACACGGAGGGTGGAGGCAAGAAAACTAGCAATTCTAGAACAATATTTAAAAATTCTTCGGGCTACTAAAAGCTGAACGCTTGTAAGTTACCCATTACGTCAGAAATAATTATTTCTCTCAAGCTGGGAAATGCCCACAATGCTATTATTTTTCGTTCTTTGGAGAAGAGAGGTACCTGCTTTGTAGTGAGCGATGACGGTGAAAATGTTTTGCCGAGTGCTTTGTATTGGGTTGGAAGCATTCAACGACCCACTCGTTATCGATTCTTATTGCTAGAGACCTGGTGAAATATTTGAATTGTGGGATGATTCGTTGTTAAATAACTTTTCTGCCGCAAGAAAACGTGGCTCTTTCTCAACATAACGCCTGTGTAGGGTCTTTTGCACAATGTTTTGGAGTGCTGGCTTGGCTCTGTGGTAGAATACTGGGTCATCATGAAGAAGGCTCAGGTTAGAACCGCAGTCTAGTTTGGGTATAACTAAGGGCGGAGAGCCTCAGCACTGAGTCATGTCAGCCACCGTCACTCAATGACGATGATGAGGACAAAAACACAAGCGCGTTCCATACCATAATTTTCCTTTCTGCTATCTATGTACAAAACATACAAGGTTGCTCTCAACTTTAGATCTTGACGACGATGACGATGCTGCACCCCAATACCCGTAGAAAGTCACCTGGTAGACACCCTACTAACAGTTGTCGTTAAGATTTGGGCCAGCCTCATATTCACATTGCACAACCTTCCATAAGTTGTCGTAAAGTTCAGAGACCATGTTCTCCCACACGATTATGTCGTCAGTGCGAAAGAGAACTCCTCGGCACCACTACGCAAAAGCACAGATAACCTTCAGCCACACTGCTGATCCTAAAGTAAAAAGTCGCAGCATATCTACGGAGTGAACAATGATGAGTGGAGTAAAGCTTCGAAGGGTTTTATCGGCAAACTGTGAATAAGCAGCTGGCCGCGTCCGTCCGCCCGTCTGTCTGTCTGTCTGTCTCTCCATCTGTCTCCATTTTTCCGTCCATCCATCTGTCTGTCAGTCCGTCCGTCTATCCATCTGTATGTCGTCTGTCTGTCTCTCCATCCATCCACCCGTTCGTCCATCTGTCTGTCTCTCCGTTTGTCTGTCTGTCTGTCTGTCTGTCTGTCTGTCTGTCTGTCTGTCTGTCTGTCCATCCGTCTGTATGTATTTCCGTCTTTCCATCTAGTGAACACTTCAAGTAGCGATATCTCGCATCTTGGACATATACAAGCACCCCAACTCAGTGGACATTCTATTCTAAGGAATGGAACGAGAGGTGGCTACTACATGCAAGAGAAGCACGACCCACGCATAAGGAGCTACGCCCTAAAACATACCCTCTGGAACACAACGGATTATCGAGCGTGATACACGCATGGTACACTTCTACCCCTCGTTTGCAAGCTTTAACTGGTTTTACGACGTGTTCAAATCTTGCTTTAAAAAATTTGCGGATCCCACGTACACTAGAAATCAGTGATATGCGAAGCACCAATGAGGAAGGTTGATATGTCACTTTGAAATTAGGTCAACGATATGAAGCGAAAATAAATTATGCTGTACATGACTTCGATGTCATGACTACTAAAGATGATATTCTTTCTTCGGGACCTTCGACGCAAAAACTTTGGTCTGTCTGTCTGTCTGTCTGTCTGTCTGTCTGTCTGTCTGTCTGTCTGTCTGTCTGTCTGTCTGTCTGTCTGTACTTTTGTCTGTTTGTCCACTCCTAACGGCTCTGGGTGCTTGAAATGGCCGACACCATCATTAGCGCCCACCAATGTTGCTCAAGATTTAGCGTTCATACTTGCGCAATTGTTAAATTAAAACCAATCATTGCGCATGTCTGGGGCGCCATGACAACACATATATATTCTGATTGTGCTTATTTTGCTACAAAATGCATACATAAGTAATATAAAGGACCATAGCGCTTATCACGCGGCGCTGACCATGCAACGCTTGCACGAAAAGGCGAGTGTTTTCAACGCTTTGCTAAGATGAGACCGTGGTGGCACCTACTCGTTGCCTTGTGCTGTACACCTTATCACCTCCAAGATGGGCGCACACATTCGTCTCAGAGCCACGCGCTCTGTTTCTAGGAAAACTGCCAGATGGCGCACATGTCTCACGTGCGACGTGCCTTGATAGGCTCGTTCACCTCCGCTGCACGGTTGAGGTACTCTAAGGGAGTGCCTCCAGAATACCATTCACCAATTTGTTTTATATTCGGACGTGTCATTTACCTTCGTCATCTATTCAGGTCACCTGATACCAAATTTCGTATATGTGGAGCTAGCGAAACAGCTGCGAGCGTGCTATGAGGGTAGCATGTAGTCAAGCTTTACATGACGCGCATGCTATGAATATCATGTTTGGACGTGTGATTTACCTTCGTCGTCTATTCACGTCACTTGATTTCATCTTTGGTATATGTTCAGCTGGCAAAACGGCCACGAGCGTGCTATGAGCGCAGCATGTGGTCGTGTTTTACATTTATTTATTTATTTACAGTACCTCAAAGGCCCCAATGAAGGGGTTTTACATGAGGGGTGGGCTATTACAATCGGTTAAAGAAGTAGATGCTCGATCGCTGCTTTGAAGTTGATGATACTGGAGTGGTGCGCAACGTGAGGAGGAAGGCCGTTCCAATCTTGTGCGGTCTTGACAAAGAAGGATGAAAGGTGCGCAGTGGTGTGAGCTCTTGGCGGGTAAACAGCTTTCCTGTGATTGATGTGGTCTGAATGACAATGGGCTGGCTCTATGGTGGGAGTACGAGGCGATCCATGATAAAACTTGAAAAACAGGCACAGACGAGCTATACAGCGGCGTGACGAAAGGGTAGCGAGGTTAGCACGAGATTTAAGTTCGGTTACGCTTGACTGATATGAATAATCTGAAAAGATGAATCTTGCTGCCCGGCTTTGCACTGTTTCAAGTGTTTTAGTATTGTTACTCTAATGAGTGTCCCAAACAGCGCATGCGTATTCAAGTTTTGGTCTGATTAGTGTCTGATAAGCGAGTAGTTTGACAGGGGTAGGAGCTAGATGAAGGTTTCGGCGCAGACAGCCAAGAGCACGGTTTGCTTCGTTAGTAATGTGCGTTATGTGAAGGGACCATGTTAAATTAGAAGAAAAATAGACTCCTAGATACTTGTATGTAGTTACGCATGAAATTTGAGTGTTGTTAATGAAGTATGCTGGAGATGGGTAGCACTGTCGGTGATGGAAATAGACTAGTCACGTTTTGTTTGCGATAAGGGACATTAACCACGTTGTACACCAGATTTCAATTTTATGAAGGTCAGATTGAAGTTCATGAACATCTGAAGTGTTTTTAATTGGGCGATAAATGACACAATCATCGGCGAAAAATCTGATGTTAGAAGAAATATTATTCGGCAAGTCGTTAATATATATGAGAAAAAGCAAAGATCCTAGAACCGTGCCTTGAGGCACGCCTGAAATTACGGGGCGTAAAGACGAAGAAAGATTATTTGCGTAAACGAACTGCTGGCGGTTAGTTAAAAAGTCGCAAATCCAATTGAAAACTAAGGGGTCAAGGTTGAGACAAGAAAGTTTTAAGAACAAGCGTTTATGAGGAACTTTGTCAAAAGTTTTTTCGAAGTCTAAAAAGAGCGCGTCTACTGGTATATTTACATCAATGCTAGAGCTAATGTCATTAGTAAACAGAGCTGGTTGAGTGTCACACGAAACACCTTTCTGAAAGCCATGTTGGTTTTTATGAAAGAAATGAAGAGGTGCGAGAAAGTTGATTATGTGGGAATAGATTACGTGCTTCATTATTTTAGAGCATAAACTTGTGAGCGAAATGGGACGATAGTTTTTGGGTGAATACGAGTTACCTTTCTTTGGGATTGGAATGACCTTGCCTACCTTCCAGTCTTGGGGCACCACTCCAGATGAGAGTGATTGCTGAAAAATGTTAGATAAAATCACACTTGTTACAATTTTAGTGTTCTTCAATATTCTTGTGTTAATGCCATCTATACCCATTGATGAAGTAAGCTTTAACGAGTCGATTATCTTAGAAATACCAGTGGCATGAAATACGATTTTCGACATGATCGGGTGGCATACAGGAAGGGCATGGGGAAGGTCACCGTCGGGTTCTATGGTGAATAGAGAGCAGAAGGTTTCATTTAATACATGCGAAGTGTAGTGTTCAGGAATTGAAACATTTTGTTCGTCGCGTAGTGTAATGTTCGATGAACGGGTAATAGATGATGGGTTAATTGTTTTCCAAAATCGCTTAGGATTTTTTCGGAGCATATCAGGTAAGGTAGAAGAATAGAAAGAACCCTTGGCTTTAGCTGCGAGAGAATCAAAAAGCTTTTCGGTTGCCTTGTATTTGTCCCACGCGTACTGGGTGTCTGAATGCTTAGCGAAGCGGAACTGGCGCTTCTTTTTATTTTTAAGACGTTTTAGTGAGGCGTTGAACCATGGGGATGTTGACCTTATGGTTAAGGTGACGGTGGGAACGTGAACTTTTATCAGGTGCTGTAGTTTGGTTTTAAATAGGTGCCAGTTTGTTTCCACAGTGCGCATAAAAAAATCGATTAGAAAGGATTCAGAGAAAGCTGTTAGTTCATTGTTTATAGGTCTGTAGTTCCCTTTATCGTATAATGTGATTGTTCTCTTAATTTTCTTGGGATTAGGTAAGTAGCACTGAAAGGTTGTCTGAACAACAGAGTGATCGCTAATGGCAGATAAATATGACACTGTACTAAAATTATCAGGGTGAGACGTAAGCAATAGGTCTAGAATGTTGGAGGAGTGTTCTGTATGTCGAGTAGGTTTAGAGATAAGTTGTGATAAGCCGAATGTTAAACAAGAGCTTAAGAAGTCACTTTCAGCGTTGTGTTTTGATGCAGTTAGTGCTACATTTGACCATGTTATTCCGGGGAAATTGAAGTCACCAAATAAAATAAGTGGGGCGTTTGGAAATGCAGTTGTGACAGAATAAATGGCATCATGGAAATGTTTTGTGAAAGACGTATCGGCTTCAGGTGGGCGGTAACACACTCCGATTACAACAGGTGGATTAGACGCTTGGCAATGCACAAAAAAGATTTCTAAGGGAGAGGGTACATCAACTATGGAGCACTGAACACTGTTATAGGCGGCCATCATGACACCACCACCACGTTTATTTTCTCGGTCGCGCCGATAAATTACAAAATCAGGGAAACAGCACTGTAGTTCGGTGTTGGAAATGGATGAATTTAGCCAAGTTTCGGTTAGAACTATAAAATTGCAGTCAGTGGTATCTGTTATGTGTGAAAGTGAGTCGCGTTTGGGCAGGATGCTTCTTATGTTCGTATATACGAAAGACAGAGCTGTGCGTGGAAATTCTCGCTGAGAAGAGTCATGTGATTGCTACCGTGGCTGTCGAATGACCTTCTGCTCAGTAGAATCAAAAAGGTAAGGAGTGTTATCGAGTATAAGCTTATCATAACGGAGCTTGAAAGGCTTGCGTTGAGTTCTACCGAATTCGACTAGCTTTTTGCGGGCAAGGCGAGTAGCTGGCGAGAAATCTGCTGTAATTCTGTAGTTGGTGCCCTTGAGTCGCACGCTTCTTGATAATACGCCCTCCTTATCTTTGAAATGGGAAAATCGGACAATAATGGGTCGATTGTTATTTGGTCGAAAGCGGCCAATTCTGTGAGCGCGCTCTATGTCTCTTGGTTGCAGAGAAGTTTCAAGGCTCGCGCTGCAGAAACCGATTATTAACTTCTACGATTGCTCCCATGTTTCATGTTCATTGTCTTTTAGCCCAAAGAACACTAGATTTGAGCGTCTAGCCCTATCTTCGGAGTCGTCTAGTCTGGTAGCCAAATTTGCAAACATCTTGGTGCTCTGCTCTGCCATGCCTCGAACTTCATGGATTTGTTCTTTGACTAAGGCGATCGAAGAACAAACGCCCTCTATTTCCCCTAGTCTTTTCTTTATATCGTCGAGAGCTTTGTCATTTTCTGATAATTTTAAGTGGATTGATTTCATTTCATCTAAGAGTGTTGCTTGTCCGCTCTGAATTGCGCTTAGCACTGACATTATGTCATCAGATGGCTGTGATGAAGCGGATCGAGTGGTGGGACCGGGGTTTTCCTTAATATCACCTGCTAGAAGCAAGAGGTTAAGAATAACATGAGTACACTCACAAATCATGGCAATGCAACACCGTGGGCTTGGCAGCACGACTAATGCCATGTATCGGGTACGGCGGGTGAAGAGAGAATATGAACATGTTACCTGCACGAAAGGCAAGCGGATCGCGTGAGCGTGAGGCGTTGCTGACATGCTGCCAAGCCCATTGGAAGCAGGTGACGTTTTGTCAGGCCTTATATAGTGCTGCTGTGACGTCAGAGTGGTTGACGTAGCGGTGAAGTATCCATAGAAGGAAAGGGCATGAGGCAGCTGAGCCATGACGTAGGCAGGGGTGTGCCTGCGAAGATCATCATGCACACGCCGCTCGTTTTCGGAGCCAGGATCTCGTTGAACGAAGACTGCCGTAGTTGAAGGATGGAGCAGCTGGTGGCCCACGAACATCGGGTCTCCATCGGCTACGCAGGGCGGCCCATGGAAGGATGTCAGCAGGGCACATAAGGGTGAGTGACTGCACGAAAGGCAAGCGGATCACGTGAGCGTGAGGCATTGCTGACATGCTGCCAAGCCCACTGGAAGCAGGTGACGTTTTGTCAGGCCTTATATAGTGCTGCTGTGACGTCCGAGTGGTCGACGTAGCGGTGAAGCATCCATAGAAGGAAAGGGCATGATTCAGCTGAGCCATGACGTAGGCAGGGGTGTGCCTGCGAAGATCATCATGCACACGCCGCTCGTTTTCGGAGCCAGGATCTCGTTGAACGAAGACTGTCGTAGTTGAATGATGGAGCACCTGGTGGCCCACGAACATCGGGTCTCCATCGGCTACGCAGGGCGGCCCATGGAAGGATGTCAGCAGGCACATCAGGGTGAGAGACTGCACGAAAGGCAAGCGGATCGCGTGAGCGTAAGGCGTTGCTGACATGCTGCCAAGCCCACATGACACGCATAGCTATCGTGTTTGGACCTGTCATTTACATTCACCGTCCATCCCGTCACGTAATACTAAACTTGGTATATGTAGAACTAGTGCAACGGCCACAAGCACTCTTTGGGCTTAGAATGTATTTATGACTTATATAGGACGCATATCATGATTATCATGTTTTTACGTGTTATTTACCTTCGTCGTCCATTGAAGTCACGTGATATCAAATTTGGTATATGTGGCGCTAGCGCTATGACCGCTATCGTATCATGATCGTGATATGTGTCATGTTCTTATATGACATGCGTGTAATAATTAAAATGTTTGCACCAGTCATATACCTTCGTCATCCATTGACGTCACGTAACACCAAATTTCGTATATGTGGATCTAGCAAAACGGCTGCGATCGCATCATGAAGGGCTCAATATACTCCGGCGTAACGTTGACGCACGCGGACACTGGGCGCAGGGACGCTACGTTAGCAAAAACGAGCACTGTAGAAACCTGACGCCAGGCGCGACTGGCACAACCAGCGTCCAACGGCGCGGCCCCTCGGCAACCAGAGCGAAATGCGAAAGACTGTATTTCGCGTCGATCGCGGGGTGGACTCGTCAAACGACATCGACGCAAGCACCAACAACCTCGGCATTGACCAGCAAGAAACTAAGCGCAAGAATGCCAAAGAAAAAATTGGCCCCGTACCTGCATGTTTCACTGCAAATGTCTGATAAAAAGAAAGACGATCGTCCTCAAAAGTTATCAAGTCGCGACGCATGTTCAAACTACCGAATGAGGGTATCAAGAGTGTGGCGCGACTGCATGGTGGAATCGACATCGTTGATTGATTTGTGGGGTTTAACGTCCCAAAACCACCATTTGATTATGAGAGACGCCGTAGTGGAGGGCT
Source organism: Rhipicephalus microplus (assembly GCF_043290135.1). Taxonomy (NCBI): domain Eukaryota; kingdom Metazoa; phylum Arthropoda; class Arachnida; order Ixodida; family Ixodidae; genus Rhipicephalus; species Rhipicephalus microplus. Next base: position 206,092,499 of record NC_134703.1, read on the forward strand.
CCGGAAATTTTGACCACCTGGGGTTCTTTAACGTGCACCCAAATCTGAGTACACGGGCCTACAACATTTCCGCCTCCATCGGAAATGCAGCCGCCGCAGCCGGGAGTCGAACCCGCGACCTGCGGGTCAGCAGCCGAGTACCTTAGCCACTAGACCACCGCGGCGGGGCGGAATCGACATCGTCAAGATTGGTGGTCGGATAGTCACTGTGTTCATCTTTGCAGCTGCCAGTGTGAACGATGTAGAAAGCGCAAAAAACATAGTCTGTCTGAACTCCCCCTAGAACATTGTCGTCGTCAGCACTCCAAACGAGTTAACACCAACCGCTAAGCAAAAAATGCGGCTGATATCCATTCAAGGGAAACTCCACGACTTCAACGAGCATGATACGGCACCTGGTATTACAACGAAGGGAGTTATCCATGGCATCCTCCTTCTGGACGAAAGCATCCTACACATAAGAAACCTGTTGGCATTTGGAGCCAAATGCATAGGCAATACAAGCTGTCATTGCGGTCGACGGACTCCGAGTGCCCAACTTCGAAAGGTATGGCGCGACGCTCATTTCTTGCACATTGTATCGCATGAAAATTGACATCTAGTACCAATGCCGGCAGCTCGGCCACCATAAAGGCGTTCGTTCAAATCCCACCAAACGCACCTGCCGGGACTATGGCCTCCGCAAACCCTACCAAAAAAGCCAGTGCTCGCCCACGTGTAACATGTGTGGTGGCGCCCATATGACTACCGACAAGACCTGTCGTTAAGGGTACCGTCATATTGATACAAAACAGCCGCTAAACACGGCTGCATGAAAAAGGAGGACGAAGTCAGTTTTTGTTGGATGCTGGTCTGGCGCCATCTTGCTCGTCGAGATCTGTGCGCTGTAAATAGATCATTGAACAAGTTACTCGTAACATTATTGGTGGAGGTGGACGACTCCCGTACCTCGATGGAGACGTGCAGCGGTCGCACCATCGGCGACCTTTCGACTGCTTCGACTGCTGGTACTTCCTGCACGCCGCCCTCATCAGTCCAAGCCACCACCTACGTCACACTCCCGCACCTCCGGGATCCCGGCACTTTCTCCGGTGATGGTACGATCGATCTCGACACTTGGCTGAAGCGGTACGAGCGCGTCAGTGCTACTCACCACTGGGATCCCACGCTCATGCTCGCCAACGTGCTTTTCTACCTGGACGGCACTCCCCGAACATGGTTTGAAAGCCACGAAGCTGACGTAACGAGCAGGAATCTCTTCAAAGAAAAGATACGTGACCTGTTTGGCGATTCATCTGGTCGTCAGCTCGCTGCGAAGAAGACTCTTGCCACACGGGCCCAGTCTTCTACCGAATCGTACGTCTCCTACATTCTCGACGTTTTGGCCCTTTGTTCCAAGGCCGACCAGTCCATGCCGGAAGGCGAAAAGGTCAACCACGTCTTGAAAGGCATTGCCGACGATGCTTTCAACCTGCTGGTTTTTAACAACGTCTCGAGCATCGACACCATCCTTAAAGAATGCCGACGTCTCGAACAAGCTAAAGCCCGCCGTGTAGCCCAAAACATCGTGCGCCTTCCGAACACAGCGGCCACTTCTTCGTGTGACGACGCCTTCCACCAGGCCCCTCTATGTGACAACCTCACACGCACCATTCGTCGAGAGGTCGAGGCAGGACATCCGGTAGCCACGCCACTACCGACGCCTGCGCCTTCCCCGACCACGATCTCTTTAATACAAGCGGTTGTTCGTCAAGAGCTATCGAATGTCGGCCTACATCCTGTTCCTGCCGTATACTCTGCTGCGCCTTCTTTTCGTCCCCCTTCTGCTCCTCGCATACAACGCAATCCGTCCGAATGGCGCACCCTTGATGACAGGCCCATATGTTTCAACTGTCGACGCGTTGATCATATCGCACGTCACTGCCGCAGCCGCTGGGCTCCACCGTCCCATTATGCACCACAGTATCACACCACTTCTGCTCGCCAGTCACCCCATCAATTACCCCGTCAACGCCGACCACATTTTTCGCTCCTACAGCACCTCTGAGCAGACCTCGCTACGACCGGTCACCGTCCCCTGCTCGTCGTCAGTCCAGGTCGCCCCCACAACGCCGTGCTACCTCCCCGACCTATTCGCAGCATCTCCGACCGTAAAACTAGGCCGTGCAGCTTCTGGAGGTGGAGCTGCGTTGACGACCTTCGTAATAAATCCTCGATTCACCTTAACAACGAACCGGAACCTTTTGGACGTTACTGTCGACAATGTTCGTGTCAGCGCATTGATAGATACTGGCGCGCATGTGTCCATTATGAGTGCTAACCTTTGCCTCCGACTTAGAAAAGTTGTCACGCCCGCCCTCAACCGAGCTGTACGAGTCGCTGATGGAGGAACTGCCGCCATTTTTGGCATGTGCTCTGCGCGAGTGTCTATTGGGGAGAGAAGCACTGTCGTGCTTTTCGCCGTTATCGAACATTGCCCTCTTGGACTCATTCTCGGTATGGATTTTCAAGCCACGCACTCTGCCCTCATAGCCTGTTCAGCTGGCTCTCTCCATCTCGATTTACCCCTCTTTTCCGACCCGCCTAGCCCACCGCAAACCAGCCTCTGCTGCATTGATTTCACGCGCCTCCCTCCTAACTCTGTCACACACGTCGACTTATCCTCCACGCTGACAGTACCCGATGGTGATTACATGGTGGCCCCGATTCCTGCAGCGATGCTTACGCATGGGGTTGCTGTGCCGCATATGATTCTCACGATTAAGAGAAACCGCACCTTCCTTCCACTGGTCAACTTTTCACTCACCACCCAAGTTCTGCCACAGTGTATCTCCCTGGCCAAAATTACTGCTCTCCAAGATGACCATGTCGAGCCCTCCAGAGTTGACGATTGCTGCAGCTCAGTCAGTGGTTCCACTTCATCACGTTCTTGGGGCGCCGACATCGAGCGAATGGTGTCATCGGACCTCACGTCTGAGCAAGCTGCAGCGCTTTGCCACGTTCTTGAGGGCTATCGTAGCATTTTCGACTTTGCCAGCAACTCTTTAGGCCAAACGACCATTGTCACCCATCGCATAATTACTGGCCATGCAACCCCCAGTCACCGACGCCCCTACCATGTGTCTGCGTCGGAGCGTGCAATATTACAACATGAAGTCGGCAAAATACTTGCGAAAAACATTATCGAGCCTTCATGCAGCCCCTGGGCTTCTCCAGTCGTCCTTGTTAAAAAGAAAGATGGAACATGGCGCTTTTGTGTCGATTACCGTCACCTTAACAAAATTACCAAAAAAAGACGTTTATCCTTTACCTCGCATCGACGACGTCCTCGACTGCCTGTACGGTGCCACTTATTTTTCAACTATTGACCTTCGGTCAGGGTACTGGCAGATAGCCGTCGACGAGATGGACCGCGAGAAGGCCGCATTCATCACTCCTGATGGTCTTTATCAGTTTAAGGTGAGGCCCTATAGACTCTGCAATGCACCAGCCACATTTGAAAGAATGATGGACTCATTGCTCCAAGGGTTGAAATGGTCCACCTGCTTGTGTTATCTTGACGATTTTATTGTCTTTTCGCCCACATTCGACTCGCATCTTGATCGTTTGTCAGCTATTCTGGACGTTTTTCGTCGAGCCGGACTTCAGCTTACCGCCTCCAAGTGCCGCTTCCCTCGTCGTCAAATTTCCGTGCTCGGTCACCTTGTCGATGGCCAAGGCGTGCGTCCAGACCCAGAGAAAATTCGCGCAGTCACGAACTTTCCCGTTCCGAAGACCACAAAGGATGTCCGCAGTTTTGTGGGGTTGTGCTCATATTTCAGACGCTTTGTTAAGGACTTTGCGACCATTGCGCGCCCACTCACAGACCTCTTGAAGAAAGACGCCTCGTTTACCTGGGGCGATGACCAATCGTCATCGTTTTCGCAACTTACGACACTGATTACAACGCCACCAATCTTGGCTCACTTTGATCCATCAGCCCCAACCGAGGTTCACACGGACGCCAGTGGACACGGCATAGGAGCTGTGCTATTGCAGCAACAACGCGGACACGACCGTGTTGTAGCCTACGCAAGTCGGCTGCTATCTCCAGCCGAGCGCAACTATTCCATCGCGGAGCGCGAGTGCCTCGCCCTTGTATGGGCAGTCGCCAAGTTTCGCCCATACCTGTACGGGCGCTCATTCCGCGTTGTCACGGATCATCACGCGCTCTGCTGGCTAGCCTCCCTGAAGGACCCCACGGGACGACTCGCTCGTTGGGCTCTACGCCTTCAAGAGTACACGTTCTCTGTAATGTACAAAACAGGGCGATTACATCAGGATGCGGATTGTTTATCCCGCTACCCTGTTGACGAATTAACCGATACCGACGCTATCACGGACGTTTTTTCCGTGTCGCAGCTGTTAAACATTGGCGAAGAGCAACGTCGGGATGCTTCTTTACGAGCCATCATTGACAAACTGTAGTCAACGCCTCCCGACCCGTCCCTACGAATGTTTTTGGTGAAATACGGGATCCTATATCGCCGTAACCTTGATTCCTTCGGATCAGACTTACTTCCTGTTATCCCAGCGCACCTGCGTTCCACTGTCCTGCATCAACTTCATGACGCTCCCATGACGGGCCATTTGGGCGTTTCTCGCACATACGATCGGGTACGACGTCGGTTTTTTGGCCTGGAATTGCCCGCTCTGTTCGACGCTATGTCGCCGCTTGTGAGCCTTGTCAGCGTCGCAAAACGCCGTCTGCCCCCCCAGCCGGCTACCTTCAGCCGATCGACGTTCCCAACGAGCCTTTCTTTCGAGTTGGTCTCGACCTGTTGGGCCCTTTTCCACTCTCCACAGCCGGAAATAAATGGATTGCTGTTGCCACGGACTACGCGACGCGGTACGCAATCACACGAGCACTCCCGACCAGCTGCGCTACCGACGTTGCGGACTCTCTGCTGTACGACATAATATTAGTGCACGGTGCTCCCCGTCAACTTCTCACCGACCGTGGCCGCACGTTCTTATCAGCTGTCGTTCATGAAATCCTGAGGTCTTGCCATACCAAGCACAAATTTACTACTTCGTACCATCCCCAGTCAAATGGCCTCACGGAGCGCCTTAACAGGACCCTAACCGATATGCTTGCCAAATACGTTGCGCCAGACCACCATGATTAGGACATTCATTTGCCGTATGTGACGTTCGCCTACAATTCATCTCGTCACAACACTGCCGGCTATTCGCCCTTCTACCTACTATATGGCCGGGACCCAACTCTACCCTTAGACACTTTACTACCTGCGGCCACTGAATATGCTGGGGAAGCCATTGCCCGCGCCGACCACGCACGTCAAGTCGCCCGTAACCGTCTACAGGCTTCACAAGAGCGCCAACAACAGCTCTAAAATTCTCACCATAGGGACGTGCACTTTTTTCCGGGTTCTCTCGTGTTCCTCTGGTCACCTACTCGGCGTGTGGGACTGTCTGAAAAACTGTTGTCGCCCTACACTGGACCATTCCGTATCGTTCGCCAAGTGACAGACGTCACGTACGAGATTGCTTCAACCGATCCGACAAAGTCATCGTCAGCTCCGAGCGACACCATTCACGTGTCTCGGCTAAAGCCCTATTACCCCCCTTCGACATCATCTGCGTAAATTTAGCACCGGGACGGTGCTTCTACCGCCGGGGGTTATGATACAAAACAGCCGCTAAACACGGCTGCATGAAAGACGAGGACGAAGTCAGTTTTTGTTGGATGCTGGTCTGGCGCCATCTTGCTCGTCGAGTTCTGTGCGCTGTAAATAGATCATTGAACAAGTTACTCGTAACAATATATTACAGCACGGTCTCGCGGCTTGCACTAGAAGGCCGTCGAGGTGTCTGCAGCGATAAGGTGAATTTCCATCAAGAATGGCGTGCAGACATTGAAGTCTGTTCACAGTTACATCGAAGTTCTCCTCTCGCAAATGTTGCCTCTCTAAATATCCTCACTCTGCCAACGTGGTGGGTCTACAAGCTGGGAGAAGTGAACTGGTTTTACGGTATTTTGTACAAGTTCGAGTCAACCAGCACGTTTTTTTCTGTTCTACAAAAACGCCGACTAACTTCAGAAAACAATCCTTCAGCTTTCAGAACTTTCTATATAAAAAAACCACGCTTTTCTCGTTGAAATCTACGCTGCCTTCATCGTAAATGAGCAACTGCTGAGAACTAACATGGCGGCCCATACGATACCACGCTCGATACCATACTCAAAGGTGAGTACGATACCATACTCGAATACGAGTACAACGCATCATCTCCTTATTAGGCAGAATTGTATTTCAAGCGCCCGAACTGAAGACGAATTGGTGACGGTTAACCAATACCATCGCTATAACACCTGACGGGATAGAAGCCAAGCTCCCGAAGCTCACAATTGCACGTTCGTTGGGGATGTGTGTATAGGGATGAAGTAGTGGGAGCGATTTGTCCACCTTAATAACTCCACCCTGACAATGAAGGAGAAAATCTATTTGGCGTCATAGAGATGTATGCGTTCTGCACATCAAGACATTACTCCACAGAAGCGTGTCCCACCGACATGTCCCTGTCACGGAAAAAAATCACAGCATATGCACGGAGTAAATGATTATGAGTGGGGCGAAGCGTCCGCCAGCCTGTCCGTGCGACCATCCGTGCGTCCATCTGTCCATGCGTCCGTCCGTGCGTCCGTCCATCCATCCTTCTGTCTGTCTGTTCGTTTGTCCATCCGACCGTACGTCCGCGCGTCTATCCATCCTTCCGTCCGTCTGCTAGTCTGTCTGTCCGTCCATCCGTTTGTGCGTCCATCTAGTGAACACTCCAAGTACCGCCCTTTCCCATCTCGCATCCCCTGTGGCATCCCCTGTGCGCACACACACACACACACACACGCACACACACACACACACACACACACACACACACACGCACACACACACACGCACACACACACACACACACACGCACACACACACACGCACACACACACGCACGCACACACACACGCACACACACACACACACACGCACACACACACACGCACACACACACACACACGCACACACACACACGCACACACACACACACGCACACACACACACGCACACACACACGCACACACACACACACGCACACACGCACACACACACACGCACACACGCACACACACGCACACACACACGCACACACACACACACACACACACACACACACATGCGCACGCGCGCATCGAACGAAACAACGCACGCTTCATTCTACAAGGCTTTGCAGACGACGACGTCGCCATCTAGTGAACACTGCAAGAACTAAACTAGAGGTGACTACATACAGGGGACGGTACCGCCATCTAGTGAACACTGCAAGAACTAAACTAGAGGTGGCTACATACAGGCTACAGGGGACGCACAGCCCACGCCCTAAGGAGCTTCGCCCCTAAAAAGAAGTACTTTCGAATAACAAATGGTGCTTCCAATGCACCACGAAAGGCCAAAAGGCATTTGACCATCAGCGGAGGCTATCGTGTTCGAAATGCAAAGGCTGACATGCCCGAAGCATGTGTGATCCAGAGAGGATCACTCGGAACTCTAAAGAAGGCGACAACAAAGACCGTGTCAACAAACCTGATGAATTCGCAACTACATATAATGTAAGGAAGTGTGATCCACGTAAGAGATTATCAATTTATGGTCTGGAGAATAGGAAATCTCCTGGCCCTGCCATACCAAGTGGCACCTCTGAACGCCATGATATGAGCATGTTTATACAGACGGCGTCCACCATTTTGAAGGAAAAGACCCACGCGATGCACGCGTTATACGATAACTGCGAGCGAATCATCCAGGTGAATGTTGCTGCACCACGCCAAATTATCAAACTTTGGAGTGATGTAAAGCAGGCAGCATCGCGGGAAGCCAAGATGACTGAGTTCCGAGCGAAGTTGCATGAGAAACAAATGCACTGTGAACGTCAGCAGAGTGACAATGCGACCAGGCTAAACGAAATAGAGCACTAGCTTTCTTAAGAGCGACATCATCGTAAAAACCTGAAGCATCAATTTGAAGATATAACGAGGAAAGCAGCTTAAGAAGCATTGGTCGTGGCGTAGGAGGCAAAAGTAGAGAAAATGACCCAGGAGTTTAACAACATGCTGAAACTGCTGCTTACAGCAGAAGAAAAGTTACGGCAGGCGGCCTCTTTGGTGCCCAAGACGCAGCAGAATATTGTGACGGAGGTGAGACACGGTTTATACAAACAGTTCATCGTCAGCCAGACGATAGGGCAGATGAGTACCCCATGGCAGATCTACGTTATCTCGTCGTCTTCATCTTCCACGACCACCACCCTGGTTCATGTCGATCTTACGCCGTAACATCACCATCCCGCGGCGGAAGCGCCATCGTGGAGCTTTCTAAGGTGATGAAGAGCTTGCAGGGCAATGTGTTTCCAGTCTATAAACGCGTACGATATGTGTCTGGGGGGACGTGGTCGAAGAAGCTGAGTCCACAGATGCGAACTTATATTTGACGTCGCTAATGCGGCGGAGTACTCTGTAGGGGTCGTTGTAACGGGAGCGAAGCTTCTTGGATATGCCGACTTGGCGGCAGGGTGACCAAAACAGTACCAGAGATCTCGGTGAGAAGTGGACGCTCCGATATCAACTATCGTAACAATTTTCTTGCTGTGCTTGCGACAAAGATAGTGGGTCATGGGAGACTTGTCGAGCTTTATGTGCTTGAACAGTGACGTCGCTGGCGTTTGTAGCAGGCAAGGGTCTGGTAAAAGGAAGGAGAGTCTCAATTGGTAACCTTGGATTCTGACTAACTAGCAAAAAGAATGGTGTATAATCCGCTGTATCATGTCTTGAAGAAATATAAGCAAAGGTGACAAATGGCAGTTCACTGTCCCAGTCACTGTGATCGGACGGAACGTACATTGACCGCATCCGAGTAAGCGTTCGATTGAGACGCTCGGTCAATCCATTCGTCTGGGAATGATAGGCTTGGGTAAGTTTGTGCTGAGTGGAACAGGTACGGAGAATGTCATCGACGATACGTGAAAGGAAGTACCTTCCTCGATTGGTAAGCAACTGACGAGGGGTGCCATGATGTAGAATGACGTCGTACAACAGAAAGTCAGTGACATCGGTGGCGCAACTCGTCAGCAGTGCTCGAGTTGCATTATAGCAAACGCCATGCATTATAGCACACGCTCGAGCAGTGCTCGAGCGTGTGCTATAATGCATGGCGACAACAACCCACTTATTACCCGAGGTGAACGTAAGAAGAGGGCGTAGGACAATTCTAACACAGAATAACGGCTCTATGGGTATGTCAATGGGGTGTAAGTGGCCAGAAGTCAGTACCGAGGAACGCTTGCGTCGTCGGCAGTGTTCACATAGAGCGACGTAAAGAACCATAGTACAGTACATGCCATGCCAGAAAAAGTGACGTCACACTCAATCTCATGTACGAGAGACACCAACGTGACCGGCAGTTGGTACATAATGAAGTTGTTCCAGGATACTTGCGTAGATGACGGAGTATCACAAAGAGTAGTTCCGGGCCATCAGCTTTAAAGCTGTGACGGTACACGATGTTGTCATACAGCTCGAACAGGCAGACAGATGGGTCGGGTGACGGGGACGTTAGACGGTCGATAATAGCAACTAAAAATGGGTGCCGTCACTGCTCACTGGCGATGTCAAGGAAAGCGCGGATGGTCAGCATGAAGGGGTCCGAGTCAAGGGCTTGTAGTCTGTGCTCTTCGACTGGATTACTTGACAAACGGTCTGAATCTGTGTGAAGTCGCCCCGACTTGTAATCTACCTCAAACGAATAATCCTGAAGACATAGTGCCTAGCAACTGAGACGTCCAGACGGGTCCTTTACTGATGAGAGCCAGCAGAGAGCGTGATAGTCCATGACTACGGAAAACTTTCGGCCATACCATAAGCGCCTGAATTTGGTCATAGCCCACACTAGCGCTAGGCATTCACGCTCAGTGTTGGAGAATTTCTGCTCGGGGGTGAAAGGAGACGACTGGCTTAAGCAATTACTCAATCCTTGCCGTGCAGTCGTTGACCGAGAACCGCCCCAATTCTGTGGCCACTGGCATCGGTCCGAAGCTCTGTATGCGATGGGCCATTATTGGTAGCGAAGTCAGCAGATAGATTAGGGTAGAAAAAGAGTCAGCTTGCTCGGCACCCCGATTGAAAGGAGCGCCCGTTTTAGGAGATCAGTAACAGGTCAGTAAAGTGTTAGAAAACGTAATAAAACAAGTATAACCAAGTTTCTTGATGATCATGAACTACTTGTCTTTGAGCGATTTGGCTTTCAAGCAAAGAAGTCAACAGAAACGGCATTACTTGGCATTAAAGAACGAATCGCTCGAAATTTATACAGCAAGCAGTTCACCCAGGGAATATTTTTCGACTTTCGAAAGGCCTTCGTTTCGGTTAAGCATGATATTCTGCTCAAAAAATTACCGTATTATGGCATTTGAGGTATTGCTCTAGAGTAAGTACGTAAATATTTAACAGACAGGTTACAATATACATGTGTTCATGGGTATAATTCTCAGTTAAAACCAATAACACTAGGGGTGCCTCAGGGTTCTAAACTGAGACTTCTATTTTTTATTATTTATATAAATGATATCGTTCATACGCCAGTGGCTTCTTCTACAGTTATGTATGCAGATGATACAAGTTTGTTCTTCTCTGGCAGCTGTTTTAAAGATCTTGAGAAGAAAGCGAATGAATGCCTGGTCTCACTCTCTTACTGGCTCGATTTAAACCAACTACAGTTGAATACTAGTAAAAATAAATTTATTTTGTTTAGGAGCAAAACAAGTGTGAAGAACAGGATTTCTCTCTGGTTTAAAAATAATAAAATCCAACGAGTCTCTTTGTTTAAATATTAGGTGTACTTTTTTATTGAGCACCTGAGTTCGATACCTCAATTGAATAAAGTACATGCCAATGTGTCTCGATTGATTTTGGTTTTAAATAAACTTAAGTCCCTAGTTCCAAACTGGTTGAAGCTCCAGCTATATTATTCTTTGGTTCATCCCCATCTACATTACTGTATTTTATTTTGGGGCACAACTTCAAAAACCAATCTTGACAGGCTGTTAGTTTTACAAAAAAGGTCTGTACGCTACATAGAAAATCTGCAACCTAGAGAACATACTCCTCCATTTTTTGCCAAGCTTCAGATACTCACTGTCTACCAATTATACAATCTGAAACTCAGCCTATATGTCATTAATGAAATAGGAAACACCGTTGGCACTTATATAGAGCATTGCTACCCAAGCGATACTCCCTATGAACTATGTTTTGATCGTTTTCGATTGCCTTTTTTCAGAACAACATATGGTAAGCAAACTTCATCATATCAAATACCTTATCTACTCCACGAAAATAGCTATGTCCGTGAACTTTTGAAAGAACATAACACTAAAAACAGTGTGAAGAAAAAAGTTAAGATGTACTTCCTTTTTTGTAAGGAGCCGTAATTGTATTATTTATTTAAATATTTATTTTATGTCGTTTGTGGTTTTGCATATTAGATGAAAATTGCTCAATTTCTTTCTTTTCAAAAGTATTCTCTGTGGTACTTAGTAATTCTGTGAGAAATTTCTTCTTGTTGCATTTTTATACATATATTTTTTATATTGGTACTGCAAGTCGGTGATGACTGTAATGTGTTATTTTAAAACGTATGTGTCGACATCTGTTATACTTGTTGAATTCGAATTTTGTGTCCCCTCATTCAAAAGCAGAATGAAATATGTATCCTTTGTTCCACTTCACCTGAGCAAATGTATGGGTGGAGGGACCTTAGTCAGGTAGAGGTAATCTGCCTTTAGTCCCTTCAACCTAGGCAATCATTGTTTTTGTGTGAATAAACAGTGAATGAATAAATGAATGAAAGGTCGGGCAATGTGAGTGTAGTTGCGGACGAAGCGACGAAAATAGGAACATAGTCTTACAAAACTGCGGACTTCCTTGGTTGAGCACGGTACGGGGAATTATCGCACTGCCCGCGCCTTATCGGGGTCCAGTTAAACGCCAGCAGTGCTTACAAGGTGACCGAGTATAGCGACTTCGCGTCGTCAAAAACAGCACTTTGCCGAATACAGCTGAAGAGTGGCTCTGCGAAAAACATCAAGAAAGGCAGACAGACTTGTAAGATGACTGTCGAACATAAGGGAATAGACGATGACATCGCCTAGGTAGCATAAACAGATTAACCACTTATATACACGGAGCAGAGAGTCCATCATGCGTTTGAAATTTGCCGGGGCATTGCAAAGTCCAAATGGCATGACCTTGAAGTCGCAGAGACCATCGAGCGTCACAAAGGCAGTTTTTTTGCCGTCCTTGGGGTCGACTTATATTTGCCAATAACCAGACCAAAGGTCAATTACTGAAAAGCATTGTGCAACATGAAGGCAGTCGAGAGCGTCATCGATCCGCAGCAAAACGTAGACGTCTTTATGAGTTGCTTTGTTTAAGTGGCGATAGTAAACACAACAGCGCCAGCCTCCATTCTCTTTTTTCACGACCAGAGCGGGGAAGGCCAACGGGCTGGACGACGGCTCTACAACGTCCTCAGTGATCATTTTGTCAGCTTTACGCTGAATTACTGGGCGTTCATGATGAGGTACGTGATATGAATGCCGGCGTATAGAGAGGCGTCACCAGTGTTGGTTCGGTGAGTATAGACAGATGATTGACGCAGAGGGTGGTCGTCGAAATCTGAAATGTCGCGATAGGACGCGAGTAGATTATGGAGATCTGTACCTTGCGCCGGGGTTAAATCAGGAGCGATCATTTTCGCGATGGCGTCCGGAGGCAAGTAGAACTAGCATCATAAAGTGGTGACGAAACATCCACGTCCAAAGCGGCAATCATGCAATTGTCTAGTGAAGAGATGGTGGCCAATGATATGTCTTGAGGAATCACTTGAGTCAATACACTGCCGTTCAGAAAGGGAATGACCACTGTATTATCGACCACATAAACAATGGTGTGAGCAAGGGCGATGTCTTGTGCCATCAGTACGTCGACAATACTCCCGAGACACGAGGTAGTGACCGTCGGGCATATCACATGAACAAGACAAAACGACGTAGGTAGCAGCTGGCGGTGGTAGGCGGGCGTGATTTTGAGAGCTCAAGCGGGGAGAGAAATCGGCAGGAAATTCGGCCAGCTGCGACAACTCAAGCTGGAGAGCACCTGTCGCACAATCAATCAGTGCGGAGTGACTGGACACTTCAATCCAAGCCAAAGATTAGGTCCTAGGGCCACTGGTCAATGACGACAAATGAACGAAGGTAAAATGACCGGCTATACGAATAAGGTCATTGCACATTCCCTGAACTACAGCAGTTCCTCCATCGGCGATTTGGAGTGTGCGGGATGCGGCAGGTGTGAGAACTTCATGCGGGTGGCGGCGATGGTTTGCGCTCAATACTGAAATGTGTGCTCCGGTGTTATTAGGCACCGAAATAGGTACACCATCAACGTCAACGTCAAGCAAACTTCGTCTCGTCAAAAGCTTCAGAGGAGGATTTCGGGAGAATGTCGACAATGCAGCGTATCCTCCGGGAGCTGCACTGTTTATATTTTCCGTGTAGGAAGGAGCAGGGTTAAGAGGGGAGGACAGCCGGTGAGTCTGAAGTGCGCGAGACGACCGGCGACGACCTAGAGGCGAACGTGACTTATGACCACGGGGTGATGGGGAGCGGCTGTGGAAGCTTCTGCATACGTTGGGGAAAGAGAACTGGCTCGGCGGCGATACCGGGTGTCACTTTGTCGGCGGTGTGGGGCAGACGACGTCCGAGGTGGCGAGGACCAGCGGGCATTGAAGTAACGGAATAAGTGGCCGATACGATGGCAGTGTAAACAAATCGACCAGTTTTCGGCAGCCCTCCAAGGTGCAGGGTCGTGTGAGCGGGTGGCAGGAAAGCGCTGCTCGGGAAAGGACGAGGCTGGACCTCATGAGGTAGGCTGTGGAGTGTTCATAGCGCACACAGAGTGGATGCCGATGCTGGCGAGTTTTTGACGAATGATGGCCTGAACCCTGGGAGCAGTAACTGGTGTCGTATCTGCTGTACCGGTGTGAGGTGGAGCAGGAGCCATGGCTTCATTCTGACGCCTAACGATTCTAGTCACGTGCTCTGGCGAAACGGGTGCCGGTGATTTCGTTCTCGCACGATCTTCGCACGACGACGTGGCAGCCGTGTTTGGAAGCCGGACAAACACGCCGTCGATGCGCCGGCTCTTAGCATGCTCAAAGTGACTGCATTTCTTTATAATGGCGCCCACGGTTGAGTGATTTTTACATATTAGGAGAATGAAGGCGTCGTCAGCAATCGCTTTAAGAATATGCCTGATTTGTCGGCCTCCAGCATCTCTACATTGACTTTCCAACACAAAGGAATCAAATCAATGTACGAGATGTACAATTCTGTGAGCGTTCGCGCCCGAGACACGAATATTTTGTTTTCAGCCTTCTTTTGTCTGAAAAGTCTAACATTTTTTTCCTGCATAATTCCCAGTTCCTAAGTCCTTCTTCATGGTTTTCATGTCACACTTTGGCGATTCCCTTGAGGTACAACAGCAGGTTTGGCAGCATAAGAGTCGGACTCCATTGGTATCGCGTACTCGCACGTTCGTAATCTGCCAGCTAATCCTCAACGTCCAATTCATCTCGATCGCCGGAACCACTAAACATGTCAGGATCCCGGGGGAGGCGGGGGGGGGGGGTTCAAGCAATAAGGGTTCGGTCGCCGGAGAAGATGTAGTCGCCGCATAATATCCAGCCACAGGAACACCGGAGGCAGATTCAAACGCCGTAAATTCCGTCATAGTTGCAGAGTTACCCCACAAACAACGGCTGCAGCGAAGTTTTGTTGCGAGGAGGTTACCCAGCACGTCAACCATGTTTGACGGAAGCGAGATCGAGGTTTATTCAAATAGCTTATCGTCAGCCAGACAATATGGTGGATGAGTACCACGCGCCAGCTGTACGTTTTCTTGTCGTCTGCATCTTCGGCGACCGCCAACCTGGTTCACATCTTTGTTGCATCATACCAAGATCGTTTGGGGAACGACACCACGGCGAAATAATCCAAGATTAGAAACAGCTAGATGACATTGTGGAATGTCCACATCAGCAGACGACAGGAAACGCAGCGCAATTGGATGGCCCGGGGAACTGTCTACAACAGTCGACCCAGGCAATACGAACCTGCGAGCGATCGCACATACGGTCACACCATCAGGTCATCCAGAAACTCCAAGGGCATTTTGTGCCACTTGTCGAAGACGCGTCCAGGAACTATATTGTCAGCACCGGTGACAAAGCAACAGAACTCTCTAACCAGAACGGCATCCTAGACAGCTGTAATTTTGTGGGACGTTTTTTGCGAAAAACGCCTGCTTGTCGAAGTGTCGAAGCAACAGACTCAGAGGCCCATTGACCGTTTGACATGATTACCAAATGCCACGAGCTGGCGGTAAAAGAGATCCTCGGTCTGCATTCTAAGTGAAAGAGAAGGGTCAGAAAACGAAGAGTAAGGTTGAAGAATAGAGAGCTCATTGTGACAAGTCAGCATCGACAATTATGGAATGTCTCCGAAAACAACCAGTTAAGAAGTACCACCGGTGACCTCCATTCTTATACTGCGATACAACACCTTGTCTTGTCTCGCAGTATAAGGCCTGCCCGGAGGTTGTAACAACTAAAACTGCGCGACCAACTTCACTGCGCGACCGAGATTTTTAATTCTATTGCGAGCGCTGGTGGAGCACCAGAAGAAGTGGGAGAAGTACTAACAAGAACGGGAGAAGAAACGGGGTCCTCCGAGAATTAGCAGGGTCTGAATTAGATCATACCTGTAAATAAAATTATTGAATTGCACCACGACGGAAACTAGTCTTTCCAAGGTTGCTCTATGCAAAATCCCCCACAACGCTATAACCGCTGACGGCGTCGGCCGCTGTCGCTGCTTGGCACGAGCTCTCCAACTTGCGACAGCATCGAGCGGTGGTCGGAAGCAGGATGAGACACGAAGGAGCACCTTCTTCAACGTTTAAATCATGCGTACGCTCGCTTATATCGCGGTGTGAGCAACCGTATGCCTTCAGCTTTCACCTGAAAATTTCTGTTGTAGCTATCGGGCGCACAAAGGTCACTGCACTCCGTGCATTCTTCGTTCGCAAGAAGGGTGCGCGATGAAGACACAGTGAAGTGACAACTCAGACTTTTATTCGCATGCTTGCGACTGCGTATTGCGATTCTTTTGTGCGTGACAAAAGTGGGGAACGTTTCGAGCTGCTTGCGAATCTTTGCGTAACCTTCTGATTTGTTGTTATCGCTTTCATTTTAAATGTGAACTTCGGCCACTTTAAGCGTATCTATCTATCTATCTATCTATCTATCTATCTATCTATCTATGATACCAAACTTGGTATTGATACCATTGGGGAAACGTGCAGGACTGCATGAAGAAACATGACTGCATGAAGAACATACTTGTCTAGTCATAACATGAAAATCTTGACATGTATGTCGTGAATGTCATCATTAACATTTCATGAACCTGGAGCTCTTGCAGTGGTTTCGTTCACATGACATGTTTTAAAACTGGTATTGTATGACATGATTGCACGGCGAACACAAGCGACAGGCCCTAACATGAAAATCATGACATGCGTGTCATGTAACAACATGACTACGTTCCCCGCTCATGATGCGTTCGCGGCCGTTTCGCTAGTGTCACATATATGAAATTTAGTGTTACGGTACCCGAATGGATGATGAAGGTGTGTGATTGGTGAAAACATGATTATCCTGAGATGCGTGTCTTCTAATAACATGACTGCATGCCACGCACATGATGCGCTGGCAGACGTTTCGCTAGCTTCACTTATACGAAATTTCGTGTTACAGGACGTGAATGAATGACGAAGGTGTGATACTGGTGCAAACAAGATAAACATGACATGCGTGTCATGTAACAACATGATTACATGCTACAGTCATGATGCGATTGCGGCCGTTTCCGCTAGCTTCACGCGTGCCAAACTCGGTATCACGCACTGCCAATCCATGACGAAGGTACGTGACTGGTGCAAACATGATAATCATGAGATGCGTGTCATGTGAGAATATGACTAGATGCCACAGTGAAGACTCCAATACATTTCGACATGACGCGTTGCACGTTCTCGCCGGCGTTCATTTCGTCGCGTCACGCCGGCGTTGCCACGCCAGGCGCCGGTCCTGTCATATACTCGCAGGCGCACGCCACGCTACGTTGCTTTGACGCATGCGCGTTTCAGTGCGTCCGGCGTCCCTCTGGCACGAAATAGGAAGACAGTGTTGTCCATTGGCGGAAAATGTAGCATGTCACATTTCGCGCTGGTTCCCGTCGGGCCGCGCTAATGGACGCTGGTTGCGCCTGGCGTCAGACTATAAGTGCTCGCGTTTTGCTAACGTAGCGTCGCTGTGTCCTGCGCGCGTGCGCGTCAGTGATACATTGGAGTATATTGGGCCCTTCTTGATGCACTCGCGGCCGTTTGGCTAGTTTCACATATACAAAATTTGGTATCACGGGACGTGAGTAGATGACGAAGGTAAATGACACATCCTAACATGATAATCATGATACCGAAGTCACGTACGGCATATTTACCTCCACCTCGTAACATTGCGCTGATATTAAAGTGATATATCAACTATTCTCATTCGTGCTTCGCATATCATCGATTCCAACTGTACGTGGGAACTGCCAATTGTTGTTTTCTTTTTTTATTCAAAGTGTCTCAGGACGATGGTGCCCATGCGTGGCGCCTGCTACTCCTGTTGCAGAAAAGTCGACATCACATATTTGGTAGCAAACAGAAGGCTATACATACATATATAGCGCAACACTTTCGCAATTTGTCCACGTTTTTAAGGACAACAGTCTTTCTTGGGGGCCTTCAACGCAAAAACTTTGGTCTGTCTGTCTGTACGTTTGTCTGTTTGTCTATCGTCACCGCGAACTGAGTGTTCTAAACAGCACCAGCCGATACCCTGAACGGCCGACCCCATCCGCAGCGACCACCAATGTTGCTCAAGAGTCAGCGTTCATACGTGTGTGATTGTCAATTAAAAAGAAATTGCTGCGCATATCTGAGGCACTATTACAACACGCATATATTCTGCATGTTCGTCTTTCACTAAAAAAGGCATACATAAGTAATACTAAGGACCGTAGCGCTTATGACGCTGCGCTGACCATCCAACGCTTGCACGGAAAGGCGAGTGTTTCCAACTCTTTGCTAAAACGAGACGGTGGTGGCACCTACCCACCGCCTTGCGTTCTACACCTTATCACTTCTGAGGCGGGCACGCACACCCGTCTCAGAGCCACGCGCTTTGATTTTGAAAAAAAAACTGCCAGATGGCGGTCATGTCTCACGTGTGACGTGACTTGATGCGCTCGTTCGCCTCCGCTGCACGCTCGAGGCACACTAACGCAGCGCCTCCAGAATACCATTCACCGATTTTCTTGAGTAGAACATCATATAAATGTTTTGTTCACTCTCTCCACATGCAAGACTAATAATAATAATAATAATGTAAAGGGGGTTTATGGAAGGACTGAGCAAGCGGGTGGTAGCTCTAAAGGAACGCAGGCGGACCCAGATGACGGTGCTTGATCGCCGATATCGTGCCTTTTTCTTGTGTTGATGATAGCTGACCTGATGGTATCAACGTCTTTCTTATTCACTACAATAATAATAATAATAATAATAATAATAATAATAATAATAATAATAATAATAATAATAATAATAATAATAATAATAATAATAATGAAATGGAGTGAAAAAAACTTTATTTCAGTCTTGCAGGACGCGCTTAGCGCGTAGCGGGCGTCTCCCACGTAGAGACCGACAGGGAGTACATGGCGGCGGCTTCGTGGGCCTGCTGAACAGCCCATTGCTGGTCGGCGGGAAGTGAGCTCCTGAGGGACCTCTCCCACTTGTTTGTGGTAGAGTAGGGAGGAGTTGTTCTACACTCCCAGAGCATGTGTGCGAGTGTCGCCGTGTGTCCACATGATGGGCATGGGTCGCTGGATAATAAAAGGATAATAAACGTGAAGCGTGGCAAGGTTTGGGTACGTGTGTGTAATAGACGTAGGGTTAATACCTGTGGTCTGTTAAGTTTCAGATGTAGGGGCGGAAAAATGCGGCGTTCAAGGTAAAAGTGCTTCGTTATGTCATTGTACGTAATGGGTGCATTCCGATCGGTATATAACTCAGCAAGATGGAGTTGCTCTCTGGCGGTGCGGTCAGTAAGTGCGCGTGCTGCGTCATGGACGATCTCGTTGAGGTTGGATAGGGCACCCGGCACCTGGCCGAGATGGGCAGGGAACCAGATGACAGTGTGGTGCTTCAGGGCACTCGAGTCCCCTCTGCGCAGGATACGTAACGCCTGGTCGGAGACGACTCCACGTTCGAAGGCTTTGATGGCCGGTCTTGAGTCGCTGTAGATGAGTTCCCGTTTGCTGTCAAGCATAGCTACAGCTGTAGCTATTTGCTCCGCTACATCGGGGTCTCAGATGAGGATTGTGGCAGAGTTAGTAGTCTGCTGTGCGGATGATACCGCGATCGCGGTGAAGGCTCGGTTGTTGTGATAGGCTGCGGTGTCCACGAACGAGACGTTGTCCGCTTCCATGTCTATGCGCTTGAGAATTGCGGTCGCCCGCGCAAGGCGCCTGCCTCTGTTGTATTGGGGGTGTACATTTCATGAAATGGGAGTAATCGTGACCTTATCACGATCACTCCCATTCAGGGGGATTTCATGGGGAATTAGAGTCAACTATGGGGGGTCCCTGAGCGTCAAGGAGAACAAGCCGAGCTCGCGCAGAATATGGCGGCCAGTCTTGATGGTGGTGAGTGGGGTCAATTGCGCGGCGTTCCTGAGCTTCGGCGATCTCTTCTAGCGTGTTATGTACGCCAAGCTCGAGGAGTTTGTGCATTGGAGTGGCGATAGAGAGACCAAGGGTTCGTTTGACCACCTTGGGAATAAGCGCATTTGTTGATAAGGCTCAGCACGTAGCCATTTGTGTATAGCGGCAACGTAGGTAAAATGGCACAAAACAAACGCGTGAACGAGACGCAGCAGGTTGTCTGCTTTGAGTCCATGGTGCCCGTTGGCTACTCTACGTACGAGTCGTATGGCATGCTCAGTCTTAGTCCTGAGCTTGAATACTGTTTGGGTGTTGGTTCTGCGTGACTGGATGATCATGCCAAGGACCTTGATGGTGCCTACCCTGGGTACAGTACGACCATCTCTGGTGTGGAGGGTGATATTGCGTTCCGTCGGATGTTTATACCCTTTGGGCTTAGAACTCCAGCATTTGGGCAAATATATCAACAACTCCGACTTTGCGGGTGAGCACCTGAGACCGGTGTGGTCGAAGTAGGTCTTGGTGGTGTCGATGGCCTCTTGCAGGGCGGACTCAATGAAGCCATCTGACCCTGTGGAGCACCATGTGGTTACATCGTCCGCATAGATAGTGTGGTTTAGACCGTCGATTTTCGAAAGTCGTTCGGAAAGGCCGATCATCACAAGGTTGAAGAGCGTGGGCGAGAGGACGGATCGCTGAGGAGTGCCCCGTTGTCTGAGCTCCACTTCTTCCGACTCTAGCTTTCCCACGCAGAGGACGGCTCTGCATTGAGGGAGAAAAGAGCGGATAAAGCAGTAAAATCGATTACCTAGGCCGAGCGCTGCGATCACTTTCAAAATTGACGAGTGCGTCATGGTATCGAATGCCTTGTGTAAATCAAGACCGAGTATTGCACGAGTTTAATAATAATAATAATAATAATAATAATAATAATAATATTAATAATGATAGTACACCTTTAGTGGTGAGCAGAAGAGACGTTTACTTTGTGGAAAACGTAGCGGTAGAACCGACCAGCTGTCAAGCGGAGCGAGCGCGAGCAGCAACAACACTCTTCCTTCTCTTCTTCAGCTGGCGTTCCGGCCTGTGCCAAATATCAATGCTACAAATCACTCCCCCCTCAGAAAAGGAGCCATCCTGGCGACCTATGGAACGGGTACGACGGGTGGGTCGTAGTGCGGCTTCAATCGATCTACGTGAACAGTCTCGCGGCCTCGATGCCGTCGGTCTGTTGATGGTTGAACCGGCTCAACAATATAGTTAACCGGTGAGGCCTGACGTAGGACTCGGTAGGGGCCTTCGTACTTCGGCAGTAGCTTGGTGGAAAGACCAGGAACAGATGAGGGAACCCGAAGCCATACCAAGGCGCCAGGCGAGTATGACTGCGAAGACAGGTTTTCGTCGTGACGGTTCTTCTGGTACGCTTGATCTTGGGCGGTTAAGGAACGCGCGAGTTGCCTGCATTCTTCTGCATAGGTGGCGACTTCAGATAGAGTTGTGGATTCCGAAGCGTCTGGATGATACAAGAGAATGGTGTCCATGAATGAGGAAGGTTCGCGCCCGTAAAGGAGGAAGAACGGAGAGAATCCTGTCGTAGACTGAGTGGCGCTGTTGTAAGCGTAAGTTACAAAGGGTAGTATGCGGTCCCAGTTGGTGTGATCAGCGGACACGTACATGGATAGCATGTCGCCCAGTGAGCGGTTAAACCGTTCGGTCATTCCATTCGTTTGCGGATGGTATGCGCTGGTTGTCCGATGCACAACGTTGCATTCGCGAAGAAGGGCTTGTACCGCTTCGGAGAGGAACGTACGGCCGCGGTCACTGAGTAGCTCACGAGGCGCGCCATGGCGTAGAATGAGATTGTGAAGGATAAATAAGCCAACTTCACGTGATGTGGCCTCTGGCAGCGCAGCAGTTTCAGCATAGCGTGTCAAGTGATCAATGGCGACAATCACCCAGCGGTTCCCGTTAGGCGTATAGGGAAGGGGACCGTACAAGTCAATTCCGATGCGGTCGAAAGGGCGGGAGGGGCAAGGCAACGGCTGCAGTTGTCCATTGGCTATGTGTGGTGGGCTTTTTCGGCGTTGACATTTGGAGCACGAACGCACGTACTGTCGGACAAAGCGGTACATTCCGCGCCAATAGTACCGCAGCCGGAGACGTGCATACGTTTTTATCACACCGGCGTGGCCGCATTGAGGATCCGCGTGAAAAGAGTCGCAAATGTCGGCACGTAGGTGGCGAGGAATCACAAGCAACCACTTGCGGCCGTCAGAAAGGTAGTTGCGACGGTACAGGAGTCCATCGCGGATGGTAAAGTGTCGAGCTGTGCGCTGCAGTGAACGATTGGGCGTAACTTGGGACGGCCGAGACAGTAACTCTATCATAGAGGCTATCCAAGCGTCTTGGCGCTGTTCATAGGGCATGTCCGCGTACGAAAGTGCCACAGCATCGAGGCTGGATACAGAAGTACTTCCGTGTTCATGGGGAAGTGGAGAGCGGGAGAGAGCGTCGGCATCTGAATGTTTGCGGCCTGACCTGTAGACGACACGGATATCATAGTCTTGGAGGCGTAACGCCCAACGAGCGAGACGGCCAGATGGGTCTTTTAGTGACGATAACCAGCAGAGGGCGTGGTGATCAGTCACGACGTCAAATGGACGGCCATAGACGTAGGGTCGAAATTTTGTGATTGCCCAGACGATGGCTAGACATTCTTTTTCTGTGACTGAATAATTCTGTTCAGCCCTAGTAAGAGTGCGACTGGCATAAGAAACGACGTACTCGTCGTATCCAGACTTGCGTTGAGCAAGAATAGCGCCAAGTCCGACTCCACTTGCGTCGGTGTGTATTTCTGTAGGGGCATCAGGATCAAAGTGACGGAGAATCGGTGGAGATGTCAGCAATTGACGTAGTTTCGCGAATGCCTTATCGCAATTGGAAGACCACGCCGAAATGCCCTCGGTGTCAGAAAGTAGCCGTGTTAAAGGGGCCATGACAGATGCAAAATTACGGACAAATCGGCGAAAGTATGAACATAAGCCGATAAAGCTCCGGAGTTCCTTAAGTGTCGATGGCTTCGGAAACTGGGCGACAGCACGGAGTTTTCCAGGATCAGGTAGAACGCCGTCCTTGCTGACAACATGCCCTAAGATGGTGAGCTTCCGGGCGGCAAAATGGCACTTTTTCAAATTTAGTTGGAGCCCAGCATGTGTAAGGCAATGCAGGACACTTGCGAGGCGCAGAAGATGGGTATCGAAGTCTTTTGAAAAAACGACGACGTCGTCCAAATAGCAAAGACACGTCTGCCATTTAAGGCCTCGAAGTATGTTGTCCATCAGACGCTCGAAGGTGGCTGGGGCGTTACAAAGGCCGAACGGCATCACGTTAAACTCGTACAAGCCGTCCGGAGTTACAAACGCAGTCTTGGCGCGGTCAGCTTCATCCATGGGTACCTGCCAGTATCCCGATCGAAGATCCAGCGAAGAAAAGAATTCTGCACCTTGCAAACAGTCGAGAGCGTCGTCAATTCTGGGGAGCGGATAAACATCTTTGCGCGTGATCTTGTTAAGGCGCCTGTAATCCACACAGAATCGGATGCCCCCGTCCTTCTTTTTGACCAGTACCACCGGGGAGGCCCACGGACTGTTAGACGGCTGTATAACGCCACGATTGAGCATATCAGACACTTGATCGTCTATAACTTGGCGTTCGGCGTGGGAGACCCGGTATGGACGCTGACGCAATGGTGCGTGGGTGCCAGTGTCAATACGATGGACAATTGCAGATGTTCGGCCCAGACTGGTTTGTTTGAAGTCGAACGATGAGCGGAAGTGGTCGAGAAGTGTCAAGAGTTGAGTTCGTTGGTCAACAGGAAGGTCAGGATCAATCGATGGAAGGAAGACGTCGAGGGAAGAGGTGGCGGATGTGAGAGCGGAAGTAACACTGGCGATCTCAAGGCTTTTTGCTTGATAGGGCAGTTGACTGGTGCAAACACAATCGATGTCCTCAAGGCGGCCGATGCATTCGCCACGGAATAGGGTGACTGGTACAGAAAGGAGATTCGTGGCATAAATGTTTGCGCAAGTGGCTTCGACCGTCAGAAGAGCAAAAGGCAGAAGAACGTTTTTTCGAGAAGTGAAGTCTTCTGACGGCGTGAACATGACGTCCGAAAAAGCGGCATGGTCGCACGAGATCGGCACAATAACAGAAGACATAGGTGGAATATCAGTCTCCGCGGCGACGACAACACGAGAAATAGAAGGCTTATTATAATCGTCGTCGGAGAGCGATGACAATTCTAGTTCGGCCCGGGCACAATCAACAACGGCATGATGTGTGGAAAGGAAGTCCCAGCCTAATATGACGTCGTGTGAGCAGTGCGGAAACACGATAAATTCAACCACGTACAGAACGCCCTGGATGATTAACCGAGCCGTGCACGTCATAGAAGGGTTCACGTGATGCGCTGTTGCCGTACGAAGGGAGAGACCAGAAAGCGGAATCGTAACTTTTCTTAACTTGCGACACAATGCTTCACTCAATACAGACACGGCAGCTCCGGTATCTATTAATGCTTGAACGGGGATACCTTCAATCAAGACAGTTATTTCATTATTCGGTAGAGAACGAGGCCTTGTGGAGTTCGACGGTGGCGCAGTTCTTGCCTCCGGAACTGCGATGGTCAGTTTTCCGTTTGGGCAGGTGGTGCACGCCGAAGCATTGGTGAAGGCGAACGTCGGCGCGGGGAAGGCGATCGGCGTGGGTTGAAGGCGCGGCGGCTCGGCGGAGAAGTGTCCGAAGCTGCATGGAACGGCAGCGTCTGTGGTGGTTCTGTGGGGGCGTAGCCGTAGGTGCCATCAATAATGCCTGAGTGAGGGACGCGCCGGCGACAGAACCGCTCAACATGGCCAGGCTGACGACAGTAATAACAGATAGGTCTGTTATCCGATGTACGCCAAGGGTTGTTGGGAAGCGTTGAAGGACGGCGGTAAATGGGAACATGCGAGCCTGCCGGTACGTCTGTTGCGTAGAAGGCGTTCGCTTGGTGGGCAGGGTCGACGACGTTTGACGGCGCATGTACCTGCCTTCGCGCGACGTCAGCGTAAGTCAGGGGAGCGGACACAGGTGGTGGCTGGTACGTGGGGGGAAGTGCCTCGCAGACTTGCTCTTCGATGGTTTGGCGCAGTGACGAGGTCAGCCCATGCGTATTGCTGGGAAGCAAGGGGGCAAGGGACAACTGGCGTGCCACTTCCTCTCGGATAAATTGCTGGATTTGCGGGGTCAATACAGTCTGTTCTGGAGATATTGCACCAACGGTCAATGCTGGCGTGCTGGTCATGTCGAAAGTAGGCCGTCGCGTTGAAATGCGCTGTTTTCGCAACTCATCGAAACTTTGGCAGTGTTGGATGACTTCCGAAACTGTTTGCGGGTCTTTAGCCACCAGCATGTGGAAGGCATCGTCCTCGATGCCCTTCATAATGTGTTTTACCTTGGCGGTTTCCGACATGTCAGGATCAAAGCGACGGCAGAGGCCTACGACGTCCTCAATGTAGGACGTGAAACCCTCTCCCGACAGTTGGGCGCGATCCCGCAAGCGCTGTTCTGCACGGAGCTTGCGCACTGTCGGTCGGCCAAACACGTCCGCGAAGGTGGTCTTGAAAGTGGCCCAGTCGGTAAGCTCGGCTTCGTGGTTGTTGAGCCAGAGCTCTGCTACTCCTCTGAGGTAAAAGTGGACGCGGCCCAGTTTGTCGTTTTCGTCCCACCTGTTGTTGACGCTTACTCGTTCGAACGAAGAGAGCCAGTCCTCGACGTCCTGCTCATCGGTGCCGTTGAAGATGTCTGGATCTCGCTCTCTCGGGACGCCGGGACAGTGGACAGGTGGAGATGTAGGAGCCGTCTGCTGTGCAGCGTCGATGGACATTGTTGATGGCGAAGGTAGAGTTCGGTTGCGGAGTTCCAGGATGGAAAAAGGTACCCAGCACCTCCACCACTTGATAGTACACCTTTAGTGGTGAGCAGAAGAGACGTTTACTTTGTGGAAAACGTAGCGGTAGAACCGACCAGCTGTCAAGCGGAGCGAGCGCGAGCAGCAACAACACTCTTCCTTCTCTTCTTCAGCTGGCGTTCCGGCCTGTGCCAAATATCAATGCTACAATAATAATAATAACATTATTATTATTATTATTATTATTATTATTATTATTATTATTATTATTATTATTATTATTATTATTATTATTATTATTATTATTATTATTATTATTATTATTATTATTATATTATTATTATTATTATTATTATTATTATTATTATTATTACAACGCCTGCGTTTTCCGGTTGTGTGCCATCGATTATGGCAGTGGTTTTTCATTATACCACGTTCATGATAATAACACGGTGAGTTTAGTATCACATACATGCGTGTTATGCTTACGTTAGTGTTCGTTTCAAAATAAACAGTTTATGTCACTGGTAAGCACTCATCCTTTGTCCTTTCTGAGTGTTTCTGCTTTTTAGAGCTTGTTTCAACAAGAACTAAAACAAGTATACCAAACTGGCAGTCTTGCTAAATGCATGATTGTTTCACGTAAAATGTCTAACCTTATAAATCAATATACACTGGAATGTACTATTTTACTACATTCATTCTCATACCAATACCCAGGGGTCCTCATTACCAACAAAATATTCAGCACAAAGCACATCTCGAGTATTGTAATTTACGCATCCAAGAGCCTGAGTTATTTGAAACGAACGCTACGTCTCCCCCTCAAGAAATTGGAAAATGGCCGACGAAACCTTTGTTATAGAAGCAAACTGAGATATGCTTCTGCCGCTTGGAGCCGCTACCCATAATACTTCATCACCTCTTTCAGTTCGGTTCAAGGTCGCGCTGCGCTGTTTATGGCACTAAATTATGATTCTCACGCACGCGTTACCCTCAGTCATTCATCTCTTGAACTTCAACCTTTATTATTAAGAAGGAATATCTGCACTTTTACCCTATTTACAAAGTATAGCATACCTTTCTCCGCCTGCAGGGTACGCTGCTGCTTCAACCTACTCGAACTTCTCGTCACCTATTCAATACCAACAGCGTCCAACGCCTGCAGGGTACCACTGTTGGTTTTACCAAATGAAATGTCCAAGCTGCCATGAAAGACTGGAATTACATTCCTTAAAGGGCCACTCACCAGGCACCATACAGAATTTTACTTAGACAGTGGAAGTTGTTCGTTGTCCGATGAAGAACATTTTGCCACAAAAATTGTTCGAATCAGTTCATTACGAGCGGAGAAAACAGCTTTCTTGAAACGGCGCGAAACGAGGGTGAGAGGAGGAGGAAAAAACCTTTATTGATGCTGGCTGTGCCAGATAGCCCTTATCCCCACCGGGCTGGTTGACATCCCTAGTTCGGGACGTCGTTAGTCGAGGCCGCCACCCGAGCCCGCTGGACTAGAGTTCGCTGTTCCTCTAGTGTGGAGCTATTGAGTAGGGTCGTCTCCCAGTCCTCTTTGGTGGGGTTGGGAAAGGGGGTTAATTTTGATTTCATTTTGCAGGCCCAGACCATATGGCAAGTGTTGGCCACTTCCCCACAGTACTGGCACTGCCCACTTGTTTTTGGGCCGTAATATTTTAGTATGGCTGGACAGAGCAGCGTATTTGTCTGTAGTCGCCGCAGGATGCGCTCCTCCGTTTTCGAGAGTCCCTTCGCTGGTGCGGGATACAAGCGGCGTTGCTCAATGTAGTATTCTTTGATTTCTCAAAACCGTGTTAAAGGTATGGGACGTTCAGGTCTATCAGGGGAACAAGGAGTTTCTCGGGAAGTAAGCACGCGGGCCGCTGCATGTGCAGCCTCGTTACACACTAAACCAATTCTGACCCTTAAGGGTGTAAATGAGCTTGTCGCCAGACGAACACCCTTTGCTCCCTATTGGGTGTTCAAAAAAGGGTGCTGAGAAAGGGTGCAGAGCTCAGCACCCTTAAGGAAAGGGTGCAGAGCAAAAATTTTCAAGGGTGTAATGAGTGCACCCTTTAAAAAAAGGTGCTGTGATGTCATAACACCCTTTCAAATGGGTGCTGGAAGGGTGCTCCACATCGACGTACCAGTGGGCCAAATCTAGGATTGACGCTGGAGATGGCTAAAAATGCAGATTGCTGTATACTCTGGAGGCCATGCTGAGTGACAGCCCACATACAGTTTGTTAGTACTTGAACACCTGTACTAAGTCGTCCATTCCACCCTGAACACGTGCACCATGCACGC
The DNA here is from genome assembly GCF_043290135.1 of Rhipicephalus microplus. Taxonomy (NCBI): domain Eukaryota; kingdom Metazoa; phylum Arthropoda; class Arachnida; order Ixodida; family Ixodidae; genus Rhipicephalus; species Rhipicephalus microplus. Next base: position 206,120,763 of record NC_134703.1, read on the forward strand.
GGCCGGCCCTCCACAGAGTGCCTTCCGCAGGCGCTTATGAAACTAGCACTGAAACACCGTGACAGCTCTAGGTGGGGCTTTTGCATCATCGTCTTTTAAAACACAGTGTCTCTGCAGTGAAGCTACTGGTAAGTTGGCTCCAGTGTTTTGCTTTCTCTATGTGTAGGCAAATAGAGAATCCGGCACTGTTATCGAGAAGTGCTGCAATTGTGCCTTACCCTGTCCAGGTGCTGTTCCTCATGTTTTCGTTTTTGGCTGCTCTGAATAGAACAAGCTGCACTTCTAAAGAACAGTGTCGAATTTAAGATAAGCTGGTACTGTTGCAAGAGCAAAGTTAGCTTCACCACAAAGGAAGTGTGATTTGGCGAAGCCGTTGTTCTCCAGCAGTCAACAAAGTGGAGGCCCACTTACAGCTGTCTGTACGTTTGTGTACTAGTTACCAAAGTGCCCTCGAGAAGCGCTCGGCAGAGTGCTGGATGCATGGTGCAATGTTCAAGGTGGAAGTAGACAATATGTAAATATATACCTTAAAGCAAGCTATATTGAATAAATATGTGTGTTTTAATAATCATGAAATTGATCCCAGAGTGCGTATATGGCCTGTGCTACCCATTTTTGGTCCAGAATGAATGTAATCTATTCAAGGCCCCTTGCTGCACACATGCATGCACAATTTATGGATGCTTGGTCATCATACAGACATGCATGCCTGCAAATTAAAAATTCACAAGTTTCGAATACTGGCGATTATTTCAAATGCCATATACTCACTTTGAAAGACACACAGATAATATGCACTAAATACAGAACCTTACCACATTGCGCTCTCTTAAATTATGTGTAGCAGACGTGAGCTTTTATGCATGTGAGAATGCAAGATATTAGGCCCCAACAAAAATTTATGACAAATAAAGTAACATGATGCCAATAGTCACTATTTTATTGTACATAGCATACAACCGAAAAAGATTGACAATAGTAAACATGAGCTATGACCTTCTGCATCGATTGTAATGGTGAGATCTTTGTGAGTGAGGATCAATCTTCTGTTTTTTCAAATCTTTTTTCTTACGAGTAGACATCTTTTTTGTGACGAGACTTCTTTTAACATTCTGACTTTCTTCCTTGCATAGTAGGTAACAAATAAATGATTTAGAACAACCAAATATAAGTTAGAGGCACCAGCAGTCCAAAGGCGCTTATTGAGGGTTTTGCCAGTGCCCACAAAATTGAAAAAGAAAATAGATAGGAGAGTAGGTGTGTGGTAAAACATGTGGGCTTATATAACATGCTTTGGTCATCATGCTAAAAGCCTTGACTACAAACTTGCTCAAGGCCTATTTACAGCTCTCCTTTTATATATGTGTGTGTGTTTCTAAACTTGTGTGTTACAAAATCACAAATATTGGCAAAGTAATGCAGGTGGTGTTGGATTAATATAATGTGATCATTCAAACACTTGCACAATCCATCTTCAGCTGCCCAGGCGACTTTGATTCCTTTTACAAAAGTGTGGTCAGGGCGCTCCTTCTCTACAGCACATCCGCACCCGGAAGCCTAAAATAAAGACAGAAGTAATCACTAAGAGTTTCACAAGACAGACTGTCCAAGATACAATAGGCATTGTCATGCTGGAGTGTTCTTAGTTCGATGTGAGTAGAAGTCAGCATCAAAATTCGCTTTGTTTTCAACGGAAAACATGCTTGTTGGAGGTCCCCCAGGCAAAAAACTGTAAACAACTTGACAGTACCTGTGGGCCTACAGAGGGTAGCACGTACAACAGATTTCACATAAAAAACAAACAGCATAGTAGAAAGGAAATTTATACACAAGAAACATCTGAGCAATGATTCAGCATGATGCACACGTGAAACATGAGTTAGGTTTGAGTAAAAAAGCTATTCATCAAGTGATTGCGCACATCCGATTTGAACAAATCGAATAAGGCACTGAAGTTAATTAGGGTTTTTAAAGAATTGTAAAGTGCCAATAAGCAATATTCTAGTCTAGCTCTACAATAGTGTGTCATGTATGTAGTACTAGTATTTGCCTGTTAGGTATGCTGTAGTCATGAACATATTCAGTTTTCCTAATACCTTAAACTTATTATGTTGCAGTCCAGCTGTTCATGTTCAATAAATAATTGTTTATGGTAAAATTTAGGTTACAAAATTGATGCTGAAAATTTGGCAGACCCCACATACTTTGGGAATCGATGTTATGCGAAACACGCATAACATGTATTTTAATTTTTTTGTTGAGCGATCTTATGAAGTGGAGCTCAATATAAGTACAAATTCTCGCACACACATATGTTAAACAGCCGCATATGTTTCATTTATTATGGGGAGATGTCACACCTTTGATAACATTAGCAGTTATTTGCTGTTTCGTAACGATGCCAACAGAAA